>NC_082341.1:123194869-123500650 GCF_027477595.1 Haemorhous mexicanus
GTATGAAACATTCCAGCATATGAACACTGAAGTAAATCAAGCTTGGACAGGATTTTTTTTTTTTTATGATGAAAATTAGGATTTAGTTTCTCTATTCATCTACGCATATGGATCTCAGGCTTTCGCAACATATGGGGCCAAACTCTGGACTTCGGCGTGACACTTGGAAATCTAGGTAGTCTAACTTAATATGAATTTGGTTCACTAACTTTAATGTAAAAACAAAACATGCACAAATACAAACACAGCCATTATGTTTGTGTGTGTGTAGGTACGTATATATGGGTATATATAAAACAACTAATTTAATCTTCATCATTCCCCCTACTCCACACTGTCTCTAAATAATCTGTGAAAGAAACCTAGTGAAGAAAATAATGAAGAGGAAGGTGGGTTCCAAAAATTATAACTTTGGTACATATGTTGTTGGGTCTCTTTTTCCTTTAGAGAAGCAGCACATTTTCTGAAAAAAAAAGACTAAAAGAGGAGAAATATCAAGTGGGTGAGCAAACACCCTTTTGTAGGTCATGCTTTAAACAAGCAGGAGAAAGCTTTTTGATATCCTGCCTTGAGATACAGCAGTGCTCAGGCAGGTCTCTGGCTAAACTGGGGTTCAGGTAGCATTTGTTCCCCTGTGCCCTGTTTTCCAGGCTGCAGGAGTGACCCTGATCCAGGCTGGTATCACTCACCTCCCCCCAGCTCCATCCCTCTCTTCTCTATGTGTTTGGGATGCAGAGCAGGGGAGCAGAGGAGGGGTTTCAGGAACAAGTTTTGCTCTGAGGGAGTCTTCTGGAAAATATGTCTTACTTTCTTAACCTTGCCACATGTCCTTCTTGCTCAGTTATAGAGGAAAAATAGAACTGAAATGGAGGCAGGAAAGAATGCAAATACTGGCACAAAAGGAAATACTGAATTACATATTGGTCGACCAAAACACAAATCAACTCAAAACTACAGGAGTCCACCAACATGCACATAAATCATTTATAACGATAATCCAAGGCTGGGTCCAAATCTCATTAAAGTATATGAATCCTTAATCTATTTTGGCAAAAAGAGCCAATACACATTTTTTCTTTTTATCATAAATTACAGTTCTGTGGCACTGTGCAAATATTACCAAGCTGTAAGACAGCTGTGCTCCATTAAAATGTGTAATGGTCGCTGATTTCTTACAGCACATGGTCATCAGGCTGAATCTACAGCCAGTAATTAGGAAGATGAAATGTTTAATTGTGCCTTAATTTTGATAAAATTTATCTGTCACACATCCCGTAGTCAAGCAGTATGCTCACAAATCAATGTCATCAGGCCTGAGCAAGAACTGAAGCACCACACTCTTGTTTCTGACAGATTCATTTGAATATCAAACTGCTCCGGATGAGCCACCAGACTAGCAAAACAAATAGAAACTTTCCTGATGAGCACAGCTTCTGTGGCCCATCTCACCACCTAGGCTAAAAGACACAGAGGTCAAAGCAAAAGGCAAGTAGTTGCCACTCAGCTCGTGCTCAGCAAGTTCCCTGGGCGCAGTAAACCACTTAAAATGTTTTAAATGCAAAAAAACTTCTTATTGACCTCTTAAACCAGGCTCAAGGGTTGTGAGCTGAAGGAGTCAGGCAGCAGTTCTCATTTCTTTTTTGCGCGCCTCCCCCCCTCCTTATTTGTTCTGCTGGAAAACCATGCAAGGCAAAGCCAGTGCCCATTGTGTAGGCGAGAGGCAATCACTCACTTCCCTGCTGGCACTACAGCAGTGCACATTACAGCAACCACTCATGTGCAGATTATTACCACACATATGCATTACTATTTTCTTTTTTTTTTTTTTTTTTACACCAGAGTCTGCATGGTATGTCAAAATGGCAGTGCCCTGCCTGAATAGTGCCCAGTTCCATTTTTAAAAAAAATGCATACTGTGTGTTTCACACATTCAAATATGGGACTCCTTTTCTTTCTCTTTCTTTCCCTTTCTTTCTTTCTTTCTTTTTCTTTCTTTCTTTCTTTCTTTCTTTCTTTCTTTCTTTCTTTCTTTCTTTCTTTCTTTCTTTCTTTCTTTCTTTCTTTCTTTCTTTCTTTCTTTCTTTCTTTCTTTCTTTCTTTCTTTCTTTCTTTCTTTCTTTCTTTCTTTCTTTCTTTCTTTCTTTCTTTCTTTTCCTTCCCAGAACCTTCCCGGAACCTTCCCTTCCCCTCTTCCCTCTCTTCTTGCTTTCTTTCTTTTGCTTTCTCTTTCTCTCTTTCTCATTTATTCCTCTCTCTCTATTTAAATCTGACTAATAGGAACAATACCCAAGATAGACCAACTACTTTACCATGCTGGTGGGCACATTTACCCCTGCTCCAGAATGTTTCTTAATTGTTTTCAAAGAATCATTCTTGATTCTTGATATTTCCCACCTGTGCTACCGAGGATACAGTTGCAATATTGCAATACCCCCACTACAGGTTAATGGACATAAGCCTTCCATTCCCTGAGAGAAAAGATAACCCATAACTTGAGATTGTGTAGGTGACCCACAGCAGAATGGTCCAGAGAAACTCAGGGAAGCAAGGAAAACATTGGTCTTCTTGTGGGTCACAGCACACCAGAGCCTACACAGTGACCAGGGTGGTGTGAGTGGGAGCAGCTGTTATCACCTCCTTGGTTTGGAGCAAAGCCACACCAATCCTCAGTTATCATCAGATTGTGCTGAGTTTGGAGAAGCTCACCTCCACTTGTTCATTGGAACAAACTTCCAGGTGTTTGGAATCTGGTTTTATCCCTTTTGCACCTACTGAAGCATAAGTTTGTGTGTCCAAGAAGAGGCCAAGTGTGCCATTTTCGTTATATCTGTGTACATACAGCCATGGAATGTGCAGAGAGCTGTAAACAGAAGGGTATTGAAAAACAGGCAAGAAAGACAGCTTTGGCAACACCTACAATTCTGATACTAACTCAGACAAAACCTAGGACAATATTCAGTCCATTTTTAAGACAGGAGATTGAATTTACTGGGTTGCTTATTCATTTTCTCTACAGTACAGTCGGGTATTTGTCCTTGTTTTCTTCAATCTGAGAGCAGGTTTTGCTAACTCTCTCCTGTTAACCTTCAAGCTGATTGCAGTGTCTCTACAGCTTTTCTACCATTCATACTCCAGACTCAGAAGATCATCTGGAATGATCGATCAAGTGTCCTGGCTGGGTTGTTCTGTGGTGCCTTGTTATCCCTCTCTATGCTTGAACTTCACATGAGCCTGATTTTGAAAAGTCTAAACATGAGGGACCAGAACTTCTCAGCAACCGAAGTCATAATTAATTGTATGAATACGTTACTGTCTTGTTTGCAATCATCTCTCTGTTGCATTTCTGCTTTGAATATAAAATGTGTATGTCTTATCAATGATGCCTCTGACACTGCTACAGTCTTACTCTGAAGCATGCCATTTATCTGAAATGAGAGGCTTTTTCTCCTGATAGAATTCTTGTATTCTTTTCCACAACCAGATGCCAGCTTCAGCAAATGTTGGAGGATCACAGGCTTGGACTCTGTTATCTTCTGTAACATATTACATTACATTTTGATTTTTCAAATTTTCAAATAAAATTTTATATAATCAGATTTGCAATCTAAGAAGAAGGTAAATTCTATGAAAATCATTTAGCTGCTGTGAGCAGGTCGGTTGTTGGGGTTTCTTTCCTACTTAGAAACATAAATTTACTGGTAGATACTAACTGCTTGCATCAAATAGAAAGCTCCTGCCTTTCTTTAAAAAACACACATATGGAATATTCAAAATATTGAAAATATTTTAAATTTTGTAAATATTGAAAAAATATCATGGGTGACAAAAAGTCCTAAAACCACCCAAGGATGTTATCTTCATTGAAAATCTCACAATTTTGTCTGCAAAACCAAAAATAACTGAAATATACAATCTAGTTAAGCTCACTAGCTCTTTCTACCCTGTACAAAAGCCTAAGAACAAAAGTGCTGATTTTGTGTTTCTAACCTATTAGGTAATTTTGATGTAAACAACAAGAATTTACTAAAATAATCATTTTATATTAAAAACCATCTAATAGATATGAAGGATTTTTAACAATGGAGAAAACTATCCTCCATTCAGTCCTCTTGGATTTTAGTAGTACTGTTATACATCATTTGGATACATCTCCTGTACTCCATGACAGAGAACTCTTAACAAACCTCAGTTTGGAGTAGATGTGATATCTTCAATTGTAAGTGCTGGAAAGGAAGGCAGAAGATAATTCACCACAGATTTCATTTCATCAACCTCTTCTGAAATGTTCTTGCTCTCCTTTATTCTTTCTTATATTTCACAACAGTACTGGAGGCTATAATAAAAAAATTATATCTTTTTTGAATGGTTTTTCAGTTTTGTTTGATTGGGTTCCAGTTCTTTGATGTTAATAAGACTACATATTTTAATAGTGATTATGACAGTGTTAGAAGCCTGTAATCTGTCAAATCCTGTAATCTCTTTTAGCTAAGGTTTCTTATATAATTGTCTGGTTTGCTTATTTACTTAATTATATGAACTTAATGCCTTTTTGTAACATCTCAAGAAATAAAGTTGGCAATCAAAATATTTTTGATGACTAATCTCAAGATCTTTGAGGTAGTCAAGCATAAAATTATAAATTCCATCTGAGGAAGACAAACAAGCGGGTAACTACGCTGCTACTGTTAGCGTCGTCGGAAGATGATAGTCCTTATTTTTCTTTTTTGCAGTTATTGGGATTTTTTTCTCCAGACAATCTACGACAGGGTAACTTTTCAACTCAGCATGAATAAAGTCTGTGGTACTTTTTTCATCAGTTTCTAGATCAATGTATATGATCTGTAGCCAGAATCTTAGTGCAACCTGTTCACACCCAAGCAGAAGTCTCACCACTTAAAAGTTCTGTTGCTTGAGGAGTGTCAAAGACCTTTCATTATTTATTTATTTTAGACTACCTACCCACACAGAAAATGAAAAATGGGTGCCTGCCACAGACAGTTCACAGCCTGGCTTCCTGAAGAGACAATACAGATGATGGAAAGAGACAAATAGTGTGGGTAAGTGAGGAAATGAAAAAAAAATGAAAATGTTTTGCTGCATAAAAAACAGACTCCTCTCTCTCTGCTTAGTCATTGTCAATGGGCATTCTTCTGCTGACACTGTGTTAAAAACTAATTGTAAAGGTGCAGTTACAGGAGCATAACATGGCAGATTTCTGGATTTAGACAGTAACTTTTCCCCAAGCATAACAAGAGTTATTAAGAAGAGAGTAATGATGCTCATTGTCGAAATCACTGAATTTCTGAGTCAATATCAGGACTTTCAATATAGTAGTCTGTGATTAACTTTTCAAATCCCAAAGTATGAATTCCTTCAGATAGCTTCCAACTAAAAGAAAGATTCCCCTGTAACCATAAATATGATCATTCTGCAATTTAAATAAGGTCAAAGCTAATGCCTTTAATTATTCCTTCACACCATTCTAGTCCAGTTCCAATTTGCAATGGCAAAAAACAGTATGAAATACATCAAATATGAACTTGGGTTAGTTTGTGTCCATCCATTTTGCTTGCATATTATGCCTCTTCCTCAGTCTTTTTCTCCCAACTTTGTGACTGGCAGAATATGAAGGTGACTGTCAGAATATGAAGATGACTGGCTTTCCCATGAGAAGATCCTTTAAGGTCAATCAACGGCCAGTGGATGAAGCAAGCTGCTCTAAATATTTCCAATTGCAGGAGTGCTCTAGGACTGCAAAGTTTGTGATGTTAAAAATCAAGTGCTCATCTAGTTTTGGTGTTTGCAAATGGGGTATCACAACGGTACCTCATTGATCTGCAGAAGTTACAAGCATGCAAATTGATCATCAGTAATATAAAGATGTTACACAAACCTACCTTTCACTTGGCAGCAACTGAACCAAAAAAAGTCATTAGAATTCAGCAAACATGCTAAAATAGTCTGACAAATTCTGTAAATTAACATATTAGAGGTCACAGCTACCACAGCCAATGTCATAATCTTTCTTCAGAATAGTTCATTGTCCTGCTAAGACACCAATGGAAGGAAAAAAATCTGTATGTTTTTAAATCCTCACCTACTGGGGATCTTTTTAACAACTTTTTTAAAGATCTCAGGAAATCGGTGTCCATGGGTCAGTAGAGAGAAAACTAAAATGTTCAGGAATGACTGCAAGGAGTAGAAAGTACACTTCAAAATTATTTGGAAGGAAAATAATGTGCTTTGCATAAAACTCAAACTAATCATTTTACAATAGCTTTTTAGCATGTTTTCCCTACCTATACCCTTTGGTCATTTCTTGATGCATAAAAATACTAGTGTTCAGCTATATATGTATATGAGTACCACTATTAAGAAACTATTGATAAATAATGCCTTTTTTGTGTATTAATTTTTAGCTCATCTGATCAGAGAGGAGGAATAATGCAGGACAGTGAAGCCCCCAAAGAGGGAAAAGACATTTCAAATAATTTGCAGTTAAGCAAATAACTTTTGCTGTTTGCAATATCAGGATAAAGCATTTCATGTGCTGAAAAAAATCTAGAAAACATCAACTGTTTTGAGGGAAGCCCTTAGAAAAGAAGGGTGAAGTCTGTTGAATACATTTTCAACATAAACTGTTCATCCATTTCTATTTAGGATTTATTTCTTAGCACCCTGGTTTAGAAGGCTACAAGCCAATACTTGGTTGTAGTCCAACAACATCCCACATCCCCCAGGCAGATGATTTTACATTATAATAAATTAATATATTTTAAAACCAAAGCCACACATGAACCTAAAAAACCATCTGCCAAATCAGGTGCCCCTACTCCTAGGGCAGTATTTGGAGCCTTGCACAGCAAGGTAAAGGGAACGCTAATTTTAAGGAATATGCTTAAATTCAGGATTTTCTGGATTATCAGAACCTGGCACAACCCCAAATTTCTGAAAGCTGCTTCCTCAGAAAAATGGGCTCCACAGTACTGACAGCAGGAACAAAGCCTCATCTCCAGCCTGCGTAACGCAGTGTCCATCTGGACAGTGGCCACGGCAGCGAGTGGCGGGGGCCAGTGTGGGAGTGGGTCCAGCTCCAGGTCCCCACTCCAGTGAGCCGGTGGTAGCACACCTCAGCAGCGGAGGCGAGGCTCGGGCCAGCCAATCTGCCTCTCTGCAGTTGTATGGGCTACATACCATGACACCACAAGCTGCCAGGCTGCTGCCCGCAATGCTCTTCCCTGGCCGCGCGTGCCCGAGCCCGGCAGCGCCTCTGCTCTGTGGATTTGCCCTCGCTGTGGAGGGGGAGCAGGGGCTTTGTCCTAGAAAAGGACAAAACCCCTCTCAGACCTGTTGGACCTTTTGTTACCAGCTGTAAAAAATGAAAGTAAGGAAGCAAATGCAGACATCATGGAGCAGCTCCACAGTTACGATAAAAAGACCTTGAATATATACCGTGTCTTAGGACAGGCCCGGTGTCTAAATTCTTAACCTGCCTGGTGAACACGACATTCCCCAATCCAACGGTGTGCTGGGGACATATCTGCCACGCAATCACAGCGTTGCTCCCTCTGACAGGGAGCACTGTTAGGTTTGTCGTATGCGCAATAATTGGCTTTTGTTTGAGCTACTTGGACCAGAAAAAAAACCCAACTTCTCCTGCGCTGACCCTGGGCGCCAGCCATATTGAAGAGTGAAGGGTTGTTGGCCTGCGGTGCCAACATACTCCACCTTCACGGGGAGGCCGTGCCCCTCACGCTCCAGCAATGCCAGACGGCGCTCGGATGAGGCGGGCTGGGTCTGGCAGGTGGCGGCACAGGAGGTAGTAAGTGAGAGCAGCACAGCATAACTGGCTGAAGCGAAGCAGTAGAATAATATTCTCGCGTCCTCAAAACTGTAGGAGTGTTTTTGACTTTGCTTCCAATACCTAACAAATATGAGATCATGGCTTCTGGCATAAAAAGGACGAGTTCGTTGCCATGCCAGTGAGACTGCCAGTGGTGGAAGGAGGTGTCACCTACCCTGTCCCAACAGGTAGTCCATTGACTCCAAATCAACATCAGCTCCTCCTCCTAATGCTGCCCCAAAGGGCTTTGTATTCACCCAGTCAGCACCCATGCAAGCCAGCAGCTCCCCCAAAGGGATCCTTCATGGAGCAAATCCCCTTTTCTTTTGGAGTGGGAAGGGCAGTGTGGTATGCAACCTCCTAGTCTGGCTTTGTTTGCTGTTTTAATTCTTTGAAACAAATAATTCTTTGCTTTCATAATGTGCTCCTTCTGAGGAACACAGACCTACAGAAGCAAAAGAGCAAAAATTGAAATGTGAGAGCACAGGCAGATGAGCTGACAAGCACTGGGACCAAACAGCCAGAAAACTTCACTATGCAATAAAAATCCATGAATAATTTATTTCACTAGTTGAAATGAAGATTAGTTTTTGAAAAGCTGGTTTTGGTACAAAAATAGAAATACACTGGACAGAAAAATGTTGCAGTGCAACCTTTTAAAAAGGTCATTCTCCAAAATGTATACAAACAACCCATTTTCCAGTTCTAAATATTTCAACACCTAAATTTTTTTTTTGCCAAAAAATTATTGTCTCTGCTAGATAATTTAAAGGAGAGCAAGTTTGAAGCAGGGTTTTGCACTGTGGAAGATCTATCTATTCCATCAGTAACTGTATCTGTGATTCATGGATGAGACTGCCAGAAGGTAGGATAAAGGGAATGGCTCTAAACTTCAGCAGCACATATTGTTCTGTTGAGTGCCCAAAACCAGATGTGTGATGTGTGTAAACGTGTGTGTAAAAAATATCACAAATTCATATCATTGTGCTGATATTCTGGGATACTATTAGAAAATAGGATATATTTTAATGCATTGCAGTTATAGTGAGATTATAGTAATGACCCATGCTTTATGAATCCTCCAGACCAATTTGGCCTTTCCTCTGGCTAAACATTTGGCCAACACAGTTCTGAGATGCTAAGAACAAGGACCCTGGTCACAAATGTGCAGGCACAGTAATAGGACAAATAATGAGACATCCAGTTTGCATCAGGAAGAGCATCAGCCAGTAAGGATTCTGGATGACTTCTACATACACCACCTGAATCAAATGAGCAGTCTGAAATGGGGGGGCTTTCCATTCTCTTATTTGGTGTTTAAAGCATCAGAGAAAAAAACATTGCTTGAAAAAGTAAATTTCTTGCCGTTCTTTTTGCAAAGAAATCTCCCACCAATGGAGTTTGGCCCAGGCACAAGAACCACAAGTATGCCAATGGAAGGTAATCTAGGAGTTGGCCAGAAAACCAATAAAGGGCCCACGGGAACTTGATCCAGAGAAATTTTGGGTTGTCCTAAAAAAATACTTGCAAAACAGAAACTCATTGCTATTTTCATGGATTTGCTGCTGATTTGATCCATTTTCACTTGCAAGCCTTCATTGGTATTGGCTGGACTGATATTTGCCTCTGAGATCAAGGTGCATGGTTCTCTCCTCTCACAGCTAACTTGGGAACATTCAGCAGGAAAGCCTGAGGAATGGTTTTGCACTTTTAGGAAGAACTAAAGGGAAGAGAGGAAGTGTAAGGTAAAACCAATGAGATGCATCTGTTTTGGAGAATGAGTCAAATGTGAACAGAGGAGAAAAAAGGTTAAGTCTGCAGAAATCAGAAAGCTGATGTGCAGCTCTGGGCACAGAGCTTGCACTTTATGCTTCTCTCATCTGAATCCTTCTGCTGGTAAGTGTCATGCATTATGGTCAACTTCTATGTTACCATGGAGAAAAAGAGAGACAGGGAGAGAATGAATGTAGAAAGACAATGATGAAAAACAACTTACCAAAAAAAAAAAAAAAACCACAAAAAAAGACAAAAAACTTTGCTTTTAGAAATACATTTCTTTGAAGGTGCAGTGAAATCACTCAAAACCAGCTCTTTACTTTTAATGGAAAATTGTCACTGAAGAGTATTTTTAAAGTAATACCACAGCAGAAAGGTACTTCAGAAGATATTCCTTGCAGCTATGGAGCTATGTAATTGTGGTTTGGGTCAAACTACACTTCTGTTCTGGGGAAATATGCTTAAAAAGTACACAATGATTTTCTGGGCTTTTCTTTTTTTTAGAATTGTCAACTGAATTTATTTAGTTCCTATGGAAGAAGGCGCCAGGCATTTGTTACTGATTATAAATACAATTTCTGCAAATGTTATCTCAGATCTGATAAGAAAAAGTGATATTCTTTCTGGATTGAGTATCACTTCAAATGGCAAAAGGCTCAAAAGGCATATTCTGTTCCTAGTTTACTTCCACGCAGTGCAAAAAAATTCAGATAATCTAGAATGCAAAATGAAAGTAAAAATCCATTTTGCACTGAAATCTGTGCTAATTCCTCGTTGAGTATGAAAAGAAAGAGAAATCAAAGTGCACCCTTCTTTTTGATAAAATATGTATGATTCTGATTCAAAGCAGGCAAAGATGTGATGCAAAAGAAGGTTCTTGATCTAGAATGGAATCAAGCTTTATGGTGCAGTGAAATTACCAGGTCAAAAACTCTATTACTTCCCAATAGGAATCATGCCTTCTCTTGTCAACATATTTTCAAACTATAGAACCATAGAATCATTTTAGCTGGAAAAGACCTTTAAGATGATTGAGTCCAAGCATTACCATAACAAACCAAGTTCACTATTAAACCATGTCCCTAAATGCCACATCTACAGGTCTTTTAAATACCCACGGGGATGGTGACTCTATCTCTTCCCTGGGCAAGCTATTCTGATGTTAAACATACTTTCATTGAGAAGTTTTTCCTAATAATCAATCTAATCCTCCCCGTGTTCAACTTGAGCCATTACCTCTTGTTCTATCTCTTGTTAGTTGGGAAAAGAGACCAACCCCCACCTGGCAACAACCTCCTTTGAGGTAGCTGTAGAGAGTGAGAAGGTTTCCTCTGAGCCTCCTCCAGGTTAAACAGCCCCAGCTCTCTCAGCCACTTCTCTAAGTACTTGTTCTTTAGACTATTCCCCAGTTCTCTTGCCCTTCTCTGGACACTCTCCAGTGCCTCAATGTCCTTCTTGTAGTGAGGGGTCCAAAACAGAACACAGGATTCAAGGTGTGGCCTCACCAATGCCTAGTGCTTGGGAGCAATCACTGCCCTGGTCCTGCTGGCCATGCTATTGCTGACACAAATGTTGGCAAGTACTTATGTTTGCCTGAAATTCCGCACCTTTTTTGTTTTTCTATTTATAATATTGCATTTGGAATAATAACTATTTTATTGGGAAATAAGTTCTGCAAGTTTGACTCAATCATTTTACTAAGGTTGGGCTAAGGAGTGTACATTGTTTATCATGCCACACACTGGAGCTTATAGATCTGGTCTG
This sequence comes from Haemorhous mexicanus, assembly GCF_027477595.1. Taxonomy (NCBI): domain Eukaryota; kingdom Metazoa; phylum Chordata; class Aves; order Passeriformes; family Fringillidae; genus Haemorhous; species Haemorhous mexicanus. The sequence continues at coordinate 123,206,253 of NC_082341.1, forward strand.
GTATTTTTTTTAATACACTACATTCGTTGGGTGATGAAGTCCTGCAATAAAGAGAAACTAATGGAAGCAATTAGGAAAGAACACCTGTCGGTAAAAGACTGCAACCCCTACATTGACCATAGCCAGAAATTGCTCCCAGTTGTTATTCACAACAATGGAAGACCTCTGGACTGTGAATACAGGCAATGATGGACTGCAATAAAATTTGCAAATGAGTTTTCATATTGTCCCATAAAATTGTATGACTTTGTCAATCTGTGTTGATATAGACCAACACATGGCTAAGCAATAAAATGATGTAAGAAAGGTGCTGGTCACTATTACTGGTGAAAAGTATCTTTGCACTTCTGAAGGATCTGTGACCAAATTTTCCATTGTTCAAAAAGAGGTCTGAGGATATCATTTCTGTCCTAATCATTGGTGGAATTTTAGCCTTATGGAACAGGCTAGGTCAGCTAGCATTCTCCATTCCAGATCCACAATAAAAAAGTTATTTGTCAGTCAGCCACAGCAGCAAAGCTGTAAGGAAAATGCCTTTCTGCACTGCATGGTTTAGCCAGCAGATGACACAGAAGTGCTCATTTTACTAGAAATACACATAGACATAAACTGTCCACAAAAGGATCCATTTTTGACTTTAAGAACTAGAGAGATTGTTAGAAGAAGTTATTCATATTATTCAACACATGCTTCTTTTGCAGTTCACAGTTGGACAATAAATATTTGACACACATTTTAATTACTCAGTTTTCCCTGTGAAAATAGGGAAGTGAAGAGGAGGGAAGGGGAGGAAATACAGCAGCAGCATTAGAGTGAGGAAGAGGTGTTGGAGAAAAGAAAAAGAGATGCTAAGAGGAGTCTGTTTGCAGTGACATCAGCATGCTGTGTGTGAACCACATGCATTTGCATGAGAACCATGAAAGACCTATGACCATCAGATCTCCATGTCCTTCAAATGACCATGGTGTCAGCAAGGAAGAGACTGGTAGGGTTGACACAAGATCTCCAGCAGAAACCTGAGAAGTCAATCAAATGCTACTTTTGAAATTCTTGTCACCAAAACATCCAAGAAAAATATTCCTTCTAGTTTATAATTGTGTGACTGGTTTTCAATTATTGCTATTCTCTTGTAAAACATGTATATAGCAATTGTTTTAAATAGAACAGGCTGTTCCCTTTCCCCTGCACATTCTTCCCCTTACTGCTGTAGTGTAACTAAATGAGACTATTTCATGCCTCCAAAAAAGCCCAACCACAAAATGAACATTTAATCAATAGACTTAATTTAATTCAATAATGATGAGCTGACTCTCTTCAGGGCCTAATTTTCTGTTCTCTACAAGAGAGTAAGACCAAATTTTTTTGTTATTGCTACTGTTTACATACAATGGAACACAAACCTATATATATAAATTGATCATTTAGAAAACTATTAAAGAACTATATATTGTAGAATATTTATAATTAAAACAATGCTGATTTTCCTCGAGTAGAATCTTGCACCCATAATTTAAATGTGATTTTTCAGAAGGCGGAAAGTTACTGCCACATTTCATTCTCTCTCCTCTTTTCTTCATCTTCTCTTTTTTCATTTCATTTTTCATGAATCAGGCACAGAAAAGGGTTTCTGCAGATGTGCTCACAGCCTGATATATTTCACAGAACCTTGCAGTTCAGAAGACTACTATTGGGAATATCTTTTGCTCACAATGTAGAACAGCATCAGAAAGAGGTAGCAAGACAGTTCTCTCTGTCTTATTTGTTCTCTCTTAATAATTTCTTGAAATCCCAACAGTGATTTGTAGAAGAAACATAACTCTCAATTCCAACCAGTCCAAAGTAAGCATGTCTGGCTATACCTGTCTGACAATTGTATAATTGTCACACAAAGAAATACATTTTACTGAATTCATCCAAAACTTTTCTTAAATTCCCACTCATACTGAAGAGGAAAACAAAAGATTAATTGAAATAAAATTTTCAACAACAAAGAATTCAAACAACAGATTTACTGAATGTTCTGTAGTACAAATGAAGACATCTGTAAGTTTTTTGCTTCCTCTATAAGGCTTTTGGTTTCCTCTGTCTTAGTCTTTATTTGTAGCAAGTTATGAAAATGGTAAATAGTAGAAGGGAAATTAACATGTTCAGCTTCTTCTCCAAAATGGGGAAATTTGTCACACATTTTGTGAGATGAGACAAGTGCACAAACAGTCAGCACTGCACCCGTTCTACAGAGGTTCAGCCACACACAGTCTGGAGAACAGATCTTAGCAGCACACAGAGAGTCAGCACTTGGGCAACAGGCGCAAGTTGTAACAAGGAAAACTGAAATGAGACACCAGGAAACAATGATTCACTGTGTAGTAGGTCAAACACTAGAACAAGTCAGCAGAGAAAATGTGAAAACTCCATCCTTGGTGATATTCAGACTTGCCCAGACATGGTGTCTGATGCAAATAGTCTTGTGTAGAGCAGGGCTTTAGATCAGATAGGTGACCTAATTTTCTTCCTAAATTTCTCTATGACTTTATGACCCTGTAGCATGACCTTGCAAGCTGCTGGACAGGGGAAAGCCCTTCCCCAACACTTCCCATAAACCTCCTTTTAAAAAGTCAGCAATATCACCCCTTTCTTGAGTCATTGTGAGACAAATGAAAATTATGTTTATGATGGTGCAATCTGCCTATAAACTATGGTCAGGTCCACAAATTTTGTTGTAGTTAGGAGGAAGATAAAGCCAAATTGCTCACTGCTAATTCTTGAAATAAAATGAAAACTGAATAGGAGGCAAGAAAAAAAAATACAAACCTCCCTTTTTCCAGGAATGGAAACCTGTCACATATCTCTGGACATGGAACTCCATAATGAGACCATGGTGAGAACACATGAGTCATGATTAATATCTCTGGGATTCATTTTTTTGTAAGAATGGTTCCCAATCCCAGATAATGGCAATCACATTTAATGATGATTTCACTAAATTAGACATTTTAACCTTTTCTTTGGTCTTTTTATTTTTCTTTAGGGAAATTCTTGGGAACAAACAAACATGAAAAATAGATGGATGGATAAAAGACTGCATGGGTGCCAATACCTTATTATAACCTTAAAATGAAAAATAACCCTTGAAGTTATAGGTGATTATTTTACCTGGGCCACATGAGACATTATTGTTCCTCCTGGGAATGTTTCCAGCATAAGCCTTATTCTGAGACATGCTTGCCATCTTTGCTCTTTTGTCTGATGAAGTGCTAATGAGGAGCACGGATGGGTCTGTTCACCTGGAGGTTGTTGGAGGTCATGTAAGAACTTCAGTCTTCTCTCTTAGGTTTGTATCTTCCTCGGCTTAATCTAGGTTACAGCTGAAAAACTAGGAATAGTTTCTTTTCAGTATCACAGGCTGGCAGCCTTATTCAAATTGAACAGTTCTTTGCTTTCAGCACGATCTCCTAAAATGTGGAAACTCAGCTTGTTCTGCACAGGACAAGGTGTGAGGTTAGAGCTTGAGGTGGGACATCTGGCAAGCAAGTGTGGAACACTGCAGTACTCATGTAGAGTAAAATTGTGTAGAGCGAAATTACTTGTGATCTGCTTCATGCACAGAAGTCTTCCTGCATAAAATCATCAAGAAAGGCCTCACCAGGTACTTGAGGAAACAACCAAAAGACTGAGTTTTTATTTTCACCACATATGTGTAAGTATTTAGAAGCATATGCATTTAGCATGCTAACTGATCCAGAAATTATGGCTAAGCTCTTTAGTTCAAAACAACAGTACCAAACTTTCATTTTAACTTTCCACTAATGAAAGGGAGTAGATCAGGTACGAGAAGGGGGAGGGAGAAGGGGACAGGGAATATGCAGAAAATCTCAATGAAAACTATTTCTTGAATAGGAAAAGATTTTGCTGGCTCAAAAGAGTAAAGAAATCTGGTAGCTGCATTGCAAAGCAGTATAAGAGATGTATACTAGGAATCAAAAACAAAAATGGTTGGTTATAATAATGGTATGTTCAGTGTAAGATAAGGTATTCTTATGGAAGTAACAGAATTATTGAATCTGTCTGTATTTTGAGGTCAGTATATAAATTTATATGCAATACCTTCTTCCATTTAAATCTCATTAGTTCTTATATTGCATTTCTGAATTTACTCTTTATGCATGATATCCAGGAATTATCTCAAAAAACAATACTGAGACATCCCCCTAAGTTCCTGATTAGAAAGTATTTACTAGGAGTTGGATTAATCTCATCTGAGCATTAGCCACGTCTAATCAGTCACTCTAGTAATTGGAGAGAATCCAGAATTTCCAGTGCATGTTTCATCTGGTCTCTAGGACAAGAACTTTAGAATGAGATGAACGCCACTAAAGTGCAACTTACCCAATCTGCTTTTGTTAGGACAGAAAGCTTAGTAGTCATCTAGTTCTCTTCAATGCCTTCAGAGAAAGTGTACACAATTATTTGTGATTCAGTGTCTGACTTTCAGGTGACTGAAGTATATGCATAGCTTAGTAAATATTCACCGAATGTTATCCCAAGAAAATCCTACCACTTACCAGCTGTGGTAAAACCAAGTTCTGTTTCCAGAGCAAAACTCATTATATCCTTAATATAAGCCTACTAGCATAATAAATACGATACAACTGAGCAAAGTAACATTAAGAGAGAAATAATTTAAATTTTGCCAGGAATGACATCCAGGTTTTGCATTACTCTTTCAGTTCCCTAATGCATGGAGCCCTTTCCAATACGTCTCCTGTCCCAGTTGCCACCTACTGCAATGACTGGCAGGCAGCAATGGCTCCATATGGCCTTTTCATTTCTTATTGTCATTTCTGGCATGTGTCACAATAATTTTTGGCCCACCAGAAAGGTGTGGCTGTGCTGGCATACAGCAGTAGGACAGGAAGAGATCACTTTTGTGCATGTTGAAAAGGCCCCTCTTTCTGGTCACAGTCACCCTGGGCATCTGTGATTAAGCAGGCTTTGTCAGAAGCCTTGGATCCACTTGCTCTGGCGTCCTATTCACTGTCTTAAAAAAATAAAAGCAAATTATTAGCAGTAGCAGCTCCACTATATTATATATTCACCCCCATAATAGCAAGATATAAATTATCAAAACCAAATTATTGCTCAGGTTTTGAAAATTGTTTGAAAGACTTAATATCCTTTTATTAAATTTAGTTGATGTATTTAGTTTGACCAAGAATAATTTTTAATATTTAGTAGAATAAAACTTACTTTTACATAACATGGGAAGAATTTATTCCAGACATTGACAAACAAAGAAATGTATGCAGGATATCCATGCACATGGCAAAATCTCAGTCTGCAGTTGGCCTAGTAATAGAATACTGCTGAGAAGTCAAGGTCATTTCCAGTGTGTTAATCTCAAAGCATCAGGACATGATCATGCTTTTAGTTTGGTAAATATGGAAAATCCACAGAGTTGTCTGGGTAATTAAAACATTGGATGCCCCACTGGTCATTCCTAACTCAGTTATCAGCAAGAATCTCACTAATCATAAGTCAGGGATGAGTCTGTGCATGTGCTGTACATGTGGCTTTCTGCATATGTCTGCACATCATTTCACAGGAAACTATTTCACACTACACCAGCTTGGTGAGTAGCTGTTGTTCACACCCACCAAGAAATAAGTACATGTGAGAATAATACCTTTACAACTTTGAAATGTCCTTAGACAGACTTTTAATCTCCAGGCCATCAACCTGCTGTGAACTCTCCTCCTGACTTTTCACACTTACAGAGAACAGGAGTCAAGCAACACACCATAAGGCAATATGAAAAGACAGAAAAATTCTGGGAAGTGCAAAATTAAGTGCAAATAAAAATATGTCATCTTTTAAAAATATGTGGCTGTTTTATCTTATATTTACACATAAGCATGCATATACTGATATAAATTTGATTAGTAAATTAGATTGCAGTACTCAAAATGCAAGATGATACTGATGTATTCTAACAATAGTCTTCAGTTCCATCTCCTTGGTGTCTGCTCCATATGTCATGGCTGGCACAAAAACACCAGTAGTTAAAACACCTGTGTTTTCACAGATTTCCTACCAACGGTTAAGTTTAACCTCTGAAGGTCTTTTCCTTCAGTCTGCTACTATTATTTGTATATTGAATGAAATATATATCTCAGTAAGGATATAGCACAACAAAGTTCTTGACCTCAGGGTTTTTTAGCTCAAGGCCTTGATATGGTGCTAGTATAAACCTTGGTATCAACACTGATTGATCATTTTTACAGACAAAAACTAAAGAAAAAATAAAAGGCAATGCCTACTTACATGCATCATTCTAAAGAGAGAAAATGCAAAAATGAAGGGCATATCATGCTGAGCAGGAGAGTTAGTATTTAATGATAACAGATGATAACATTTGCAAATCTTGTGTTTTAATTTATCTTTTTCTGGTTTTGTTATTTCCTTTGTGAGTGGTCTACAGTCCATGATATAGAGGAATGGTCACTGGCAGGTGAAAAGCAATAATGTGAGTTAAGGATGAATTTGAAAGGGGAGGGTCTTGATGGGTGGCACCGTGGAGGTAGAAGGTTGTTTCAAGGACATGGACAAAGCTCACACAAAGGATAATGGGAGGAGAAGAATGCATAGAAGGAGAAATTAAATAGAAGGCACACTTCTAATAGGAAACCAGAAGGAGGAGGAGAGAAGAATCCAACAATTTGAGCATGAAAAATCTGAGTCTTGTAAAAAACAAAGATTTCAATTGAAAAGGAAGAAACTTGAACAGTGTTTTAAGACCTTCAAAAATTGGGATAAAGGGAAAGGGAAATGGGAAGCAGAATACTCTGTAGATAGAACAGGAGTAACCACAGTATCAAGAGATGAAAAAATATGAGGCAATATATTTTAGCTAGAGAATTACTGAAAGACTCAATTGAAGAGTTATGTAGCTAAATTTCAAGGAAAATATTTGTGGGAAGTGAGTAGGAGTGTATGCCATGTCAGGTTAGCTTAAAACCTAAATTTCTGTCCGTGATGGTAGGGGTTTACAAAACTTATTTTCTTAGGAGGGAGAGTTCTCTGTTCCTTAGTTTGCTACAAGGGAGCTAATCCTTGACCCCAAGACCCTTGATTCTTAATATAATTTGGATTCATAAAACCTGCAGGATAACTTTAATCCCTTTAACACATTAACATTGTTTGCTAGCTAAATGGGGTTTTTTGGGGTGGTGGGGTTTTTTTAGTCTATTTACACAAGACAGCAGAAAGTTGAAAATATGATTACCAACCACGAGCAGCCAGGTAGAACTGTGTTTTGCACACACTACTAAATGCCCCAGATTCTTCAGATTTCTCATTTCCTTTTCCTCTCAAATTGCATCATAACACAAGCTGCATCATGAACAAGCCTGTGTCCCTAGATTTAGCAGATGTATAATACTTTCTAAATTACTCAGTTAACCAAACATTCTGTCTAAAATAGTTCTCACTCTTCCTTGCCACCATTGCCACTTGAATCATCCTGGTCTGGATAGCAGGGGAAGTGAACAGAACATCTCTCTGCACACAGTGCACAGATGGGACAGCCCATCCAATTTAAAGAAGTCAAAATTGCAGCTGTTTCCACTGGACTTTAGATATTTTCCTAGAATGCCACTTGGTAGGACAGTTTTGGTTTACTTTAAGCAATTCACAAAAATTCCACTCTACAATTGCCTGCTACAAAATGTCACCTCCCTGTAAAGAACGATTAAGACAGGCAACACTGAACTTCACAAACAGGCTGTCTGACAATCTTGCTCCATCAATACATGCTAGGGAATCATCATCCAAACAAACTAGACAAGCTGTCTCTTTTGACATCTGCTCCTGTTTCAGTACATGAATTATACTCTTGGGTTATCCCATTTTCAGCTGCTTCCACACTGGTGTCATCTCACAACTTACCTATTCCAACAATTTGTCCATCTTTTTAACTGTATGCATAAAGGAATAAATAGTATAGAAAGAATACCCAGAGACATATCACTGGCATTTTCAGGGATGACAACTATATAAAATGGGAGCTATGGGTTTACATGAATTTCTTAGAAAATCTGTATATGTCATTAATAAAAAATTTTAAGCAGACAGTACTAATAGCCTGTAAATATGTGAAACATTGAGATTATTCTGTTTATTGACATTGCACTAGTAATGAAAACCTCTGCCCTCCTTTTGGTATCTTTTTAAATTAAATAGTAAGGATTCTGATCAAGGACAGCATCTCTCTGTCAACTTGAACAGTTCCAGGGAATGATATTTCAATCTCATGTTGACTTTTAGGTTCTTTTAAGGCCATTGTTATTTACCTTCATTAGTGACATAGACAAAAGAATCACCCTCAGCGGATTTCCAGACGACAACAGCCTGAATGATGCAATTGAGACACCTGAACGACAAGGTGGAGAAGCTTGAGAAGTGGGGCCCATGGGAATATCATGCAGTTTAAAAAGACCAAGTCTAGGTGATTTACCTGGCTCAGAAAAACCCCCAGTATCAATCCAGCCTGGGGGATAAACTGATCAAGAGCAGCTCTGCTGAGAAGGACTTGTGGATGCTGGGGGGTGAGAGCCTGGACATGAGCCAGCAATCACAGGATCACAGAATCTATTAGGTTGGATAAAACCTCTGAGATCATGGAATCCAGCCTATGATCAAATACCACCATGTCAGCTAGACCTTGGCACAGAATGCCACATCCCGTTTTTCCTTAAATAAGGTGACTCCCCCATCTCCCTAGGCAGTTTATTCCAATGTCTAACCAGCCTTTCTGTGATGAAGTTTCTCCTGAGGTCCCACCTAAACCTCCTCTGGCACAGCTTAAGGCCATGTACTCTTGTTCTATCATTAGCTGACTGTGAGAAGAGGTCAGCCCCCACCTGGCTACAGCCTGCTTTCAGAGAGTTGCAGAGAGCTATAACGTCCTCCCTGAGCCTCATTTTCTTCAAGCTAAACACTTCCAGCTGCCTCAGCCATTCCTTACTGGACTTGTGCTCCAGACCCTCCACCAGCTTCATTGACATTCTCTGGACCCATTCCAGGACCTCAATGCCCTTCTTTTTTTTGCCCACTCTTTTTTTCCCCTCAGTTCCTGCAAAACTCCCTGCTCAGTCAGGATGATCTGCTCCCTCTCCAGCTCATCTTTCCACACAGGGATGACCAGCTCCTATGTCTTCAAGATTTCTTCCTTAAAAGATATCCAGCCTTCCTGAGCCCCTCTGTTTTTAAGAGCTGATTCCCAAGGGACAGTCCGAATAGATGTCCTGAATGGGCCAAGTCCACCCAGAAGTCCAGTCCAATGTGCTCGTGCAGCCCAGAAAGCCAAAGGCAGCTTGGCCAGCAGGTTGGTGATTCTGTCCCTCTGGTCCCACCTGCAGTGCTGCATCCAGGTCTGGAGTCCTCAGCACAGGAGGGATATTGACCTTTTGGAGCAAGTCCAGAGGTGGGCCAAGGGGATCAGAATCATGGCGTAAGTCTCCTGTGAGAAAAGACTGACAGAACTGAGAATGCTCACCCTGGAAAAGAGAAGATTTTAGGGTGAACAGAAAGATTCCATATCAAATTACAGAAGGGGCAGTTTTGCGTACTAAGTGAGATTTTTTGGGAGTAGAGTGATAATTTTTCTTAGGGCATGATCTAGTACAAAAAGATGGAGAATCTGTACATGATGCAGATGAAAAAAGTTTGGAGATTCCTTTAAATTTTTATCCATATAGATGTACAATGTACAAAGCGGTAACAGTTTCTCCCTTATTTAAAAATTAAACAAGATTATTGATCCACAGCTGAGTTCTGCAGGGCTACTTAACTCACTGGACAACTGAAAGATCAGGTCTGGAAGCTAAAGTTAGCAGCATCCAAAATTAAAAGCTTATCTTTTCATCGCAACACGATGTGCCTCACAAAAGGCACTGACAAGTGAAGTTTCCTCTAGCAACTGAATGACACAGCAAGCAGGGCTATTAATAAAATGTACTTTTGACCAGTATCTAAAAGGTCCTTTACCATTTTTACAAAGATTTCTGAATTTGAAGTTGAATGATAAGCAAAGGTAATAGATTGGTGAGTTTCCATTTTAACATACCTTAAATTTTCCAAGGGGAAAATGTTCCATATGCAAAATTGCAAGCACCAATTCTCATTAATAACCCTGCCAGGCCAAATGACCCAGCCAGAATGTCTTACCAAGAGTGCTCACTATGCAGCAAAAGTAATTTCTACACATTTAATAACACTTAAAGAGATGACTGATAAGTTACTTTCGTTTTTCACTCAGCTTTCTTATTCTGAGGCACTAAAGTTTGGAAAACACTGAGAGATGGAAAAATTTTCTTTTGTGCTTTTCAGGAGGTAATTTGTCTTCTTTCTTATTTTCCTTGAAGTAGCACTGCAGGAGCTAAAATACTACAATTATTTTTTGGCCGTGAAGCATACATGGCTGAATTAAGAGTTCAGGAGATGCTTTGTGAAGCAAATCCAATGAGAACCAATATTGGTCTATTATTTTTCAACTCTCTTTACAATGAAATAAAATCTATGTAGCAAAACTACTTTCATGTACATACACTTTACTCCCATAGTCATCACAGACCTGGAGGTGAAAATTAGGTTACAGCAAACCTTTCTGCTTTAGTATCTGTAAATTAATGCAAATGTAATTAATTCTGCAGCAAAAAAATTCAACAGGCTACAAGGCATTATGGAGAAGTAAAAATGGAAAGCATATCCAATGCACTCACTGAAATTTTAAGCCCCTGTGATGAGACTTTTTAATTTATAGCAACCAATTTTTTAGGATATTTTTTCCCTGCTTGGATAATCAAAGAATTTTTATACTAAAAGTGCGGCTATACTGCCAGATTTTAATTGTAAAAAATGACCAGATGAATGGTGGTCTTTATTCCCCAAGAAGTGACACAAGTTAGACAAGAGAAGATGTGACTGGTTTGGTGGATGAAAAAAACAAACACTAGAGTTAAATGAAAAATTGTGCAAAATACTGTCAGTTTCTCAGAAAACAAATGAATATTGACAATGTTTATTTTCCTATTTCTAACTTTTTCCTTCATCTCAACAAACTTCAGCTTCAACAAGCAAGATCTACCACTGCCTAGAGCTCATTGTCCAATCACTGAGAAGAGGCAAGGGAGCATTAAGCCTGGAAAGTGTAGCAGAGCTGGCAAACAATCCCCAAATCCCTTCTGCTGAATCCCCAAAACCCAATAATCTCCACAGAGCATAAATGAGAGATTCAGCAGGCTCTGACTACAGAATCATGAAAGAAACATCCTCTAAAAGTGGCCAAAGATTCCTATAAAAAGGGGTTTTTTAGTAGTGCAGTAGGAAATATTCCTAAGAGTAACAAATATTCGAGTATACATGAAACCACACTGTGTAGAGGAAAGGTTCAAAGTCACAGGTAGACCTGACTTAGTCCAAAACCAAAGATGTGAGTTCAAGTCCACGTGTATGACTTGGCATTACCATAAGCTTTGCCCCAATTCTCAAGATGCACAACCCCTGAAAAAGTCTCAACATCCTGTAACTGAGAGAAGTGTCATGATTTCATGATCTTCTTTATCAACAGGAAATGATTCTTGGTATTTCTGAGATGCAGTAACAATACAGGTAATAATCTCAAGTCTGAATGTTATCAGCCTCTCCATTTAATATTAAATTGTTAAAAAGTGAAGAGCTGCATTGATTTTTTTTATTGTGTCTGTCTAATTTCTTTATTATTTCCCCCTTGTAGATGGGGAGATCGGGCCAAACGGAAGAGTAAAAGTAGAGATCAATAGTATAGAATCAAATTTCCAAAGTAAATCACCCATAGGGAGCAGAATACCAATGCTCCTTTCTTCATTCTCTTAGTACGAAGAGATTTGTATTATTACAATTACAGAGCAGGACCAATTAATGGAATTAGACTGGAACAAACCCCACAGATAAACCACTAGTTTGTTGGGTTTTTTTCCTTCTCTACAAGACAGTTAATAAGCTGAGTATTCTTCACGCTCCCTTCTTATTATTTTTCCTCTGCAATGGCATAATTCCATCCAACACTAGGCACACCTTACAGTCTGAAAAAGGATCACAACTGGAGCTACATGGGATTAAGAGTTCCAGTGGAAGGACTGAAGCCAAGAAGTTGGGGTTTGCCACTTGTATTTTAGGTGGAGGTTGACATTGTCAGATGAGGGTTTCACGTTAGTGAGAGACAATTTCATTAGACATACAGATAGAGCATTATTCCAGCACTTAGCCAGAGTGCAACAAGGCTGTACTCTGCCCCCACAGGGAGGAGCACAAATAATAAAAGCTACAATGGAGTTGCACTAGTACACAAACTATTCTGGGGTCAGAATGGAGCCAGACTTTCATCAATATCTATAGTTTTTCCCTGTTGGGTGCAAATGTTTCTACTGGTTCACATTATCACATAACCTGCTAATGTTCTAGTACAGAAGAGATCATTGTTTTGTAGTGTTGCTTGGCTCCTGAAAACTTCTGTACTGCTTTCTTGTCACTCACCACAACTTGAGGTCTTTATTTAGCACTCATTCAATCATCCTATGGAATAGGTCACAAAAATCAACTAGAGTTTTCTTTTTACTCTTGAGCCAGAACACAGATTCTTGGACTGCTGTGTGGGTTGAGAGTTTTTACCACGCAGCTATAAATGATGCAGAGCAGTCAGTGTGCATCAGAACTAGCAAAGTAATTCTCTTTCACTGATCATTTTACAAATTACATCAGTCTCTTTCCAGGAGGCTCTGTGTATTTATTTATTTCCAGTTGACAGTCTCTTGAAGTCATTGCATGTGCAGTAGCTCTGGAGCACGTTCTGAGCTGGGTGTTAGCCCATGATTCCAGTGGCAATCTCTCACAAAGGAGATTTCCTCCCTTGGATATCACAATTTCCGTAACAAATCTATATATGTTTTAAATCTTTTACTCGATGACAATATTTCAGATTGAAAAACCAGAAGGTGAGGCCTGATGAAGGTTTGCATGTATCTCTAGAAAGGAAACAAGGAATATCAACAAAAAAATGCTCAGAGAGATACATGAACACATATATTCTGATTCAATCTTGCTTGAACAATACAGCCAAATATAGTGCTCCTGTCCTTAGTATAATTCAAAATCCAGCCTACAACTTGTGTTGAATTTTATATATTTATTTAATTACTACTTCCTTTTTATAGCACTGAAATCCTCTTTAATTTTTTCATTCCTCTCAAATTTCTGTTTAGAGAACTTTATAGGCAGTCTTTACATAAAATTAAAGTTTTCTTGCCGAAATCTAAAATTATGCTTTTTACCACCTTTTAATATCCAAGTTATATTTTTCCCTGTTAACCTGAAAATTTTCTATAATTATGATTTTTATTTTGATACTAACAAAGAACATCATTAATATGAACCCATAAACATGCTATTACAATGGAAAAGGCTACAGAAAATAAAAGTTGTTATTCCTTATACCAAAACTCTGCCTTAGGAAGGTTAATTATCATATTCTACTGAATGTGACATGTAGTGTTATAATGAGAGTGCCTTGGTACTAGAGGATTAGAGTACTGTACACAGCTCTAGCAAGCAGAATGAATAATTGAAATCCAGTGCTTTTATGCTTCACTGAAAAAAACCAATATTTCATGGCACATAAAGTTATTCAGCTTATTTGCATTAAGGTTGAATGATTACCACTGACCAAAACAGAAGCAATGATGGTACCTTGATGTAAGTGGCAAAGAACATACATAAATATTCTTAGGAAGCAAGATGTACCTACATTTAATCAGTACTTATTAAAATTTTATTCCCTATAGTTATTCAACAGGATCTGTGGTATAAAAACATAATTACAAAAATCAGATTTGAGCTCATTTGACAACAGAAGGGTTTTATGGTGACCTATCTCCAAATGTTCCTATTTGTAATTAAATGCAGCGATCAGCAGTAAGGATTTTGAAGCTGTTTTAGTAGTTCCGCTATTCTGCTTAACATGTGGCACCCGTAATAATTAAAATGATACTAACACATGCACAATTTTATGGCCCTTATGGTGCAACCCATTATGCCAAATAAGGGCCTCTGTTTTCACAGCATACTGCACATGGTCTCATTACACCCACTTTTCTTTTCCTGTCTTCACACTAACAACTGTTAAAGTGAATCAACACACGAAACGTACTATAACAGCTTAGTGTTTATGATATGTGTGCTGTTAGTCAGTGAACAGGAAAATCTAAACATTTACTGTTTATGTAAAGAATAGCGTTAGTGTTAGTGAATTGCTTGGGTCTGCTTCCTTTATTATCTAGATCACAAACATAATGATGGGTGTCAATGGTACCTATATTTCCCCTTTGCTTTGCTCTCCTGTGTAGATGTCTATAAGAATTAGAGGAACTTCATATTTGCAGTTCTAGAAAAGTTTTCTCTTAAGCAGTTTTCCTTTTCTGCATTAAAGTGCAGAAAAAATATTTCTATTATAAACTCCCACCATATAAAAAATATTTCCATACATTTTCTCTTCCTCTTCACCATATTGCACTTGGACCAGTTTGGTTTATCCAAGGTGTTACAAAGTTACACATTTTTTCTGCGGCACCTCAGGAAATTCAACAAGATCCTGTGAATTCTAGTTTAGTGCTTTTTTATCATGAATAATTTTGCAATTACGCAGCTACTCAAAGACCTCCTACACTCATTTTACAGTCATCAGTTTGGAATGGCTTTCACTCTCTTGGTCTGGGATTCATTCCAAGGGAAGTCCCATAGGTGGGACACCAATGGATTGGACTAAATCTACCCTCTGCATTTCATATTATAGCTTTGTGTGAACATTAGTTGAAAGTTCATATAAAGAGTAACAACCTGTCCTTTCATTTTCCCCCCTTATCCCCCGAGGACTGCCACTTACTCCTAACAGTTTCAGGAATTTCAGTGCTGTATTATCAGTGCTAAGGGGAAACTAAAGCCCCTGAATGCAAATGGCAGAACAACTCTCTTGATTTCAAAGACATAAAGTGAAAATCATCACAAAATTGCAGCAGTTGGGATCCAGATATGATGGAAACAGAGAAATCAACCAGAAAACACACAGGTATGTGATATATAGGGGGCACATACACACTGAAGTGCACCTTTTTAAAAAGTACGTTTGGAACCATGAGATTTCAAACACCAGCAGCAGTGCCATAATGCAGAAAAATGGAGTAAAAGGCAGCACTGGACTCCTTTCACTGTTCTCTTCATGCCCAGTGGAGAGTGATACTGAGCAGGAAACTTGCAGTTTTGCTCTGTGAAGATTCAGGGGGAGGATGTGGTGGAGGACATGCGAGGGAGAGGACCAAGGCAACGAAGGAGAATATCCATAATATTGTAACAGCTTCTCCTTGGCCTGTTCTGAAAAATCCTTGCTTAAAATAAACCAAAAGAAACAAAAAAAAAAAAAACCTAAAAAACTAAGCACCCTTATCACTGACATTCAAAAAGACTAAGGAAAAAACCCCACTTGATAATTACCTTCTGTCTGAACTTCAGGAAAGTTGACTTCCACGATCTCTTTTTCTTTGATTAAAATGAATGTTTGTTATCAGCATTACTATTTACTACCCCATGATCAAAAACAAATAACCCACTTTGTTTGTTTCTTACTGCAAATGAATTAAATTAGACGCCATTAGGAGCACTAGCTGTTTATATCCTTGTTTCAGCAGTGGTAGTATTTGAAGTTTCCTGCGGTAAGTTCATTACTCGTATTTTGTCCAGAATTAGTGAAGCGTGCTGAAAATTGCTAATGACAGATGTTTCTCCACTCTGTCACACTTCTTGTATCATTTGATTTGGAAAGCAACATACGGTGTTCTGCTCTATCAGTATGTCACAGACTGTCTGTAAACAGCTGGTCATAACTCAGTTCAGTGAAAACCATTACTTTCCAATGAAGTGCTGGACACCCTCCAAATTGCATTTTGGCATGGCCTGAGCTGCATAATGCACAAAGTTCTTCTGTTCTGAGGTTACCTAAGGAAGGATTTTTCTCCCCCTTCCACTAGTTTATTGTGTTTCAGGAAAAAAAGTATTTTCAAATCGTTAAATAAGGGATAAAAAGAACAGGAAATAAAAACATTTTTTCTTCTCTCAGGAGCCCATAAAAGCTATGACTGGAGCTGTGCTAACAGAAAAAAAAATGCAGCCCTACCTCACCATTTCTGTTTGTGCCTCAGGTTGAATGGGGTGTATTATCAGGGTCAGGGCACACAAGATGATGACAGATTGAAATGTCTCCTATCAAATAGTTGTGGCATTCTAACATTGCTATGACTATGGGGCTATTCCACAGCTCCTAATCACAATGAATCCTATTAAAAACACCACCCTGCGGTTTATGCATTGGTCAGATGCAAAGAAATCCATTTCACTTATGCATGTGAGAAGCACAAAATGCAGAGGGCAGATTTAATGCTGCGCACATGGGGATATAAGGGACAATCTGCTGTTTCCTTCTAACAAAACCACTGCCTTGGTTGTTTTAAGATGATATGATATGTTATTAGCATATATTTAACTGAATATATATATCATACATTTCAGGAATACCAGTATCCATTTCTGAGACAGAGACAGTCAGGCATATTTATGTTATTTATAAAGTATAAAGCATTTAGAGATCAGGTACTAATAACTGTGCTTACTTGACAATAACTACCACTTGTATTACATTTATGTGAAATCTTTACATAGATCTTCTTGTTTTAGAGCATGACAGTAGGAAAAGACATCAAAGCCAGCTGCAAACCCTGGAGACTTCTTCAATGCTTGTACATTCCCTAATGAAGAGCATCAGCATCTTTCCAACTACTATAAAATGATGATTTTGACACCTAAATTTAGGACAATAAAACAAACATTTGGAATCAAGAAATCTGAAACTCAAAGATCCCAGTGGAAAGGGTAGAGATGGATGTCTAGATATCCAACCATTTCTGCAGCCTATACCAAGGTTAACATCAAAAAAGATTGGGGAAAAGAAAAGCAACATTACCACTTAATCATTTGATAAAACAGCATAACATTCTGTCCAATCATAAGATGTTATCAAAAGTTATCCTTGAAGAGGAATCTACTCAGATAAAAAGAACTCTTATGTGAGAAATAAATTTTCCAGAACACTAACACTGAGAAAAAATTACATCTCAATGTCCCTTTTGTTTCTTCAAAATGCATCAATCTATGGGAAGAGCAAGGCCATTGTATTAGGTTTGGGTTTTTTCTTTACACGTTGAACACAGATGAACAGATGGGCATTAGTGAGATATAGTCTTACAGAAAATGTTCAGCTGAGTTTTGTTGGAGAGGATGCAACTTCCCTTTTGGTGTAGGAATTTTACTGGGCTCAAAGTATAAGCTTGCATTGAGAATCTGGAGGACTTTAGAGTCAGTAAAAAGAAAGTCACAAAAGTCTCTACCTATTTTTAAGCCTGTCATACATTACTTCTGCAGAGAAATCATGCAAAATGTTTCACAGGCCGGTACAAAACTAAGGACCCTGCCCTTAAGAATTTGTTATTTCAACAAAATAAGCAGCATAGGAAGAAAAAGGTCACACAAGAGCACCACAAAAACCAGAGCAACTCAGTTTTGCCATGTGTTAACATATTGACTAATGCCCATTACCAGCATCTGTTGATTTCAAAAAATCAACAATTTACAATTATCAAAAACTGCAATTTACATTAACAAAAATTTAAATAAATAAATTCACTTTTGCTTGTCAGTAAGTGGGTACCTGTTTTTAGCTTTACAGAGGCTGCCTAAAACAAGATTATTCACTCCTACAGCTTTTACCTTTTCAGAAAATGTCAGAAGTTTTTCATTTGTCATGGTATCCCATCCCACACAATAGGTTAGATATATCGTTTAACTTGTGTTATAGCTTATAACTTATGTTGTATAATAAAATCTAATTAAGCAACTTCATTTCCTTTTACAACTATTTTCCTCTTAATTTTGTGACTGTGCCCTCTGGTCTGAGCAAACTGCTGTAACATTTGTAATCCAAAAACATTGTAATTTCTGTTCATCTTTTCCATCAAAAATAATTAGTCATATAGTTTTTTGAAGTTTCACCAAAATTTGGGTTTGGGCAGAATATTTCATTCTTGTTTTTGGAACTGCAGCGAGATTTTTCAGCATAAAAGTCCAGTTCTATCAATTAAAAGAAGCTCAACATTCACAAATTAGAGAAACAGATGCCACAAACTCTGTCTTATACTTACCACTCAATGCACACTAGACAGAAGCACAAACCAATCATGGAAGACTTCTGTTCAAAAGAAATCAAAACTAAGCAAGATCACCCAACGAGAAGTCTCTTATTGCTTTACCAAACTATCCCTTTTTCTGTCCACTTAACTCCTTGGATTTCCTCGGATTTATGGCATCCTCTCACTTATTTAACCCTCCAAGACCAACCATGTTCTCTGAGGGTACTGAAGAGATCTCATTTAATGGCAGAAAATGCAAACGAACCTAATGATTGAGCTGTCAAACCATCGCCTGAGATCTCAGCAGCTCTCTCCTCCATGCTACCTCCAAGCTTGACTAAAATAACCTCCAATGCTACAGTACCACTGAGTCTCCATAAGTTTTGATCTAACTAGGCTGAACACATTTAGGTAGCCAGTACTATACATTACTGGGCTGAGTTTCAAGTTCTTTGTTCACCATATGGAGGCAATCATAACAAGACACAAAAGCATGCAGAGTAAGGGGGGGGCTGTCTCATATCTCCAATAAAATTTTGCCAAAGTGTGTCAATCTCAGCACAAGTTGCAAAGACACATAAAAAGGAAACATATTCATGAGTGCACCACAACAAGGCAAAGCTCGGATGATGTTGATACCAAAACAGAGGTCTTTGTTGGGTCTGTTGATCAAAGCAAAATTCTATAACAGATTGGCTTTGTGAAAATGGAAATAACCAGTCAAAGTAAATTTCAAAATAGATACTGGAGCTAAATACATTATCATCATTCTAAGCACATGCAAAATTAAGATTGACCTCCCAGTACTGCAAGCAAAACCTAAGTTTTCTTCATAAAGCAATCACAGAAAGTAGACAGGGCATAGAAAGTACAAACTCATACTGGCACAAGATATCTGTTGAAAGATATAAGATGAAGAGAAGTGGTATAACTGTCTACAAATCAGTGTTCAAAAGCTATTCTTAAAGAATCTGATGAGGCAGTTAGCAATCTGCGAGGCTCTAAGAATATAATATATCACAGTTGCAGAGATTTCAGTGTGCCATGAAAATGCTTGCTCTGTTAGTACTAGGAGATAGAGTCTGAACTTGAGTGAATGATAAAGTGAGAAGTTACTGGGCACATTCACACATCAATTGGCTAGAGTAGCAGTTATGTTGCCATAACAAACCTAACAGTTAAAGATTGTCAAAATCTATAAGATTCCAACATGATTATCAAATATTATCATTAGCCAATAATGACAGCTGATACAGAGTAGACCCTGACACTCAAAAATATTGTGATTTCCAAATCCAAGCCATAAGCAGTTCACACTGAGGAAAAGTCATCAAACTGAGCAACTTCCCATGTCCTCCTGGTATCTGCTTAAACAGAAGACTTTTTTTCAGACTTCTACCAGTCCTGAAGGTTGCTTTCTTACAGAGGCAGATTAAGCCCTAACATTTGTTGCCTGAAGTCTTAATTTATTGATTTTCATTTGTGTTGTGACCCAGAACACTTTATACAAATAATTTTTACAAAAATGTCCCTTACTCCAAAAATGTAAAAGCTTAAGCTTTTCAACACTTAAATAAGAAGATGCTTGAAATGCTTTAATAGAGAAAAAATAGTAATTTTGCATTTGTTGTGTCTATGGAAGTTTTGATTGTCCAAAGAAGTCATATATTTGACCCAATGTTGGATTCAAACCAACTTTTTGAATGCTGGACTTTTGCCATTCAGCCCTGTAATGTATACCAAAAAAAAAAAAAAATCTAAGAAAGGAGACCAATGCAAAACAAAAAGTCCGAGAACAATTCAAAAAATGTCATATATATATATTAGCTCATATTTATGGAACATGTCTAACTATGAAACTTGAAGGAGATTTTGACCCAGCCTTGCATTTATACCGGGAGAACAAACTGCATGTGACAGGTTCTACTCATATTATTTAATGCTCCAGGGGAAAACTCAGGTACCGTGGTGCTGTGTGTGGTAAAGAACCTGAACAGACTACAGCAGCTTTGAAAGATATTTGAATTACCTTTATCTATAACCATAGATTTTTAGCAGGTCCAGAATACCCTATTTACCTTGCAAATGCAGGTCTCGCCAAAAGAAAACTCAAAAAATGAATATTACACAGTGGGATCTGATTGCTTCATTACTGTGGACATGTATATATCCTTCTTGCACTCCCTCTTGGATTTTTACATGTTCCATTATGAGGAGGTCAGATGCATGAAATTCCCAGGTAGGGTTTTCTTCTGTCACTATGGCATTGTCTGAAACATGCAACAATTTTCTCAGTCTGAAGAGCTAGTGAATTTTCCCATAAATTATTTGTACATTTTATTTAAAAGCTGTCAAATGGTACTTGGCTCAAGAAAGGAACAGCAACTCATTTGAAAGTAACTCCTACTCAGAACATCAGGTTTTATCCTTTTATACCCTACATTTTTAAAGAGCAATGAAAAAAAAAAACCAATATAACTTATGGAAGAAAATATGATGAAAAAATCTGCTAGCAAATTTTTCTCTTTGCCCAAAAACTGAACAAGTTCTCTCAGTCCTCCTTACATTGCAGGGTACTGTTTCAAGGACGATTGCATTAGGCTGTTTTGCTCTCTCCTTAATTACTGTTGCATAGAGTTATAAATAGCAGACAGAAGGTGAGTGGAAAATGACAAAACAAGTTTATTCTGAAGTCTAACATAAAACACTACAGGCTAAATATGTACAGGGAATTACACAAACAAGTGTTGAACTATATACACATGTTATAACAGAAGGAAAGACATTTCATACATGCAAGGAAAATCTTCCCAAAATAACTTCAGCGAAAATGCCTACTTATCCTTAACTAAACTGGTGATCTGGGAGACCAGAGAAAGCAGTTTCTTTCTCTGGAGACTAACACCTTCCTGAAGGTAGTCTTTTGGTGGATTCCCAGCCTCTAGAGGGTTTTCTGCAAGCTTCTCTTCTAGTCTACCCTCTCAGTCCTTTTGACATGGCTGCAGTATCCAGGCGTCTGTACCCAGGTAAGGCTGTCTCATCTCGAGATAGGCAGGAAATATAGATGAGTTTGCCAAGCTGTGCTGAATCCTTCCTCAGAGCAACCAGTTGTACCAGCTGGTCTCTTCAGGCACCTTCCAGGCCCGTATTTCAATTATTCTTTTGCCCCTAGTAGAAGATTGTCATTTCAACTCAGTGACTCACAGCAATCAACCAACCTCTTAGGCTGGATTCCTGGTACAAAATAAATGTTACAAGATTTGAACTATCAGATACAATGATGCATTGAATCTGCCATCCTCAGTTTCCATAGAGATGCCATACGGATGCCTCCTCAGGTCTCCTGGTCCCAGCTAGAGCAGCATTCATATTGCAGAAAGAAAACTCTACTAAATTGGTGCCTTGTCTACACAAAAGAAAGCAAAGTCATTAGGATCTTTTTTCCTTTTGTTCAGGAGTGGAAGATCTCCACAGAGTTTTGACTACAGTACAAAATAAAATAGTCATAAACTAGCAGTATAAAGCTGCAGCACTCAAAAACTATGTAGAAAACCCACTGATTAATTTGACATTAATTATTAGGCTTGGAAAATGCCATGTCTTAGGCACAAAATAAAATGACAGAAAATTTCTTGACTAGGAATCAACTAGTGACACAGCCTTTGCAATGACATATGTGGATTTATTTCCTACACTCCAATTCTCTTTCTAGATGTGATTCTTTAGGTGATTGTATTAGGACCAAGGTCTGGATTAGACACCTCTGATACCTTGCCTGACAAAGTTTTCAGAAAACAGACCTCAGAAGAGAAGTTTCAGGAAACAGAGTAAAGCAAGTTAGGAAGATACTGTTTTAAGGAAAAAATTGGTTTCAAGCTCCATCAGATTTGGTGCTAGAGCTAATTTATCTTAAATTATGAGAATTTTATCTCTCAGTAGAAAAGGGCTTACATGCTTAACAGAAGTATTAAGTATTAATAGAAGTCTTATCATGTTTATATCTATAAACATGACTCATCTAAAATCCCAAATTTGTATGCCTACTAATATCCTGCACTTTTACAAGACCCTGCACTCTGATATGAGTGATGCAAAGAAGCTTCTTATGTCAGATTTAAATGCATCACTTTCCTTACCTATCTCTTTAAATATCTCTTTTGCTATTATGAAGAAAGACAAATGTGAATGTCTGGTTCACCTTCTCTTAACCATTCATGGGTTGCAGATACGTAATATTTTTGCTTCCATTCACAAACCCAGGCATCCATTCCCTTGTTAGATAGAAGTTTGACATAAAACTAATAATTTTCTTCATTTATTCCAAGACCTAGCATTTATCTCTTAGACCTTTTTTATAACAAGATTTATCCACTACCTTTGTGGCAAGGTGCATCAAGTGGTAGATATTTATATGTGGATGTAGAATGTTTCCCTTTTTTTCTCTCTTACAATTATTTTTATGTGCCAAAATTTTCCTTTGCTATAATAATAAGTCAATACCATATATTAAAGAGAATTTTTCATTCATCTTTTACAATTTGAGCCTGGATATGCAAATTAAAATTCTTATCATTCTTGGTGGTATATGTAACTTCACATTTACCAACACAGCTTAAAACTGGTATTTTTTATAATTCTTCTCAGATTGGTCTGTACTTGATCCATTTTCTATATTTGATTATCTAAATATCATCATCCTACTTACTCTCCAAATCTTGCCACAGAACTCAGATTAGATCTGACCTAGGCATGGGATGAAGCCCAAGGAAATAAGTGATCCCTATAATAAAAGACTGCATATTAATGTCTGCCCTTGGAGGTGCCACAGCTTGCCAGACAGCTTTAGTTCTGACATTCAAAATTCTACTTTGCTGTGCTAATAAAATTCTTTTAAGCCAGGGGGATTTTCCTGGAACTCTTCCAACCTACTCCCCCAAAAGATCTGAAGCAAATGCCACAGTGTGATTTCAGGAATGGATCCTGGGATGGGCTGCAGCCCAGTGTACAGACCTGCAGCTCACCTGAGAGTGATGGATGTGAGAGCAACAAAATCTTCCCTCAAGTGCATCAGCACAAGGATGGCACTCCAACAGGGACTCAGATCCTTCCCTCACTAGGGCCACAGATTCTTGCCTGTAACACAAACATGGTGATGCTCAGGAACCTCACTCCAAACACAGTTAAGGCACTGTAATGGGGGCTTCCTTTTTTAATTCCTATTATTATTATTATGTTGATTAGTTGCAAAAAAATAAATCTTTGAATGTAGCTTTTACAAGATATATGGAAATTATTTCCTGAACAATATAGTATTCAGGGTGAAATAATTTATAGTGCTTAATGTTCATGTTTTTTGTATTTTTTTATTTATGAAACACTATGTTAAATCATCTTTCCTGTATCCTAGATTGTGTCCTTACTCACATTTGTGCTTTTGGGTCGATAGCCAAATTCAATTAACAATGCAGAAAATTAACATTGCAGGTTTATGGTAGTGAAGTAAAATTATTTCAAATATGCAGTATAAAAATATCAATACTGACTTGCATTTCTAAATGACTGATTTTTTATAAAAAGTGTTGATGATCTGCAGTTATAAATCCTTCAAGACAAGATAACTTACTGTTCTTAGACTCTTAAACCAATTTTTAAATCCTCTAATAAAGGAACAAATTTTAACATTTCCCAGAATTACTTTTATTATATTTTCCTCTTCTAAATAGCTTTTCTAGTTTCCATTCAGTTATTCAAGAATTTTTAAAAATCTGACAATATTGAAGTCAAATTAGTAAAATCTCCAAAAAAGGGTACAGCTTTCCAAAGCAGGCAATTTTCCCCAGTTTCTTCAGAACTAATGATTTCTCCAGGTTTAATAATCTGATTTACTCCAAGAGATATGCTGTTGAAGTTCTACTGATCATAAGTTATTTAAACAGATTATTGGAAGTTATGTCTAAACATATGCTGTCATAGTTTCTAGTTTAAGTTTTAATATGTTTATATTTGCAAGGAGAGATGTATGCAAAGGCAGTCAAATTGCAGTAAAACACAAATCTTAAAAAAATGATTAATTTATTCTGCTCCACAGTCAGCAGTTATGACACAAACTTGCAATCAGTGGTGCTTGCACAGTGATGTATGGAAAGACCTCTACCAAGACACATTTAGTCAGATGGCCTCAGCTGTACATCAACTTCCCTAATGAAAATCTAGACACTAAAAATATTCTAGCTAACATACTTAGTATAAGAGGATATACAGTTTACATATCAGCTCAGTTAGTTCTGCAAAAGATAGGCTGTTTATCCAGGTTTTGCTATAAGATCAAAGGGTGTGACTGATAACAAAGCCATCTTGCCAGTTTTCTAAGAGGTCCTCAAAGCTATTTCCTGAGAAATAGTTACTAATACTGCTAACACCTAGGTGTAATGATTTTATGATCTTTTCATTTCAGGATGGGTAGTTACTTTTTCCAAAACTTGAGACTTACATGGTCTTCTTATTTAGAACCTTATTTTTGATGTACAAAAGCACTCAGAAATCAATCACAAAGACCAAAAAAGAAACTAGGACAGTAACACTGAAAGAATATCATTCATTTTAATTGTAGGCGATTTGTCCTAATTTATTCTTTCCCAAGCCCACAATATTAAGAAGAAAAAGCAGAAATCAAATGTGTCCTATAAAAGGCAATTTAAAGGACAAGTAGGGAGGTGTGGCTTCTGTTGGAATGAAAAAATGATTTATTATTTGCAATGAAGTTGCTCACATTATAGAAGTGCTATATAGAGCCCTTAGAAATAAATAATCAGATTTAGGGAAAAAGAAAATTAAGTTACGGAGGTGTGCTCCATGGTTGCTCAGTACAAGACATCTCTCTATTCAGTACAGATGATTTAGCACATAAAACCATGGCCAAAGGCTGAGACAGGTTGAGAAAAGAGCCCTTTGTTCGGTGCAATTGCAAGCACCTTCAGTGTGTCACCTCTTGGGCCTGGCATGCTAAAAGCAAATTGCAGTCACTGTCTCATGAGGCTTCTTAGGAGTTGTTGAAAATAAAAATTTTAGCCACTAACAAAAATAACGTGGCAAAGTGACCTTGGAGACAAGCAACAGGACTGCAAAAGGTCAAGATTTTAGTTCAGCTTCTTCTAAAATGTGGCTATTCAGCAGCTGCAGAGCTTGCCTTGGTATCATGCAGCTGCACAGATCTGGTGCCTACAATGGCAGCACAGGAAGTGTGAGTGATTCCTTGACCCAAAATTTGTGAGTTTCTCCATGACCCAAAATGAGAGGGGAGAAGGAAGCAAATCAATGCACTTTTTTCCCCTTCAAGAATCACAAAAGTCTGAATTTGAAAGAGAAGCATAGCTTTATCCAGTGGTTTGTTAACATATCTGTTATAGCAAATGGCAGTCAATATCTGGCAAATAATTGTGCTATCAGCCCATCCATTATGGAAGTGAATGCTCAGCTTATGTAACCAAATCCCTTCTCTGTTTGGGCACGTAGGAAAATCGAGATGATTGGAAGGGTTCCATTCTCTGTGTGACATCAAAGCTAAGAAGCCCTCACCTGTACCCATTACCACAGTACATTTCTGCTCGACCAAGAACCAAGGGGTGCTAATCTCACCTGTAAAACAAAGCTGCTTGTAAAATGAATGCTGCACTCCACCACCCAGAGGACACATTCCTGCAGGAGCCCCTGGAGCCTGGATCATATGACATCAAGCACGCCAATGAGGGAATGGGATGCTTAGGGCTCTGGCAGACCAAAATTTTAACTAAAATTAGCCTGATATGTTTGCTGAGGCAAAACAGATATATTGTAAAGCCCTTTGGTGTCGTTATCCAAAAATAATGGTGTCACTTCAGAGACAGGGTTGACATGGAGAGGAAAACTTTATGGTCACTGAAAAAACAGACACTCCTGGGATGCTGAGTAATATTAAGCAGGATAGAAGACAAGAGCTTAACTTTTGATAATCGTGAAAGCAAATGTGTAGTTTTGGGTGCCCCATGGAAATATTTTTTCATGCCTTGCATTGGACATATGGCCCAGAAAGAGGCTGTGCTCCCACGTTGCACATGGAGTGAAGGATAGCCCTGGATGTTCAGTGACACTTAGCACCCAGCTCACTCTAACTCACATGTTGGGGTCCTGGCAGGCTGAGAAAAAGTTTGAAAGAAAGCTGTGATCCTAGAATAACAAAAGCAGCATCTTCTAGGACACCTATATACAGTGGAAAAGAGAATGGCACAGATACCCTCACCCCATAAAACCCCAACAAAGAAGCCTGTATCACACAGTGGAGCTGAGCAATTGCATCAGCCTATGTCCAAGAAAAATTTAGTTATATTTGTGCAGCTCTGTGCCCAAACCACGAAGCTCTGCATCCCAGTATGACCAGATGGCTGAGAGTAGTCTGCAACCACCAAAGCCTTTACACACACTTGTTTTAATCATGCTGATGAGATAAGTTCTCCTCAGATTTTAAAGAGCTTCAAATTTGTCTGTATTTCCTGTATCTGCCACTTATCTTTTCACAAGACTATTCCCCCATGCCCTCCAAGGGCTAAATCCATTAAAATATGCAGATGGATTGAACTGATTCTCTGATATTTTATTTTCAAGGAGACTGCAGTCCCAGGTCACCCTGTAGCCATGGATATTCTAGGCTACTGGTGAGCACAGTTTTATGTGATAATGAAGATACCTCTGTTTGTCCAGAGATGCTCTCAAATAATGGAAATCAACACAGATCCTCATTCAATAAAATAGAAATTGTCACCATTTTACTGTGCTTCCGCCAGAGCAACATATGGTAGCACAGCTGACAAATATAATCTTTTCCTTTTTTTTTTTTTTTCCATTTCACATGCACATTTCATTTTGCAGAATACTAAGACTTTACATAAATTGCCTGTTAACCCCTTGTAGTCACAGCATTTGCTGCTTGGGCTCCCTTGAGCTCTCAAATATTTGAAAGATGGAGTTAAAATGCAGTCAACAGTCAGGGAACAGTTCATGCCTTCAACATACAGCCCACTTGCACTTTTCACAGGGAAAATCTGCTCTTTTTTACTTTCTATCCTACCTAACCATTCTTTTTAACCAGAAACAGTATACTCTGGCTGCATGAAAGCTTATTGATATAATAAATTGATACTCAATTCGCTTGCTGCTTTTTTAGGTGTTTTTCAATGCCAAAAGCCAAGTCACAGGTTCCCAAGCCAAGTCAGTGACTTTACACTGGTGGGACTCATTTACATGGGTTTTAGGAATTTAGTTATATAAAATTGAGCAGTGCCCGCTTTCCAGTGCCAGTTTAAGATACTTTTTTTGTTAATCATTGCATTCACATCAATATCAGATTTTCCCCATTCTGGGCAGGTACACCCCAGTGCAAAAATCTTCTTGGTGCTCTTAGGCCTTTTCGGCAGTGGAATGTCTACAAGGACTTCTGCGTCTAAAGAAATCTCATGGGCTTTCTTGACTCTTTGCCAGAGCTGATTCAATTACTTTACTCATGCCAGTTTGCAGCTCTTGTCCAGCCATCCAGGTGGTAAACTATGAAAGCTCCATTCAAAATTGTCACGGTCACAATCAGGATTCACTTGAGTTTTGCAAGGGGAGGGAGGTGTCTTTGCTTTTTCACAGGACTTTTTGGCACCCAGTAATAAGGCTTAGGGCTGCAGAGGGCATTGAGAGAAGGCATTCACGCTGTCTCACTGGAAGTAGTGACCTGGCTGTGTGAATTTGCCTAACCTAATTAACTTCTGCTCTCAATCACTCTATTGAGGATCCTTTCCTCTCTCTGCTGAACATGCAGGGAAACCAGATAAACTAGCCCCTAATTTCTGTGTTGTACAAGGAGCCTAAAGCTGAGCTAAATTAATGCCATCTAACAAGGATGGCTCCACTCAGAAAAGGTGGTTGGATATGGGGGAAGACTCAGAGGACTCTGAAATGGGCTAGTGTGACTGTAAAGAAGAGAAGACCAACATAAAGTGAAGCTGCTTGCCCCAAGAAGGATGACTTAAAAAGAATAAAACTCCTAATTTCTTTGATTTAAAGTCAGATTAACCCCAAGTAACATTGTTTTTCTTGGTGTATCCTTGTATATATACAAAAAGTAACGTCGTGACACAGATAAGGCATAAATCATAGCTCTGACCACTCCTTAAGAACATTTGCGTTCAATTTGCGAGCAGAAAAGAAAAACCTGCTTTTCACAAATGTCATTTGCTTCCTGACAGTTTGCAAAAGCACACTCCAACAAACAGTTGCTTTTAAGGACTGAGAGCACCTGCACAAGCTAAAAGGGAAGAGTGGGGGTTGAATAACAAACTTCTGACATGCATGCTAAGTATTCCACAATTAAAGGCTAACACCACACATTACAGGACTGCTATTAGGAAGAAGAAATATGAAGGAAAGTCTAATTAGGCTAAAATCAAGAGTCAAATATGACTTAACTGCTTGCCCAGATTAACTGAGTTTTAGATGCTTTCCTCCATTTAAGTATTAGCCAGCAGTGACACCATCATATCAAGCTGGATGGGACCTTTGGTCTGACTCACTGTGTGTACGTTCTTATGAAGTGCTACTCTTATGAATGCTTTGGCATATCCAAGAACTTGAGTTCTCTGTTCATTACCTGAATTTTCCCCTGCTGGAGCTAAGTTTTGCCTAGAGTAGGAAGGTCTCTGTCTCAGTAAAAAAGAGCCTCATTAATGGGAATCAACTTCAAGATATTAGACACTATCAAAAGGGACCCATTTTAAGGGAAAAAATATTGTTGCTGAGGCCTCTGATTTTCACTTGAATAAGTGTTCTTGAACTTGCCCTTTTGTTAGCTAACATATCCTGACCATTTGGTTACTTTTTGTGCTGTTCATTTCACAGACTGATACTTTCATATTATATCTAAACAAATTCCCATATCCCATCTCCATGAAAAGCTGTATCATATTTTATTACATACTGTAAGCAAAACCTTTGGGACAATAGGCACATTATGTCTTTTTCAAATAACTGCATTTTTCCAGATGTACGGTATGTTAGAAAACTGACACAAAAGATGTGAATTGAGTTAACGAGCCCTGCTACATTTCCACCAAAATGAACCATTGGTTCATTTGAATAACTTTGACCTTTTTTCTGTTTATTGTCTTTGGGAAAAAAAAAAAAAAGGAGAAGAAAAACATGAACCCAAAAAACTCACCAAAAAAAAAAAATCCACAGCCAATCATTATGATGACCACAAGTCTACTCAGGCACCTTGACAGCTGAATCACCATCTCACATCAAGAGATTTAGCCTTGGGCATCTGGCTGAGCTGACACACATTAGTTGTCCTTTTTACACATTAAATATCTTTACAGTTTTCATATTTCTTCTGTTTCTACACTCTCCGGCTCTGCATTGTTGTAGAAAGAAAACCTAACATACACATGCACAGTGAGTACCATTAAAATGTTCCAATTCTTTGTGGTCTTTAAAAAAACTAGATACAAGGGGGTTGCCTAAATTTTAAAAATACCAGAAAGTATATGTTACCATATATTTAAGCAAGAACAGAATGAAAACAGCAATCTGATAAAAGCTTAAAATTATACAATTCACTAGTTTTCTTTTTAGTCACACTTCAGGAAAGAAAATTGAGAGAAGAGCTGGAAGGATATTATGTTTTCTCCCCTCCTGTACTTTGCATTTCCAGGCTTTTGTTGTCTGGTGCTCTAGAAGTTTTTTTTTTGCTAATGAGTTGGAAAAAAAACCCTTTGGGAGACAGAAAGATTCACACATGGGCCTGATTCAGCAACCTGACTCACTTCACATGGGAATAGTCCCAACTGGTTTCATCTTCTAGTTATGACTTCAGTGATAGCCACTTTAGCTGGTTTACTCATGCAAACAAACATTATTCCAAGTGAGCAGAGACTGTAGACTGGAAATGTCCCCCTCTGAGATATGACCAAATAGAAGAGAAAATGGAGAGAGGCTGAAATATGAGCATTGAAAGGTATTTTTCGAGGCAAAATTCAAGGGAAATTTTCAATATAGTCAGAAATCTATTTAGTAGTCTCTTTGCATTTTAAAATCTTTGGAAGGAAAAAGTCACCTTTCTTAGATTCTACCTCCTTGCCAAGATTTGCATATCAGGAATTAGAGAGAAAACGGAGCAGATAGAAATAGGTGAAAACCCTAATGCATCAACTTGGTCAGGCCACATTTCCTGACTGTAATCATTCAGATTTTTCTGACCTTTGGAAAGTTTTTACTCTAAAACTCACAACAAATCTTTCCTTTTTCTTCAGTGCCATGGTTTTGCCATCCATAGCTGTGTCTTTTGCAGTCAAAGCTGGAGACTGCAAGCTGCAAAATGCATTGTGGTTTTGATTAACTGAATTAATTAACAAATATGAATACCAGGAATGAGGCTGGCAAATTTGTTTACCTGTTTATTAATTTAGGGGGAAGCCAAGCTACACTCTTTTTCTTGAAAGTTAATGTATCACATCCAGCTGATACGGCATGGTTTTTTCTTGGACTGTCTTTAATACTGGGTGTGTATGAGTGAGGCAATCTATATGGGCTTATTTCTTTTACTCCCACACATGGATGTGTCTCACAGAAGCAGGCATTTTAGACCTTTTCTGATTTTTAGTGTTTCAATCAAACTTTTTTCAGTTGATGTCTCTATTCTGTGTGAAAGATGTGAATAACATAAAATCAAACAACAAATTTTCAGAATTGAGGCTCATCCTGTTCCAATTTTAACTGTTCTGCTTAGATAAATGAAAAATACTTCCCTAATACAACATTTCTCAAAATCGACAGTATATTTTTCTTGACAGCATGATTACAAAATTACAAGATAATCAATCCAGGGCAGGACCAAACTGTCTTATTTTTCTAGCAAATTCCTCTGCTATTTTCCAGCTTGGTATAATTGCCAGAGAGAACTTCAGCAAAATAAATAGGTAAATAAATATAATTAAAATAAGCCATATAGACAGCAGGGGAGTATTTTTCAGGCACCACTAGAATCCTATTAAAATATTTTAAATGTCGAGGCCCAAATTATCAGCCAAATGGAGCAACAGGAAATATGTAAGACTGTATGAACAGATATCATTGTATGTTTGGGATAACGTTCATCTGTTTTGTGTACATCCACGTTGTTCTTCCCCCGTTTAACACCTCTGCAATACTAAAAAGTCAGTCACAAGTCATGCCCACTGGTGGACGCTCTGCAAGCACAGCCACTGCCTCCTTCCTGCTTCAGCCTCAGCAGGAGAGGCTTCCCAGCGCGGCCCTGCAGGGACCACCACCAAGGGTAATTGAATTTCCACGCCGATTCCGCCCCGGCTGACACTGCGGGCTCCAGCTCCGTGTGCCTCTGCAGAGCACTCGCCACGGCGGCTCCGAGGGCGGCTGCCCAGGGACGGCCGGGCCGGTCTCCTGCCAGGAGAGTGCTGAGCAACGAGGAGCTTAACCAGGATAACCACACATTGCAGAAGGGCTCTTTGGTAGGCTCTGTAGGAGCAGTCTGGCTGCTATTGACTCCAGCTCAGTTTAAGTCTAAAGGTTACATCTGAGGGAGCACACATTTATTTTTGGTTTCTGTGAACCATTTATTCCCATCTGTGTTGCTCGTCCCTGTGTACACACACCCCGTTAGATTTTCTTCTTTATTTTCACAAACCTGCTGAAAGATAATCCAAAAATTTAAAAGGGCACTGTCATTAGGACAGTGGAGTAATTCTCACTCGACAGGAATGTTTAAAGTTTAGCCCATTAAATACATACTTTACCTGCTAAATAAAAACATTCCGTGCAGATGAAAAGGGATGCCTTTCTTCCCCCTTATCACCATGGCTAAATATCCCCATTTTGTAAAACAGTTGAGCTGTTAAGTTCTATGCTAAGGCACGTACACACTTTGGAAAGGTAATTTGAAAGCGAGTTGAGCCATGACAAATAGGGACAGCTGGCCTAATTGAATCATTTGATCTAAGACAGCTCAACTTGGTTATCCTCACTGCAGCCCACATTGATATTAGCGAGTGAATCATTAGCCATGAAATCATGTCGACTTTCCCGATGCAGCGTTCTTGACATGACAGGGAACGCAGTCTGCCTTTCATTACAGCACCAATGAGTTCTTCAGTCTGTCATGAAGGGAGAAAAAAAAATTTAAAAAAGAAAAAAAAAGTGCTTTGAAAACTTTTAGGCTCAGCTACAGAAAGTAATTTACTCCTCCGTACATTGTAGAGCAGTTAAAGGAGGAAAGATCCTTTCTGGTGGGTCTCAGGTTAGCTGTCAGCCTCAGCCTCTCTCAGCCTCCTGAAGCAGGCACAATCTGCACTGGGACAACAGGTCACCATTTAGTAGCTGCTTCTTTATTTCCTAGGGCTTAATTCCTTTCCTTGTGGCTGTGAGGATGAGAGAGGCTGCAGTGGCCTATTCCTTTGTACAGGCTGTTTCTAGGAGCAACTTTTTATGTCATAATTTTGTCTAGATTAATTAATAGCAGGCCAAAGCTGCAGTTTTGCATTTGGGCCACAATTTTTGGCTATTCTGAATGCT
The DNA here is from genome assembly GCF_027477595.1 of Haemorhous mexicanus. Lineage (NCBI taxonomy): Eukaryota > Metazoa > Chordata > Aves > Passeriformes > Fringillidae > Haemorhous > Haemorhous mexicanus. Next base: position 123,239,171 of record NC_082341.1, read on the forward strand.
AAAGAAATGGCTCCAAACCTAACTGTCATCTCAGCTATTCTAACAAAAATAATCGTTACCAAACGATTATTATTTTCCAAACATCTCCAAGGTATTTAGGAAGAGAGATCACTCTTTAAAGTCCTTACTTGCCTGGCAAACTAATGGGCTCATCCAGCTGCCATTGAATGGAAGGGAAATTTTCTATGGACACCACCAAAGCCAGATCCCAAGCTCCTTCAGCAGGCATAGGTGGACAAAATTACCTGATGGTCTAGGTCAGGTTACTGGCGGCAGAACCAGACAAACATAATTTGAGCAAAACTAGGAGCCTGATGAAATTTGGATAGTGTCCAACTAAGGAAGATAAACAGACACAGGCTTGTTTTTTGGAAGTCATAGAGATGCCAATACTGGAGAGGGATGAGACTCAGACCTTGGAAAAGAGAACTACCATATCATATTCTGCCAATAGTGGTCTGAATGGTATATCTGCAAACTACCAGGGAAAGAAAAGAAAGAAGGAATAAGCATGAGGACAGGAGTATTTATAAATCAAAGCTATACTGTCCTTAAGAAAATGTGAAACAAATTGCAAGCCTGACAAGATACCACAAAGTCTGATAATGGCCAAAAAAATCTTATTTTCTTTGTGAGGGGTTTTCCTTCCACTCAAAATATGAAAGATAAGTGCAAAGATTTCATTTAAGAATCTGTTTCTCTGTAACAAGTGGCTATCAGTTTTGTAAGTAGAGCTCTTTCCATCCCAAATGTGGGGTTACATTCTGTGTCATGACATAGGGAGGTGATCATTATTTACCAGAAGGGGAAAACCTTGTCAGTCTGCCTTCTGGAGAGATGGAAATATAACAGTAGCAAATGGGTAAAAGCCAGTCAACATAGAATTTAGACATACAGAAGGGGGACAGACCTTTTTTCAAATAAATAAAATAGTGAGAATCTTTCAAGTTGTTGACACCAGAGTTCTTCTCAATTTTTGCATTAAAATAGCTTTGTCAGTGTGGTTACTCGGGTTCAGGGTAGGATTTCTGTTCAGTACAAATCCCTGACTGCTTAGGAAATTCATTTCACTGAGTTAGTGTCCTAACTGCTTGGTTGTAATGGGGTAGTAACCCTTAATTGAGCTGTTTTGCGTGAATAACTATATAAATCATAGAGAAGGCAGCTATTTGTCTATTCTACTGATTAGACTAATCACCTGGGAAGTGGAAAACCTGTGTTCAGGCCTCCCCTGTGCCTGATAAACCATGCTTACACTTCAAATACCACTCACATATCCCTGTGGTGTTTCAGAGTGTGCATGGGAACAATCATGCAGATTTGGGAAGTGTTCCTGGTCTTGGACCTGAATTCCTAAGTCCTGCATAGGGGCTGTGCTCCAGCCAACAATTCCAGGCTGTGCTGGGGATCTCAAGCCTCCTTGGTCCAAGCAGAGATGCTGAAAGTCAGGTATCTGTGTGCCACATCCCACTGCATGCATAAACGTAAGGTCAGCACTATGGGAAACCACTTCCAAGAGCTGCGTGTCTTAAAAGCCTTCAGAATTTGAGCTACCATGTTTCCCATATGTATGTTATCCCATGCTTACCCATTTCTCTTGATAGAAAGATTTATTCACTCTGCAGCATTTGCCTTAGCTGTGCAACACCTTGAAGACTCTTGTATTTCCCCAGTCTTTCAAGTGAAGATGAAGACATCCCTTATTTTCCCAACTTCTTGGCAAAGATAGGGCTGAGGTAAGTTTGTAAATCTAAGTTATGCATTTTTAAAATAGTTTATTGTTCCGCTTTAGAAAAAAGATAGCATATATCTGCAAAGTTTTGGAAAAGGATTACTTCTTCACTCTTTTCAAGCCAGGTCTCTAGTGAGATCTACTTACAAGTTTCCTGTCGTTGCTCATACCTTCTAGCACCTGATTAGCTGATGTGGCATATTTGTTAGTATGTCTGCAAGAAAGGCACAAAGATTATATGTAGGTCAGCCCAAATGTGTGTCAATGAAACTTTCATGGCATCATTGTCTCGCATTCAGTAGATGTCAAGATGCTGGTCCTGAAAGATTTCATTAGTTCTGAAGTTTCTCACTAGCAGTGTATATGTGTGTGTCTGTAAAATATGTCAGATTCTCCTATTTCCTAGGGACAGAAAAACATACATACTTCAGAAATTTCTGGAATGGTCTCAAATGCCTTCTTTAAACATCAGGAAAGTGACAGTGGCTCTCCTGAGCTCTCCCAAAACAACCTATGCACAAACCTTTTAGTTTGAAAAGTAGATTTCCTGCCTTTCTAAAACACAAAGCAAGACCATTTTTTCATTTTGAATGTTCAGATGGTGATAGGCCTTAAATCCATCCAAAATCCCATTACTATTTCTGTCTCTGAGCTGCAGGATGGTTTTTTAGTGCACACAGCCAGCTGCAAGGAAAAACATTTCCCTGCCAACCCTTTCAAACCAACTGCTGAAGGAACCAGAATTTGGGTTAATTTATGGTGAATGAGATGTCTAGGCTGCATGGATCACATGACTCATCCACATGAAAGCTTTCATGAGTGCATGAACACATGTGTACACCTTCACAACACAGATTCCCACCATTACCAACTCCAAGCATTCAGGTCCCAGTCATAAGAAGAGCTAAAAATTAATAAATTGTATTTATGTCTAAATATATATTTGACTGTATTAGGGAAAAGAGCTGAAATGAGTGAAATTGCTTAATTGCTATTGACCTTTTTTGCAGATGTTGCTGTTGGAAAGCAGTTCCACCAATCCAGCACAGCCAGCTAAGCTCCTGCTGATTTTTCACCAATATAGAAGTAGAAAATAATTAGGGTAAACTATTCCCTTCATGCATATGCTGTAAAACTTTTTTGACACCAGCTAAGATTCCATTTGGTTTGTGTTTTCACTGAAAAACAGAAGTCATTAGTTTCCTGTACCTTTCTGCCCTCCATCTCCATCAACTTTCTGATTTTTAAAAGGTGTAAAAGAATGTCCTCAACAAATACAATTTTCACAGTATTTTCTCAAAAAGTACATACAGCTTCACTTTTTGATGCTAACAGTCAGCCATGAAACTCAGTCAATTTTATGGGTGTTCTTCAAAAACCTTTCAAAATTGCAGAGATAACACTGGCCCTGATTTCTTCCTCCGTCCAACTTCTTCTCAGCTAAAGATGCAAGGTTTATTTGCCACTTAAGAAAAGTGAATGTTCACTGTCTTGGAAGAGTCTGATTTAGTAGCTTGTTTCAGCATGAACCACAGTAATGTAATGCCTTTATTCACTGATGAATTTGAGCAGTATAGTGTTAATCACTCTCACTACCGTATGCCACTTGAATAATCAACAAACCCCAATGATACATGTTCCCAGATCTTGCAGAGTGCCATTTATCACCGACACAGAGCCTGTTTATTCCTGACATGTCTTATTTGTGCAGAATAAGCAGAGAATTTACTGCATAAATAATGTTAGGTTGGTATCATTTCAACCAAAATACAAGAGATAAGAGATTTGAACCTCCTCAGAACCAGATAAGTCTGAAAGGGGTAGAAAAGGTGGGAAAATGGATCTTCAGCAGTAATCATAAAAATACATTTAATTGATTTCTAACTTTCAGGAATAAGCTGGTGAACTCTTCAAGATGGTTCCTACAACTTCCATAGGTCATCAGATACCCCTGTGTTGACAGCCTCAGTCGTTATAGAGCACAACACAGCACAAAGTACCACGACTCCATCAGAAGGGTGCAAGAGAGATTTATTATAGCAACATGTTGCTTTTATACTTTTTCAAGATATTTACATTCACTTAACATACACATTCACTGCCCTTTGGTTATAAGAGAGAAACAAAGTTCTCAGTGGGTGACCAAGAGCCATGTCACTCTGTGAGCCAGCCAGAGTCCGTATCTCTTAGCTTTCTCTCCTTCATCACGTCTCCATGGTGACAACCTTGTTGTCTTCCTCAGGAGAGATATGGGACTTCTCTTTATCTTCAGAAGGCTTTTGCTAGCTCACAAGAACAGCACAAAATGTCTTTCCTATAAGTCTCAAACATGGTTCAGAAGAAAGTCTCTCACACAACCAGTCTCAGCTTTTATGCTTTGTTGTGCGGTTTTTTTGTAATGTCGTTTGCATATCTTTGCCTGCCTGTGTAAAAATGGTTTTATTCTTTGCACAGTTTTGAGATGGTGACAGGCAAGTTAAACAGGCACCAGATGACAGGATGGGGACAAAGGTGACAGTGACACTGCTGCCCACCTCTCGCACTGCCCGATGCACAGGGCTGAGTTCAGTCTCTGTGTCTGCCACCACTCCACCCTCCAACACAGACCACAGCAGATGCAGGATGTCACACATTCTGTGTGTGTTGTTTCCTAATCTCCTACTGGAATTAGGTTCCAGTCCCCAAACTGGAAATCTAGCTCCAGGCTTCTGTCTCCTAGAGATTTAAAATTGCATTTCAAGAAGAAATGATGCAAGATATAATAGTATCTGTCTTAATATTGAAAAGCAGCAAGAGAGGATTATGAAGCTTTGGCAAAGAGACAAAATTTAGGTAAATTTAGCCACTTGTATATGTGAGTGTGAAATCATCTAGTCTGGCAACAGGGAATATATAACAATGCTAAGGTGACCCATCAGATAAAGAACAGCAAAGATGGACAAATATTGAGACAACATGTTTTTATCACCAAACCTCTCTAAGCATCTGATTCAGGAATTGCCTTTAAAGAGCATAAATCAGGTACTCGGTAATCCCTCAGCATTTGTAACTCTCATATTTCTTAATGTCAAATATTTTCTGAGGTAAAAGCTGGTCCAAAATCCAAACTTTCTACGTCTGAATCATGCTGTAAGCCTAAGAAGGTTGCTTGCAGATAATGAAAAGGCAGAACTATGGAAACATGACCAGCCTTTGAAGGGGCAGCACCGAACTCCATAGTTTTACTGAAAAGTCCTTCAAATGGTCTTGAAGAAGTCTCTCTACAAGCTCTGCAGCCCAACCTGGGACAAAGTAGTTCATCCTGCCACAGATAAACAACTTTATTTGGAAATTTGAGGGCTATTAAACAAGGTGAATTTCCCCAGTGGATCAGCACAAATTTATTAATCCAGGTGTTACTCTAATTGTGATTCATTGGGGATAGAAACTCTGTTCAATGGTCCTCAAACTTGCTCTTCCATTTAGTGCTATGCTGGAAAGGCAGCACTGGGAGCTGCAAGCTGCCTTAAAATCTTTCACATTTTGTTATATTTTGCCATTATTGGTACTTAATTGTTTTAGCAATTCTATAGCAATTGTTCTAGCAATTGCGGTTTTATTTGCCTAGTTATGGAAAGGTTTTTCACAGTGAGGTTTGCTGCTGTGATGTCTTTTACCTGATTTTTCAGTATAAAGCAGTACTTAAAAAGAGGCAAATCAACACCCCATCACAAAACAGGACTGGGACAGACCTCAGTCAGTTAAAGCAGACTTTACTATCACAGACAAACATGTAACACTAATCCCATTGCACTTGAAAACCACAATTCCTATTCTTTCATTTGCAGTGGAAGACTGTTTTAAAAACCCATCCCTACTCTTAACATCTTGTCTGAGTTCCTGACTATGAGTTTTTTACCATGCTGTTGATTCAGTATAATCTGCATCTTCACCCTTTTAGCAGTCTTTTTCCCCCTGCACTTCTGTGCTGTGACAAGAAAGATGGACAAAGTGCTCACTTTCAAAAGCATCCTAAAATGCCACTTTACAGCTGTGGACCTGCAAAACAAAGCCCACAGACACCATAAAGTGGGACCAGATATCACAGATCATGATCACTCAGTGTGACACTGCTTCAGATCTGTGCAGTGACAGAGGGATTCAATGCCTTATTTTCCACATATGTGGAAAATGTTCAAAGCTATGGTGTTCAAGGGAGATGGATCTACCTTGCATATGCATACAGATATTTAAAAGAAACTTAAAACAGAGGGGAACACAACATACATAACAATTCTGCTCCATTGGCATCCCCTGTAAAATGCTGCACATAGCTACAGCACCATGAAAATGTGGAGCTCAGAAAAGTCCAGTTGGACAGAAACATTTACCCATTAGACTGCAGAAATCAGGCTACTGGATAAGCAAATACATTCCTGACAGTGGCCTTTCTATTGCTCACCATCCATTCACTCCCTAAGCACTGTGCATCTATGGGTTTAATTTTATTTGCTGAAATCATTAAACAGGCACATATCTGTATCTGGAATGTGTGTGAGGTCAAGAGAGACCTTGAGATTTAGCACCAATATGCTAAAGATAAAGAAGCATCACTTCTTTTAACAATGCCTCTCACTCTACTTGAATCTGTCCAGCATAGCTGTTACTTGCTGCTGTTGAGAATACACTTCCAGATGTAGATGTTTTGAGTCTCCAGTACAATTTTCCCTGGCTCAAATGGGAAGTTTATTTCAGTATTATACTTGTCACTCCCAATGATTCATCTATATTGCTTAAATGAGCTGTGTAGGAAATTTATTAAGAGTACAGACATACCTAGGTTCAGCTCTAGAGACAAGGCAAGGAAAACTAGTGCTCCCTGGTGAAATAACCACATGGCACTATAAGGTAAAATCTCCCATATTAATGCACTTAACTCAGTGTGTAATAAGGGACTCCAGCTCTCTGTACTTTCAAGTGGGTTAACACCTTCAGGTACTATTTTCCTTCATGTTTGCTTTAAAGTTGCTAATACATCATGAATATTCATAGAGTGAACTCTAATTTAATTCCTGGAGGCTAAAAGAGAGGGACTTCTGACAAGGGCATAGAGTGACAGGACAAAAGGTAGTGGTGCTAAAGAGAAAATAGGCAGGTTCATGTGAGAGACTAGGATGAAATTCTTTACTGTGAGGGTAGAGAGGCACCGGAGCAGCTTGCCCAGAGAATCTGTGGTTGCTCCTTTTCTGGAAACGTCCAAGGCCAGGCTGGGTGGGGCTGTGAGTAACCTGGTCTGGTGGAAGGTGTCCTTACCCATGGCAGGAGGTTTGGAACTAGGATGACCTTTAATGTCTCTTTCAACCCAAACTTTCCTGTGATTTTGTGAAACCACTTGCCTACTGCACGAGTGTGAGGATCTCTGCAGTGTCCACTCAATCAGCCAGGTATCCCATCTGCCAGCAGATCAGTGGCCTCACACTTCAGCTGAGAACCTCTTTTTCTGTTTCATCTCTCATAGTTATCCAAAAACCAGGGCAGGCCAGAGGGCTCTCTTACCCTATTGAAGAGTTTGGGGATTTAGAAGGATTTGTGAAACACAAAACACTGTTGAGTTTAGCCCAGAGCCTCGCTGGTTCCACCAGATTAAAAAAAATAAATAAGTGTTTCTAAAAGTGGCATGTGGTTTGACACATGGTTCCCCAAAGTCTAGGAAGAGGAAGAGGAAGGTGTTTTCAGAGGAGCTTACAAATTCATTTGTAAAATTCGAAAGCCAGAGAGCCTCAAGAGAGGAAGAGAGAAATAGGGAAAGGCTGTGAAAACTGAAAGTAAAATGAGACATATGATTTATCTATAATGTAATGTTGCCTTTGTAATTAATTTGCTTTCATGCATATCCCCAAAACCCCTATTGCAGATTTTTTCTTAAATTGGCAATTTTTGCTGTTTGTATTTCTTTGTACCTGATAAGGAAATGAATAGGATTTTTACTGGAACTACATTTCAGTTGTATTTTTTTATAAAGTTCCAAAGGAGATTTCTGAGCCTGAAACAGCCCACAAAGTCAGTCATGTGCTCATAGCTACTCAAGGAAGTCCAAATGAAATTTCTTTGTACAATATTAGTTAGCAAAGAAATTTTTATGCAACTGCTTCCACCTTCCATCATGAAAAATCTCCCAAAAAATTACATGTAAAAAAATCTTACCCACTTATACCATTCTCTTAAAGTGCAAATATTAGAAATTGGGAGGAAAATTCCTACTTTTATTGTCATTTTCCCTGCAATTTTCTGGGTAATATATGAGTGAAAAGACATTCACTTTCATTTTGTACACCAGACAGAAGCTATAGCTGGACTCTAAGCACATATTGCTGCAAAATTTTAGTTACTTTTATCAGTCACATATTTTGTTCCTTTAGAAAGTTACACTAGTTTACTAACACTTCAGGATCCTGCTAAGGATTCATGCAAGACCAAGAATGGAAGGGGAAAACCTGCTTTGCCTTCAGCTTAAAGGAAAAAAACAACCAGAAGTGGAATAAATTGATCCTGTTTTGAACATTTTTCACCACAGCTAAGATGAAAAGTTTGATACCACTGTGAGTGCTATAACATTAATGATTCACCATAACACACAAATTTTTTGTTATGCTACTTTAATTTAAAACTTTTCGTTTCCTTATCAAACTTACTATCACTGCAAAATCTAAACACCAATAGCTCTATTCAAATCTCAGCTAAATGCAGTTTAACATCCTAAAATTGGAGAGCTTCATTAAGTATTAATTTAATGTGGGGAGGTTTCCAGATTAATTTCAGATTAATTTGCATACAGGTATTTGTGTAGCTAAAGCAGTATCTTTTCTTTATGTCATTTCCATCATCTGATGGATGGTGGAAAGAAGAAAATGTATAGAGAAGATGTACAGTGATAAAGTAAGTTGAGTAAGATTTAATTACAGACTGTTATTACATATTCTGCCCTGGCAAGCACTCAAAAGGTAAGAGAGCAACATAAATTTGCTAATGACTAGAGTGATAGAAGATACTGGAACATTTTAGATAAATAAAGTGGGCAGTTTGAAATAGCATAGCAAGGTACATGACTATTAATGCTACTGCATTCTCTGTTGAAGTTTAAAAATGGTTTGACAACATAGGATGCTTTATGCACATCAAATGAATTGAATATTTCTACAAGCACAGTTAAAAATACATAAGAAATTTCAGAAAGTGGGTTTATGGGTGTCTGAGGGAAATCACCACAGATGGATATGGGAATTCTGAACTGTTTTGAAAATTGCTAACACTTGCAAAATACTAGCTGAAAGAAAACAGAAAAATATTCTTGCAGCTCCCAGCACAATCATTTATTTATTAGGGACATGGCATTTGTGTTTGGAACTTTTTCATATGTTTCCAATAGAGTATGTCTACAGGGAGGTGTTAGAATGAAGTAAGTCAGGGCTGAATATATAATGCAGTACAATTCAGCTCCAGAATCTTACTCATTATTTGTCTGGAGGCCCTGTCAATCTGATCTCCATACCACAGCTTGGATTTCCATTGGTAGCAGTAAAACCCAAACTAACTTTTGCACCACTTGCCCCCCTGCAGGTTCATACAATACAACCTTTTAGTTTTCTGCTAGGGAATTCATAGGTGGTCTTTTAGAACTCATTAAGCACGTCACATTCCCACAGCAGGTGAATGTAATTATTGTTATTGTTGCAAAAGTGATTATAATTCCTTAAGAATAACAAACTTAGTGCTTTGCCCACTGGAGATGTCAACAATGGACACCACCTGAGCCTCCTGTACAGAATCTGGGTTTGATGGTGGACCTCCACACTTGCACATCACCACTCATTTCATCTTTAACATCTTCAAGATCAGGGCACAGAGGAGAGCAACAATTGCAGCCCAGAGAGCCACAACATCCCTTCCATGTGAGGATATTGCAGACATAACACCAGGGACATGGGAGGGAGCTCTCTCAAGAGCAGATGATATGGTTTGTCCCTTAAAAAGAAAAACCAACCTTGTGCAATAGGAACAACGGCTTAAATCACCAACTGCCAAGAAAAATATTGTTTTGATTGGGGGTTATAAGAGAACATAAAGCAAAAATCATTAAATATCTAGTGTGGGGTGGTAACTACAGGAAAACAATCTGCTAAAAATGGAAATCAAGATAAATCATTCTTACCATTGTACCCTATGAGCTATCTCATCATAGCTCACAAAATAAAACATTGTCAATCTGAGAAACGATAAAACAAACAATGAAATCATACCAAAATATTGACAAAATGTAAGATAATCAACAAACTATTAGAATGGGCCTGTTGACTCAAGCAAATGGAATGTAGTAGAACAGCTGTTCGCTTTATCCTGCCCATAAAGGAAAACCTTGGTGACTCATTGAGGGCTTTATAAATTACTGGCTTCTTTTTTTTCCTTCCCTGATATAAATAGGATTCTTCAGTCCTGTCTCCTGTGCCCAGTCTGCACCTATCTCATCTCTTCTTGCCATAGCAAGTGCTGTTAAATACTCCCTACCTTCCACAAGGAATTCAGATAAGGAAATCACTAATCTATTTTCAAGATTGTTAACAGCGAGTTAAGTGATTTAGCTTCTACCAACAGGCAAAAAAGAGCCTAAGAGCTTTTGGGAGCCTTTTCAGCTTCCACATCAAAATGTAAAGAGGTCCAGTGGGAACAGAAATGAGGTTTCGTTGACTGATGCCAGAAAATATTCTTGTTCGTGTTTTCAGGAAGATGGTATGGTAATCAGCATGACTTAGGGGAAACTACAGTCCATAGAGTCAATTCTAGATCACTGCTATAATCTCAGTCATCATTTTTCCTCATTCAGGAACTTGAAATAATGATGCAGATATTGTAGACCAAAACAGATGCTTAGAGGCACTCCTTAGGGACTTTGGATTTTCCAGACCTTTTTTTTTTTTTTTTTTGGAATTGAGTCACAACATGGTGGAAAGACATTTATTACCCCAACAACTTGCACTTCATAAAACAACAAAAAAAAGTTGTTTTTATCATTGGTCTCATTGCTAAAATGACTTTCAGTATGTTATGTGTGAAAGCACTCAAACTCAAAGATGTTGCACAGCAAAATAGGATATATCTAAATTGTTCCATCATTACAATTATAAAAAACTAGTCAAGGTTGGAAAATTAAACTAGAATAATTCATTTATATAAGCATGACTACATTCATTTTTGATGGCTGATACAGAAAAGCACAGTGAAGATCAAGCCCAGAAAAAAGCAAGGACCTGGCCCTACCATTTGAGAACACTGCTTTGAGATTTAACCCAGCAGCCCACATGGGGAGCTGTGAAGCTGAACCTAACATTTTAAAAATTGAGGGTTTGGGGGGAAACTAAGAAACCAAAAAAAACTCACAAAAAAAACACTTCATAGGGCATTGTAACTCATAAAGTAACTGAGAAAGGAGAAAATTCTGCCAGTGTAGGATTGAAGAAAAAAATCCTGAAAATCCAAAACAAACTTAAAACCTCAAACAATTAACAAAAATAAAAAGCAAAATACTTTTGTGAATATTTTTTATAGCATATGTAGTATTTATAAATGTTCTTGTTCAGCACGTGCAAGCAATGCATTGATGTGTGTAAGCTTGTGCACTGAGCTACTGTAAGGCTCAGGTGAGGCTCTTCATCAGGTAGGGCAAGCAGCTGAGTCTCAAAAGACATAGTGTCATCCTCAGAGCTCCACCTTTCCAGCCACAGCCAGGGTCTGCTGCTGCTGCCATGAACAGGTCAGACCCGCCCGCCCAAGCTAACGCATCCTTCTCCTCTGGAAAACAGAGGTGGTTTCCAGCAGGTAACTTCCAGGCTTGGTGGGAGGCAGGCAGGGCTCGCCCAGAGCCCACGCTGGGTGGCCGACGGGCGGGGTGCCAGCGGCCAGCCGGGACCATCCGTCTGGCAGTTGCTAAGAGACAGCACATGGATTGAGCAGGAGCCAGCTGAAGCGACAGGGCTGCGGGATGGAATGGCTCGCATCCGCAATACCAATGCCTGGCATCCTTTTTCTGAACTTCCCACAGGCTCCTTAATGTGGTGGGAGCTGGTTTTGATTGGAGAGGCCTTTCTGGGAGCAGCAGCAACTTTGCCAATTCTCCCCAGTCCTGCTTCGTAGCATTCATTGATAATAGCAATGTGTTAATTATAGGAGGCTGTTCACGAGCTGTGAATCCAGCAGGAAGGAACACGTTACGGTACAAAATGTTCCTCTCCCACCAACCTGCACCCACCCACCCACCCATCCACCCACTTTTTTTTCCTTCCATTTGAATTACTTTCCACTTGTCTCTCAGTGTTGCCACTTCTCCTTTGTGTTTGCCAAGGAACCGGGGCTAGAGTCGGATGGCAGAACGAGGCCTCCAGATGAAAACACCACATTCACCTCCCAAGAGGTCTCCAAGAGAGTGCTGGGAAACCACCAGGCAGCTCAGAGAGACCTCACAAAACTCAAGAATTCCTTGGTCTTCAGCCTCAAGGCCAGTCCCCAAAGATAAAACAGAAACAGCTCATTTCAAAAATTTCAAAAATTTCAGGCATGCCAACAAGAAGTCCACTTGTCCACTCCTTTCAGCAGACACATTGGTATAAGCCACAACTACTTGGAGAATAAACAGCAACATCATTGTCTTAGAAATATCTTTCCAATTGCTGCAGATTCTAGCCAAGAATGTTTCTGAGTTTTTAAATTCATTTACAAACCTGTGGTAGTGTCTACAGCAAAATAGCTGTTTGGAAGGCAGATTGCAACAGTGAAAAAGGGATAAATAAAGCGAAAAAATTATTTTAAAATTTCTGTATACTATTCAATATATAGTTTACCGCTGATCAAAATTATGTCTTTGAGATATTTCCCTACCATTACATTTTATACAACTTTTCTTTTTTTTCTAAGATGCTATGTACCCTTCTGCAGCAAAAACTAAAAATACACAAAATTTAAATTACAGAGTCTTAAAACAGATATAATAGACCTTCCATTAACAAACTTCTGTTAATATATCTGTGTAATCACACACAATTCACATGAGACTATCCAAAAATAAGGCTTCCTAGGAGCTAATCTCTCACTCACATACTTGATCATTTTTTAGATTGTTTAAAAGCCTACAAGATAGAAGCTTTAAGAGTTTTAATAGGCACTTGTGCCAGTGTAATAAAATTCCTTTTCCGGATTGCATATCATCTTATAAAATCAAACTTTAAAAAGACAAACTTAGTGTCCAGGCCTGCAATTCTTTATCAGAGCAGACCCACTGAGCTAAATTAAGTGTTGCAGTGTCAGTGAGACAATGGGACGGGCTGTTCAAGTCTTATGAAGGCTTGCCCTGAAAACACATCACTTTTCAACCTTATAGAGACAGAATCTTTAATTCACCCTTGGTTTGGCAACTTCCCCCAGTCGGGAGAGTTACAGACAAAATGACAGTGCAATAAGGACACAGTGGCAGCTTTATCTCTGATTTCACTGGTTTTTGTCAGTTTTTGTTACAATATTAAAATTATTTAAATCTGGGGTTAGTTTTTCTGCAAAGCAGACAGGCTTTTGACACCGTGTGACATGGGTGACTGGGGGAGATTTTGCATGTCACAATATATTTGTGCTTTGACTGTTCTACCTTTAGATAGATCTGTTTTCAAAAGCTTCAGTTTATCCTATGTTTCTGCAAGCCATTTCTTTGAGTTGATGAAGCAAATAATGGGGGTTTTTGGCTTTTTTAACACAGCTTTTAAGGGTTTGTCAGAGAAAGGCTGATGAGGGGTTAAGATTTTCTATTTGAAGTTGTACAGAATTACTAATGAGTTGATTTCTTTGATGGGTCTTTTATATTTGGCTGCAGCTGTACAAGAATCAACCACAAAGGGATCTTGATTTTGTTCATCGTTAATTCCAACTCAACAGATGAAGCCTGGCTATCATTGTCACCTTCTCAGTTTGCCTTTCTATTATGTGAAGCTCATGTACTCAATTAACAATCTGATTAGCAAGTTCTTATATTCTTCAAGTAGCTTTCTTTATTACTGCCAACATATTGGGTCCTTTGAGCAGGATTTAAATGCATAATATTTTTTTGGCCATGATATAATTTATAATGCTAACATTTAAGATAGTGAAGCACACAGGCCAGCAGGGGAACATAGCAATGAACTTAAGAAAGATATCAAGAATCATGAAGGTTTAAATAGAGTTATTTCACTATAGGCTATAATGAATTAAACTTTTTCTCCTCCTTTGTACAATGCCTAATGAGGTTCTTAGTTTTGCCATTTTTGTTTAAATTATTAAGGTCTTAGAGAACCAAAACAGAACAAGAACGCTCTGATGTTCTGGACTCTGGTGCAAGTTTAAATCCTGCTCTGGACTGGAAACAGGTACTGATAAGTGCTTCACTACAAAAAGGCAGCACAATCTTCATGGCCCCTCTTTTCCCATGTGAAGCTTGGAATCACTGTTTCAGGAAGTCAAACCAAATGGAAACAATGAGGCAATGGCTGAACTTAACATGGTGTAGAGCTTTATCTAAAATTTACCTGTTCTAGAAATAAGAGTAAATATCTGAATATTGGATATCATTTTGTTGGTATTTAAAACTTATGTCAGACTTGTACCTGGAGGAGGTACACTTGGCCAGAGAGAATATGCATGAAAATATTTTAGTTCTTTTTATGATCATATTTAGCTGAAGACAGAATCAGCAGCTAATGCAAAAAAGATGTTTATGATTTTTTTAAACCAAGTCATCTTATTGCAAACACACAAAGAAAAAAAAAAAAAGAAAGACAAAAGCATGGGAGTGAAATCAATTGCACTTACAACATAATTTACAATTATGTGTTAATGTTTATATCTTTTTATAGCATATCTAACAGGTACAAATAGAAATATTCCATTTCTTTTCTCTGATTAGCTGAAATTTTTGCATCTGCTAAATTCCACAAATATTCAGAAGCTCCTGTTGGTTTGATCATCCCTGCAAAATAAAACAGAATAAGTATGAAATTTCTCTCTGTTCCCTTTGTAACATCACACCATGTCCCCATAACACATGATGAGGCTCCCCTGCTACACTAGTGTCTACAAGTTTAAATTCACAAAATTTTGAATACAGCACAGTGAAAGCAGTCCCTTCCTTCACCCTGTCCCCTGGCATAGGCCATTGAGATATGATGCTAGGCTGGACCCTGTGTGCTTCAGAGGATGCTCTATTCCCTGGAGAAACATGAAATGACAAGCTTTTCTAGAAATATAAAGGTGAAAAGAAATCACAGTTTTTCAAGGAAACACTAGCACTTTTATTACTGCTTCTAAAGGTTTATATACTACTTTGCACTTGAACAGCACTCTCTACTCAGTGATCCCAAAATCCTTTGTCGTAGTGTATTTCACTTTGTGACAGCCCAACGAGACGGGCAAATAACACCATCTCCTTTAAATAAATTGGTCAGTGAGTCTGAGAAAGTTAAGCACCTAATTCAAAGCCCATTAAGGTAAATGAAAAGACTCCCAACAGGCTTTTGGTCAGTTGTTAATGAGACATCTCAGGTCATACAAAAAATTTGTGACAGAGAGCAGAACTCAAGTGTCCTTATTCCAATTCATGTGTCTTAGGGTAGACATCTTCCACCTTCCATATAAAAAGATTTTTCAAAGGGCAGATTTGTGGCTGTCATAGCAGTGTCAAATCTGTAAGGTGATATTATGCCTATTAAAAAAATAGCTGCACAGCAGAAGGTCCCAGGTGGGCAAAGAGGGGTCTCTCAATGAACAGCTATCCAAATCGCAGTTCCAGGAAATTAAGGCCATATTTCAGACCAAAGTGACCCAAGTGTGTGCTGACCACTTTTATAAGTACAGGAAATCTTCACCAACTGAAGCATGGAGAAATAAGAGGAGAATAATAATCTGATGGGAGGGGGTAAAGGCAGCATAGCCAGACAATTTTCAGAGATTTCCAGTGACAGAACAAGAGGCAATGAACACAGATTGAAATGCAGTAAATTTTATTTAAACACATGAATTTATTTTTTTACTGTCAGAGTAGTTGAACACTGGCTCAATTTGCCTCGAGAGGCTCTGGAGCCTCCATCCTTTGAGTTAATTAAAAAATAACTGGACAGAGCCATGAACAACTTGCAGTGATCATACTTGTTCAGAGTAGTTGGACTAAATGAGATCCAGAACTAACATTATGATAAAAAAATTCAGTGCTACCTAAGGCAGAAGAAATCATCCCAGGCTGCTCAACATTTAAGCGTGGTGTGCAGTGGCAGAAATCCTTGCAACCAGTTTACAACCACAATAAGTAGTTTTGAAGAAGATGCTTCCTCCTCTGCTGACCTCAGAGCTCTCCATGCACCTTGCACCAGACCTCCAGGTCTCACACCAGTGCCATGACACTGCAGTGACTGCTGGGGAGCAGGGGGCATCCAGGGGCACTGCAGCTCTGCAATTGAGTGACACTGTACTTTAGAGATCCAGCCTGCCTGGGGTGACAAATGTATTGCTCCTATCCAGCTGCAGTGAAATAACTCTCTACTCAACCATTTTTCATAACATTCAAAATGGAAAACACTTTTTCAAATAACCATTTAAGGTAAAGAAATGGTGGGGTATTAGGAGCAGGAAATACCTTATTTTAATCTGCCTACACTTTAACTGGAAAGTTTTCCCTTTATAAATTCTGAAGGACCTGCTTTTTGATGGCTTTCACCTTCCTGTATATCTTGCTTCTTGGGTTGCATATTTCAGAAAAAATCTTTCCTTGTAGTATGTATTCCATTGTCATTCCATTGTTAGTTTAACTAAGTACCAGGATCCCAGACTAGTTCATACTTTATTTCCAAAACTTGTGTAGTTCTTTCTCTTTAGAGACAGAATCAGTTCATTCCTTTGGGGATACAAATGTCTTTCATTAAACTGCAGAGCTGCTGTAGTGACAAAGCAGTTTGTAGTCACTGCAATGATTCTTAAGTCCTTTTCTTAGATGTATCCTAATCCTTTCCCTCCTGAATCAAACATATTTGTTCAGTAGAAGCAGAATTTTTCCTTTCCTGAAGGGTTTGACCTAAGTTTACTTTCATCAGCATACAGCTTGGAAAAAGGTGGTCATTACCCATGAATGAGCATATCCAATATGATACTGCATAAATCCCATCAATTTTTTATTTATGAAGAGACTTATGAAGTATACAGTTATAAGGAACATATTCCTTAGAAAATAACTCTGCTGACCATGTATCTCTGCAGATATTAGATATATTATTAAGTTCAGGAGAAATCTTTTTACTAAAAACATAAGTGATTGATATGCTTGCATCTACTTAAAGCTAGCTACAAATACTCTGCAAAATCCAGCTTTTTGAAAGCCATGCCCCCACCTCTCATGAGTGTTTTAGTCACCACAACCCCATACTGAGTGCTAAAGGTAGAGTTAAGCAACACATTTCCCCGAAATGGCAATGAAGTGCAGCCAAAATAGAGATAATTATTTTAATTAATGGTAATGATTTTAACGGTTGAACATTTTAACTAATTAATTATGATTGATTGCTTGTTACTAATCAGGAATGTGATTCAAAGTTCTAATTGAAAACCTGAGAGCAACGTGCACTAAAATATGATATACTTCTGCAGAGAGAACAGGCATTTATTTTTTTATAGGAAACACTTCAAAGTAAAATTCATTTTGACATTTAAGATGGCCAGAAAATAATGTTCATCTCCTCCACAGGAGGCTTTTTACCCTCAGACGCAGGAATCTGAAAACACCTTGATAACCAACCTGAAAAAAATGGGGTAATCTTTCTGATCTTGTTTGAAATCTGTTTAATCCTCCTGTGTTACATCCCATGTTGCTCCCTGTCAACATGGCATCACACTGTTGTACTTTAATACACAGGGGAGAAGCTAACTGCATAATATTTATTCAGGATATGAACTCACTGAAGTGGCTTTACAGATCTGAAGCTGCTCTAAGGATCTCAGCGAGGCATTTATTGAATTAAGTAGCCCTGCATTCTATTCTAACAGAAGCATCTCTTACCAACACTCCACTCGTGCTTTCCTCAAGCCTGCTGTGAGGACCACACGAGTAGATCGGCACCTCTCCTACCAAAAAATCTCACATTGCATCTGTACACCTGATGGCACAGGCAGCACTGTTCCCCAGAGCCATAGGGATGTGTGCCAGGAACCAGGGGCTACAGTTTGCCTCTCCACCAGTGGCCAGGATTCTGGGGCAGCAGCAGGGTTTACAAGTGACCGCTGCCTGCCATGCCACTGCTAACCAGAAGGCTGGGCTGCTCCCAGAGAAGCTGCTGGACCACCACAAATGACAGCAGAGACAGCTTTCCAGGGATGCCAAGGCTGGCACAGCTGAGCCATTAGTCCTGCAGGCTGGGCACCACCATGAGGATGGCTGCACAAGGACTGAGAGCCCTCCATCTAAATTGTTAGGCTGCAAGGAGAGGTAATCCAGTGCCACTGGGAACAGTTTGATATTGTTTCCTTCGTGTAAAGGCAGCCCACCTCTGAAAGGGGCAGCCCTGTTCATACAGTTATCCTGGCCTCTTTTCCTCTTCCCTTCTCCCAGCTTTTCATCAGATCTAAACATCCCATGGCAGCAGGGCAAGTGATTTCAGCAAGCTGATCTGGCAGATAATTTATCTTTGTGGGGAAAGAGAGGCAAAAGCCTCTGTCAACAGCTGCCCAAAGTCAAGGGCTTAGGTGGAAATGTCAGCACAGAGAGAATTCTACAAGAGGCAGCAGCCCCAGGAACAAGCACCTCACGCTGGGAGCGGGATACATTGCAGATCAGGAAGGTCAAAGCAGTCCCCTTTCCAGGACAGCGCATCAAATGTTGGGCTGAAAAATGGTCATTTCAGCCCAAATGATCATTTCAGCCATCATGTCAAAACTACAGTCAGAAAAGCCTCCCTGCTACCAGTGCTTCCCATCAATGCAAATCTTTATAAATAAAGAAAGAAATAAATGGTCTGACCTGGGCAGAAGGGAGTTGTAGAGCCATCAAAATGTTTATAGAAGAACCACAAATCTATTTCACAGTTTTTAGAGAAGATTTGTTCCCTTGTTAGCTGATTTTAAAAAAGGAAATTCCCCAAAGTACTACTTGTCATCTACTATAAATAAATGTTGCAGACATAATACTGCTTTCTTCTTCCAAAAAAAAAAAAAAAACCACATTAATTCACAATACATGTATGGGTTAGAGACATGTAGAGCTGGAGTAAGAGAATGTGACATTTTAAACACAGGCTTGATACTGCTGGTACCAGTGAGATGGCCTGAGGTAGGCAGAGCCTGGTCTGAGCTGCTGGTGGTTGCAGCAAGGCAGGATCCAGTCTCACACCAAGTGGGCAATGCCACAGGACTGCACAGCTCTGCTTATGAGCATGCTGACAACAAGCACCACGCAGAGAATGGAAACATGAGGGCTCTGGCTGCCTCCATCCTGTAGCCAAGCCCCCAACTCTGGGTCTTTGTTTCCTTTTTGTCTGATTTGGGGGTCTCAGGATGCCTACCTCCAAGTTCAGACAAACCACTGCAGTGATTTACCCTGGGAGCATGATTTTAAGACTGTTCTGAGAACCTGAAAGTTGTTTTAATCTAAGCAGATGTTTTCATCATAGACCTTTCATAGGAAACATGTGTGTTGTGAGGATCAAGCTGGAGCAGTAAACCCAAAACTCTAGATGTTTTAAGTCATCAGGCACTTCAATGCAGAGCCTGAGAATCCTTGGGCACTTAAATCTAATCCAACACACATGACCAAAACCCAGGTATCTCATCATGACCCAGTCTTAAGCTGTCATTCCACCTGAGCTCCACCTAAACCTTCCCCATTGTCAGATTTATGCTTAATTATGACACTAATTACTCTGGGATTTAGAGGCTTGACTGCTCACATGTGCAGGTGCCCCATGCCCATCATCCTGTGCTCCCTGGGGACACTGCACTTGAGCCCCAAAACCCAGCCAGGAGTGGCAGCTCAGGAACTGATTCATGGGTGGACCATACATCCTTGATTTAGCCATAGCAATTTCCATTGATGGAACACGGGCAGGAACAAACTCATTCACCTCAATCTCCCATCACAGACGTACCAGCACCCCAAATTCAGCCCTGGAAGTTGAGAGGCTTAATTCCACCCCAGACACTACACATTTTCCTGCTGTGGTAAACCATTAAGTTATTCTTGAAACAAAACATAAAAAGCAAAATAAAAGGTAGACAGCTTTGCTGATCTAAAGAAGAGAAGGGAGTCAGTGTCAAGGACAAAACACCCACCTATGTCTATTTACATCACAGGCAGAAAGCATTTAGCAACTTGACCATGCAAACATCTGTAAAGATTTTAGAACATTTCCTCCATAATGAATTACATAGTAGAGGTATGACTTTTCTTCCACACCACTCCTATAGCATAAATTCCGTGGCAGAGCTGACTAGCAGACACTAATACACAATAGAGCACTTGCAATTTTATCTTCAGAAGGAGACAAACCAGAATGGATTCTATCCTGACATTATCCCACTCCACCTCCAAGCAGCAAGCTGCGAGAACCAGAATTCCAAGGAGCATGGCTGCCAGCTTAAAAAGAGGGGGGAAATGGCAGTACAGTGTGGAAAGGACTGTGCCCTTCAGCTTACTACTTGCATGTTGAGCAATTTAGCTGGGAGGAAAAAAAGTCATATTTGCTGATTGCATAAATAAGCCCCAAAGCTGCTGCCCTATGCATTCTGCTCCTTTGAAGGACTGCCGTATCATATTAGCAGTCATCAGAGGAAACCATGCCTAGAAACTTCTCAGAAAGCTGCAGCACTTCAAGAAGGATCAGAAAGAAATGTCACCAGGCAATACTCCCTCTTGCCCCTTTAGCATAATGGCTCAGGAGAGGGAGATTACAACAGGTTTTCATCATGAATATTGTGTGTTTGAGCAAGGAGCAATTTCCTGACAGCTTTGATTCCAAATTTCAACATTATGTCACTTGCTGAAGTATCAGACACATCATTAACCAGCTCTAGCAGGTTTTGTTATGATATGATGAGTCAATATCTGCCTAGAAAATTTAACCCATTTTTCTCTCTCATACACATTTTGAACAAGTTCTTGGAAATGCCTTTCTGAACAGCATTTCAACTGAGTCATAAAATATCCTTTGATGCCTTATTATTTACAGAGCACTTGCACATGCTCATGCCTTATTCTCCATCATTTCCATGAAGTAGGTCTACACAGGATTCAAGGTACTTTCCAGATTTAGCTTTAATTCTATTCTTTATTTTAGGCAGCTAAGCACTATCCTCCCACCCCTAATTTCAGAAAGAGGGAGAGTGCTGTGGTATCTCACTGATTTCTGCTGGATGGCTGTGGGTTCAGGCCCTCTGAACAGGGCAGCTGCTGGCATGCACAGCCAGGCCAGACCCTCTTGCTGTGCTCCTGTTCCTGGACCCCCTTTTCTTTCTCATTGCACAGTTTCTGGGCACTACCCTGAATTAAAGGAGTTGACTTGCTGGAGGATTCAGTTCATTTGCAATTGGTATATATTGTTATGTTCAGTGCTTTGCAAGACTAGGACCTAGAACAGGTGATTTTTGAAACTCATATGTTTTAATTATGAAAAGGGCTAGCTGAAGACAATGAGTACTCATGCCAGAAAAAGATACATCAACATAGCACTGAATCTCTCTAAACTATATTCTTTAAATTCAGTTTCAGCCAGGCTTTATTATATACCTCTGCTAATCTAGGAGCAGAGAGGCTGTCCAAAACCAAGGATGCTAAATTATATTTTCCTCACTACTGCGTTCATTTAATGCATCTTTTCTGTTTCTTTAAAACTACTACATGAAACATTTTCATCAAAATATGTTTGTCTTTTTAAATGCTCTGGAATGTGCTTAAAGCAATACACTTGGGTTTGCGTAGCTGTCAGCCCAATTTTATTTTCAGCAGGTTAGGATTATTTAGAGAACTGCTTTCCCCTTTCAGAGAGGGTCTGGGGAAGGAGAGCCTGGGAGGATCTTCTGGGAATCTCACTCACCATGTTGTAGACCACAACAGCCTGGGTATGTGTTGAGATAACTTGTAGGTTATGCTCAGACAGCACAGTCAGTTCTAGACCATTAGTCCTGAGCTCTACTGAAAAATACTTTTGGATAAGAACATAGATATTTTTAAATGAAACTGCCCAAAATCTGAACTGGATATGAATTTATTTTCAGGTTCTCCCTGCTCTTTCTTGTGTTGTTTTTGAATAACAGGGTTGCTCACAAAATGCATGCAAAAATATTTCTTAGCTAGTAGACTGAAATGTCAGTGCAAAAAAGCAGGACTTGGGCAAATATTTTGCAAGGTTTTTCACATTTTTTTCTGGCTCCAAATAGAGCTGGTTTTCATCAGTACTGTATTTTATGTATTTATGAACTTGTTTGACCTTTCTTCAAAATACAAATCAGAAAAACAGAGCCAGAGGTAGTAAAAACACAAAGCTAGTGGTAAGGTGAAAATTCAGCTTTACCAATATCAGCTGCTCTCCTAAAAAGTGTTACAAGCATATAACCTCTTAAATGAACAGTGAGTAGGAAGTTAAGAGGTACAAAGAAGGATCTAGTTCAAAATTTATTCCTGTTGGGTTACACCTACATCTGCTATGTCTGTTAATCATTAATTAATATCTCTAAAAGTAGCTACCTAAATTAGCTTTATTAGCAAAGAGAAATATAATTGCATTTTTTTTAAGTTGGCATTCAATATGTCAAGATGTTACAGAAGAGTGAAAAATAGATTAAGATTCAACCTGGTGCCCTTTCTCTCTTACAAAGCTGCCTTGAAATGGGCTTGTTCAATACAACAACAGCCTAGATCTCAAGTTTCTATTGAAAACTACCTTGGAAATGAGTCATACTGCAAAACTCTTGTAGAAAAAGTGAAATAGAGACAGAAAAAAGCTCTGCCTTCACCTGAGCATCAAAGAGATACAAAGTCCTCAGACTGAAGCATTATTATTTCAGCAAATGACTGGCAACTGAAACAGAAAACAACAACAGCTTGCTGCTAGCCTCAGTAAAAACACGATAATTCAGCATATTAAAGCTGCATTTCAGCCTTACTGGTGATTCATTGGAGGGGAAACTGAGGCATAAGGCAGTTTTGTAATCAGCACTCAGGCCAGGAGGAAAAAACCTTTACCAGACTGCTGGCCTGAAGCCTTCCAACACTTCCAGCATTGAATATTTCCATCCCTCTTGCTGGTCCCTACCCCCAAGGACAGGAAATTGTTCCAGCTGGTACCCAGATTTTCAGCAGTTAACTGAAACTGGGTCCCAAAGGCACAGTGGTAGAAGTCCATGACTGTCAATAGAAAGCCATTTCCATTTTGTTAAACCTGTGAACTTATTCTGATTTCTTTGGCTTTTGTTTTGTTTTCCTCTCCGAATAAAACAATACTGAGAGCTTTCAAAATTTCTGTTACAATTTGAAAGATCATCTATAATAGCCAATTCTCTGATAGCTGTATTATTAAGTCAGTAGGATGTCACCAGCTTATATCATCTCCTCTAAAATATTCCAGTAAGAAAGAGAGGAAAGCAATGAAAAGAAGCGGAGTTGGAAGGAGACAGAACTTACTGTGAAGAATGCAGAAGTCTCTTTGAGTGTTTAATAGATAGGAATGAATGCTGCTGTTTAACTAGATCCAGCCACTGAAATATCTAATTAAAACTGATGTGCTTATTTAGTTTCCAATTCATCACAGGTGGGCCCACATTAATGTGAAAATGAAAGTAAATTACCAGCATTTGGCAATCTCACTGAATGTCATTCACATTATTAGCTCAAATCTCAGAATGCATTTTAAAATATGGTGCATAGGTAATAATGTGCCTGAGAACCAGTGAGACCTGCAAGAGTGAATTCAAACTACACCGGGGGAGTTGCCGAATAAGGCATGTGATGTTCTGTACATGGGTGCCTTTAGGCAGAATCTTCTGGGGGAGTTTCACCCACTTTCTTACCACTAATATCACTTGGGAATGGTTGTTTATATTGGCCCCACTCCTACCCGTCCCCCTCCAGCTAGAAGCTCATAATAACTTCAAGCCATTTAATTGTAACCAGATTTCAAGCTCACACAGATCAAAGAGACCCTGAGTGCTTCAACTGTGGTGTATTCAGCTTCAGAACTGCAGAACAAAAAGGGAAAAATGGGCTTGAAAATAACATGTCTTCCTGAACATTTGTTTTTCTTTTTTGTGCATATTATATTTATAAATTTTACCTGTTATATGAGCCTGAGATGGTTGTAAAAAGGAAAACTAAAATACATTTTAGTTTGACTGAGAAAATCTCTGCAAATTTTCAAAATTTGCAAGGATGCATTTAAGCCACAGGTTTTGATAAACTCAGTGTTTACCCAGAGCTCAAATGGGGACTGCCCAGAAAAAAAAAAAAAAAAAAAAAAGAAAAGAAAAAAAATATATTCCTTCAAATCCAGTTAGTAGCATTCTACTAAACTGAAACCATTATCTGTCTTTGTGTTTGGGTCATTGTAACCAACAGCTCTTAAAATTAAGTATTACAATCAGGGACTTACCTCAGGTGCTCAAATTCCATGAAATACCATAATGCCAAGCTTTAGATCACATTTCTCAAGCACAGAGAAATTTATTTTCTTTAACATTTAATCTCAGCATTGTCTTGAATATTATTGGCAACTTAGAATTCTAACACATGGTTACTATTGTGAAAAGGGCAATTTCAATTTCTATTTCTATTTCAAGACTTCAAAATAGTTTTTCTGCTGCTGCTTTCAAAACCACCACTTTTTATTTTAGAAAATAATTGTAAAAATATTTTACTGCATTTGAAAAATACTTTTGCAATCTTTTCTTGTTTCAACAGTCCTCCCCACCAACCCTTTGCCACTAAAAAGAGGAACTTAAGGGAATATAGTAAAATGTGGGGGGGAGAGATATAGACAAATTTCTTCACTAATCAATTGTTAATTGCAGCCTGTGGTTTACTGGAAAAAGCTCTTTCATCCTTGGCCAAACCCCTATGTCAAGGCACTGCAGCCCCTTGCAAGCACTATTTTAAACATCATCTCCCATTATCAACCACAACAAAACATTCCCAAGACTTGTATTGCAAAGCCAACTAGGCTACTAAATCTATTTCTTTTTAAAGAGAGAAAGTGATGAAAGGCATAAGATGAGGCAGAGCACACAAAAGAAGAGAAATGAATGGGAAGAGAGAGAAAAGGGCTGAGAAGAAAAATAGTGTGCCGAATAGAAATCAGCAGAAACTTAGTTTAAGAAGAGAAAGAAAAAATAAACAAACAAGGGTGTTACATCACCAAAATAGTCTGGGGAAAAAAAGCACTATGTGGTTTTAAAAGCAAAGAAACTAAGGAAAGGCATAAGGTCAGCAGATTATCCAAGGGATGTGGTGGACCACCATTCTGTGTTTGACAATGTAAAACTGATCTCAATCTGACGAGTTGCAAGCCAAGCTTTTCAGAGTGTGAGGTGAGAACATCCTCCAGCCCCATCAGGAAGTGCAGTCAGGATGCTGCCAGTCTTCCAGCAGGGTGAGGAGAGGGCACTACCATCCCTAGGAATGCTGACTACACAGCTGCTGGGGATCAGGCTTTCTGCCTCTACCCCACCACAGACTGTCCTTTCAAAGACTCATTTGCAGTACATGTAAGGAGAGGAGGAGTAAGGCCAAGAAACTGGTGGGAAATAATAGGAAAAAGGTGCTGTAGTTTGATGAGGATAATAACCTTTTTAACTGGTGTCCTATCATATTAGTTTCCCCATGAAATTATTTAAAACAGCAGGGAATCAAACATCCCCACATTATTAACCTCTAGCTCGTGCTTATTGAAGAAAATCAGGCAGATATTTTATGGGTGGCTTCCCAGATGATGCCACACAGCACGGTGGGGAGCACAGGACCAGGCACTCATGCTGATGAGGACATCCCTCTGTGTCCCAGCTCTGGTGGGCTGGTTGCCACCCCATGCAAGCCCAGGTTGCCCAATGGCCACCACCACTCATTGCTCCCTGTCCCTTCCTGACCAGCTGCTCAGGGCACAAGGTTTTCCCCATTAGCTCTGGGAAGGCAAATACCCTCAAGCAAGTGAAATCCTCAAAAGCAAAGTGTATGCTGTGAATCCCAACACGACACCAGGATGATGCCAGACCTGGCTGTCAGCCCCCACTGCTCCATTAACTCAGCTCTGAACAAGGCATTTGAATATGGCTTTTCAGATGAAAGCTAGTCTCATGCTAAACATTTCAGGGGAAATATTTTTAAAAGCAAATGAAGACCATTTATGAAAAAATGCAAAAGTTCCAATCCAAAAACTGGAGAAGCTGGGAAACCAAAGCACTGGATCATCTCTTACATCACTTGCATATCTTCCAATGCATGACAAAAGAAATTTAAATAGTAGCAGCCTTCAAAAGCAGTTATTAGATAAGTCTGTGAATTTATATCATCTAAAGACAGAGCTGAATCATCTCAATGATAGGTTCTTCCTGCTTATTCACAGATTGTGTTGGGAAATAATTTAGCACCTTTTTTTTTATTGTAGTCCTCCCTCGGAGCAGTACTTGCTTGGCTGGGGATCCACCACTGGTTTTTGTGTTTAAACATTCTATTTTACTTAAATGCTTTGTAGGAAATATTTTTTTCTGTTGCCAAAAATTCTTTTCTTTATTCTCAGCAAAACTCATATGATATCTATTTTTCAAATGCTTATGCTTATTGACTAAACCTGCACTTTTGTAAAATACTAAGGAATTTAGAAACACAACAGAAAGTCATTGAAGTGCTACTTTGAATTATTTAAACCTTCAGAGGGCAGGTTCTGTTTTTAAAGGTTTATTTTTGACATTTGTGAAGATATACATACATAAATTATTGGTAGGACTGAATTCCAGCACTGGAAATACAGCGAAGGACCTTGGCGGCACCACCGCGAACAGCTGCTTGTGAGGAGCCTGCCTTCCCAAACACCCAGAGGAAGGTTGGGAGCACTGAAGTGTTGGCTGAATATTCAAAAAAATTGC
Organism: Haemorhous mexicanus; assembly: GCF_027477595.1. Taxonomy (NCBI): domain Eukaryota; kingdom Metazoa; phylum Chordata; class Aves; order Passeriformes; family Fringillidae; genus Haemorhous; species Haemorhous mexicanus. The sequence continues at coordinate 123,266,052 of NC_082341.1, forward strand.
AAAGAATAAACTTCACCATGAAGCAAAATGCGAGGAATACACTTAAGTTCCTAACACCCCTTGGGCAACACTGCAGGATGGACCTGGCTGTACATTTTACACCTCTGCGATGTGATCATACAAACACACTCTTCTGAAAAACAAACAAAAAGAGCCTTATTACTATTTCAGTGTCTCTGAAATAGGACTGGTGTCCCATAGAAAATAAGTATTTCTCATGTACAGCATGGCAGGAGGTATTTGCCATCTCCTGAAGTGTCACTTATTAGCCTGGGCGGGGCTACAGCTGGCAAACAGCTCCTGTGTGATCAGCCTGATGGTTCGAAGGTGCTGGGGCCAGATGAGCAAACAACTTCTGAGAGAAAATGCATTTTAGCATTTGAATGAGAAGGGCAGGAGAGCTGTATGGTGGTGAAGGGTCATTTCTGAGAGGCACAATATTGATCACCTTGGAGCAATGAGATGCCTGTCAAGAACAGGGACTGTGGCTACATCTGGGGCTGCGCGCACACACCACAATAAAGACAGAATCCTCCACAGAGATTTTACAAGCCAGGTTTATGACCAGACAACACACAGATGTAATACACAAACACAGAGGAAGAGAGGAAAGGAGATAACAGTAAAATGAGCATGCATTTTTCATAATAGGCAGTAATTTCATGGCTTAATTTAATCAATGGTCTAACTTAGTGCAGTACCTTACTCTGCTCCTGTACTCATAAGTCTTAAGGCCTCATTAACATAGGATGTGTATGGAATATTTTATGGGCTCTTATTCCATCTTAAGTAGTGGCCCCCAAAAAAAGTATTTACTAACCATAATTTCAAGAGATAGGTGAGGTGCTCTGCAATAATTTACATTTTTTGTAGTAAGAACAGTGTATGAGTGCTGAATTTTGGACTTTGGTATGAGGCAAGTGCAAACCAAGGCTTTTAAGAACAGCCACAGCATTGTATCATCTGACCCCTGTCTTACATCTGGAAAGGGCTTTGGGACCTGCTGGCAAAACAAGATGTTTCAGCACCACTAAGTGCTGTTGTAATGAAACTGTTTCCACAGAGAAGAGGAAAGCACTGTGTCAGTTTAAAAAGTTAAAATAAGCTCTAATCCTGAGGATGCAGTTTTTGCTAGGGAAGAGTGCTCACCATGTGTCCTTATTTTCTGTAGAAAATCAGGCTCTGTGTGACTTGGCAATAAGTCATTAACATGAATATATAAACAAGGTGAGAGGTTTAGCCTTTTATGTTTTATATGCCATCACTATTCCTATTCTTACCTTCCAGGCAAAGACGACCTTCCATCTCAGGCTTACCTGCACAGGCCTGGCCGAGAGACTGACTATGGATATATATGACCATACAGTTTTAATTTCATTTCAATATATTACCTAACACATAAGGAATTTTTTAGTAACTATCTTGATAGGCCCACAAGGCCCTTAAATATCAGAGGCAGAACAATCATCCTCCCACCTGTGTTGAGACCAAAATATACGTTTGTGCTACCAGAATTGATATATTTCAAATTCATCATGCAAATTCAAGAGTTAAAGAAATTGGAGCAAACTCAACTCTGCTGCCTGCTGTAAAGGGCTCCAGAGTTAAAGAAGAAGCTAATTTGGCCTAATTGTTTTAATGTGAATTTACTGCTCTTGAAAGACACTGCATTTATAATAACACTTTATTTATCCTAAAGAGTACAACTGAGGGACACAGAGGCTCCAGGAAAAGTGTTTGCATCCCCTTCGTGTTCACTGACATCTTTGGGCTTCCTGGTCTCACCAGCAAAGCCATCATCATTTTATCAGCGTTTTTCACACAGTGGGGAGTTAGGTTTACAGAAAAGAGATGAGATCAACTGTTCTTTAAAGGCTGTAAAAAGGCTTGTAAGAGATCACAAAATCTCAGAGCTAAACTAAATCATGAGCAGAGTAGAGAGACATTTCTCCACAGGCTACCACTTTCAGCTGCATGCATGTCTCTACTCACTTCATCTTGCCAGTTGTGAGAGCAGCAGTGTAACTGCAAGTTTCTGAAGAATATCCCAAACTTCTAGAAACTTGGTTGGAACCAGGTGTCTCCTCCAATGAGAATATCCGGTCTGGTCCTTTAACAACATTAACAGTTATGTTTTAATTAAGATCACTTTATAGCAGAAATTTCATTTCCAGTTACACTCCATCAGTCTTCAGTGCAACTTTTGGAAGAAACCTATTGAATTGTTTAGATTTATTTTTTAGCAGATATCTCTTCAAGGAAATATGCATGAGCAATTACCACACACTTTGTCACAGACAAGTCTGTAGAGTTGACACTGCCTGTGCTTGGTGTCTATACCCATGATACAGTGCAACAGAAAAAAGTGCATGTGTTTGGTTTAGTGCTAATTCATCCAAGATCAGGCAGACAAATCAAAAGCTAGAAGCAGGAGGTCAAACACCCTGCCATGACATTTGGGTATGAAGTTCAGCAAACTTTTTTGCACTCAGAACAGAGGGAAAGAATCTCCCATGAGCCAGATAAGTCTTCCAGCCACTCATTTTTCTACCGTGGGGAGCAATTCTTCACTCGAGGCCCAAAATGTGTTTCCATGGGAATTTCTTACTTCTGTAAACCACTTTGCTAAGTATTCAGGTCCAGCAGTTGTGAAATTCCTCCAGACAAATGCTGAACAGTACAACCCATTTTTTCTTTGTGTTTTCAAACATGATGTTTTGTAACATCTATCCAAAGGACAGAGTCAGTTACGCCATTTTTAACCTTTCCTACAGATTGAAAACATGAGATAGGATATACTGCCTTACGATCATTAGGAAAATTAAGTACTCAATCTGATATTATTACAACTTTGACTGAGAATTCCAGGCCTCAGAATTTCTATAGAATCTTATATATCCTTGGTCTGCGCTCTCACTCCAGTTACACAGAGAACATTTGCAAGCATCTAAACTGGTATGTCAGCCCTATTCAGTATCTGTGATATCCATCACTGGTGAGCTGTAATAATTAGACTGCTGAGTACTCATATCCAGTACTCAGTACTCACTGGATAGTGCAATAGGCTTAAGAATGCAGTTTATCTCTGGGATTTTAACTAATTTTAAATCAAACTTTGAATTTCATGCCCACCTTTTCTAACAGAAGGGTGTTATGTACTAGATGAGGTAGATGTAGCAGAATAATACACATTAGATGTTTGGCTTCCTTACTTCCACACATTTCCTCCTCGTTTTAGTGTTAGTCATTCACCACCATAGACTTTAGCCCAGAATAATGTCTTTTCAATTAAAACAACAACAACAAAATCATCAATAACAGCATCATCATTAACAATCTGCAATTACAGTCTAGCTGCAGCACTTGTTCTGGCTTTGGGGCGGCGTGCATCCCCGCGCTGATGACGGCGATGATTGCGGTAGCAAAGGTCAGGCTTGCAGCCTCGCCGAAGCCAGTCATCCAGACGATTACCATCATTGACAGCTTTTGCCAGAAGCACACTTATTGAAAGCAATGTGAATGCCACAAGGACTGTGTATAAAAATAGAGGAAAATTGTTTGCAGTCTTCCCTCATCTCCTGGTTGCCAATTGTAATTAGATCTTCAGGCTGCTTTGTAATCAGCCATCAATTCGGCAATATAAAGAGCTCCGCAGCAGAATATGCACTCTATGTCTTTATCATCAGAGTCCTCCAGTCATTCAAAGGGCTTACAGTGTAAATATCTTTTCCATATAACTTAGGACATCCAGGTAAAAATCGAAATTTGAGTATACCAGGGCTGTTTCTAGCAGAAACTAGAAAAAAATATCAATTGCAATTACTGTGCACCATTTCCTAATGCAACCTTACACTTAGTAGAGGCCCCAAAATAAGGTCAGAAAGAATCTTCATTTATACATACAATGTTCCATTCCCTTTTGCCTTTTTCAATACGTGGGATTATGTCCCCTCATGCAACATAGTTAATTTTTTGTTTACCACTGATTTAATATTTCTAATTTCAGTGTTTTGAGGAATCTAATCCAGTTCTACTGATACGAGAAAAAGAAATACAAGTGACCTCTAAGATTGTATTCACCTACATGTTACATGATATTTCTGAACCATTTTTTCTCAGGAAATAAAGTTTTTTCTTACATATAGGCTGTTTTTTAAAGAGGCTGAATTACAGTTGTATTGATTTATAAACAGATATGTTCATAACCAATTTCCACTGTGTTAAGATATTAGATGCGTGCATAGAAGACTGTTCATTTTATTGACCTATAAGCTATGCTCTTTGTATTTATTGCTCTTAAGGGAATACATATGGGCAAAAACTCTGATTTGCACCTTTGCACCAGTGTCCCGGTTTTCATCATTAAACATATTGAATAAATACTTGTTTTAAGCCCCTGTCAGCTAATTGTCCTTTAAAATGTATTTAGTATAGCAGAAATCTCTCTCAGCAACACATCTCCTACTAGGAAATGCCAGAAATTACAGTAAGACGTAATTCTTCTGTCTCTGAAAATGCTGCTCTATGCCTCTCTTTAGAGGAACTCCATGTGAGTGGTGCAAGACTAACTATGTCTACATCTCATAAAGCCATAGACTACCAGCACAACCCCCCAAGGTGAGTTTCAACCACTCTATAGCTGCAGGGGGTTTTCACCAGCAGAAGACTTCAGGGTACAGAGAAAAACTGTCTGTATCTGCTGGGCCTGGTTGTTGGAGCTGGGAAGTCCCATCTCCATCTTCTCAGATGCTCATTCCATGAATAAAAGAGAGATTCCATAGTAAGGATGGGACTGACTGTCTGGTCAACCTAGACACAGATGCCCACTGCAGTTTTGAAAGCTGTTTCTTTACTAAATAGGAATAATAATGACTCTGCAATGTAGAGTCAATATAGTAACAATTATTTCTGCAATGGAAGTTCCTGCAACTTTTGTCCTTACTTCTAAAACCATTGTTAAGAAGGAACTAGTGCTATACTCCCTTGTTCTTACCTTTTCACTCTAGATGAAGAAGATTGAAGAGATGGGGGCAAAACTTAAGAGTTAGACATTTAAATAATGTTTCATGTTTGGAAAATGCCATGCTGAGCTTTTCAGGTGAAAATTTAGTTTCTATGCATTCCAATCTTCTTTCACTATGCCCATCTGACACTCCAGATTCATTAACTGAGCAGCCACATTTTCTAGCAGGTTTCCTATAGTGATTGAAGTTTGCAACACATCTATTTCTGCATATAGCAATTCCAACACTTCTCAAAATGATCCCTAAAGTCCAGACTTGTGGCAGATTGTCTTTCCAGCAGGACAGCACTAGATGGGCTCTGCTATGTGTCTTGAGATGTAGTGGTAATGCACGTTGAAATAAATTAACTATTTATATGGAGAATTTCATCTTAGGAAATGTTTGAGCTATCTACCTTACAAACCATGCATAAAAGTAGCAGCCTCCAGAATGAGACAAGGAGGTTTATGCAGGTCAGGATCTTAGGTGCTGACACTACACCATGCTAAGGAAACCTGATGCACTTGAGTGGTTCTGAATATAACAGTGATGTTTTTTGGATCACTAAATTGTTGTGTAAAAAGAAGTTTCCAGGATCAGGGATTAATGGTTCAATTTAGGCAATGAAAAACAGTTTTTACACCTTATACCTTTATATCTTAGCAGAATGACCTTTAGGCATGACTGGAATGTTCTGCTTTTGTTTTTTAGGAACCAACAGTTTTAACCAACCTGTATTTCACCAGTCATTGACAGAATTAATTGGAAAGATAAAAGTTCTCAAAGTACTCCTAAGTCTTTTTTTTCCCTCCATCAGTCTTACTGTCTGCTATGGCAAAGTTATGAAAAACATCTGGCTAGCAATTCTATAGAGTCACATCAAGTGAAAATATTTTAATAGTTTTGTTATATTGTGGCATCTACAACCCACATTTAGTGGTTAATAGACATAATTTTGGGTTTTTTTCACCTACCTCCTCTCACATTTACCAACTACCAGTAGGATATAATCAGACTTGTTTCTTACAAAACTCCAGCCAGCTGAACCCAAGTGACCTTTAGAGAAATGCAAGTCAGGCCAATAACATGTGAAATTTCTTTTTAATTCCTGTATTTCAAGTATTAAAAAAAAAAAAAATCCAAACAAAACCAAAAACAACCACAAACAAACAAAAAAATCCCAGGCTAAGATACACAGCTAGTGCTGAACAGCCAGGAGTTCTACTCTCAGAGAACGTCCTATGCAATGAGCATCCAGTTCCAATTCTTCTTTGTTTGTTTGGTTTTTTTTTTGTTTTGTTAGTATTAATCATAAAATCATATAAAAAGTTGGGGAAGACCTTGCGCATCACTGAGTCCTACTGTTAACCTAACACTGTCAACCAAGTCAACCACTTAACCATGTCTCCCTAAGTGCCACACCTACACTTCTTTGAAATAACTTCAGGGATGGTGACTCAACCACTTCCCTGAGCATCCTGTTCCAATGACTGACACCCTTTCCATGAAGAAAATATCCAGTCTAAAGCTCTCCTGGTACAACTTGAAGCCACTTCCTCTTGTTCTATCATTTGTTACCTGTGAAAAGAGAACCCCACCTTACTACATCCTCCTTTCAGGGAGTTGTAGAGGGACATAAGGTCCCTGCTGAGTCTTCTTTTCTCCAGGCTAAAAAACCTCAATTCCCTCAGCTGCTCCTCATGAGACCTGTGCTCCAGACCCTTCCCCAGCTCTGCTGCCCTTCTCTAGACTCACTCCGGTACCCAGTGACTTTCTTGCAGTGAGGGACCCAAAACTGAACCAAGGACTCAGGTGTGGCCTCCCCAGTGCCAAGTACAGGGAAACAATCACTGCCCTGTTCCTGCTGACCACGCTATTGCTGATACAAGCCAGGATGCAATTGGCCTTCTTGGCCACCTGGGCACACTGGTGGCTCACGTTTACCCAGTTGTCAACCAGCGCTCCCAAGTACTTTCCACCAAGAAATTTTACAGCCACTCTGCCCCAAGCCCTCATGGGGTTGCTGACACTAGAGTGCAGGACCTGGCACTTTGCCTCGTTGAAGCTCATACTGTTGGCCTTGGCAGATAGATCCATCTTGTCCAGATCCTTTTGTAGACTCTTCCTGCCCTCCAGCAGATCACCACTCTTGACCAGCTTTGTGTTGTCTGCAAAGCAAGTGTGCCCTCTATCCCCTCCTCCAGATTATAGATAAAGATACTAAACAGGAGTTGCTGAACCCTGGAGAACACCACTTGTGACTGGCCAGCAACTGGCTATAACCCCATTTGCCACCACTCTCTGGCCTGGCCATCCAGCAAGTTTCTTGCCCAGTGAACCCTGCGCCCATCCAAGCCGTGATCAGCCAGTTTCTCCCAGAGAATGTGGGAAATTATGTCAAAGGCTTTCCTGAAGTCTAGGTGGAAAATGTCTACAGCCCTTCCCCCACTCACAAAATGGGGCACCTTGTAATAGACAGAGATCAGGTTAGTCAACACCACAAACTAAGGCTATAATTGGTACTGCAGTCCATAAAACACACTGCCAAATTTACCAACTTTTTTTATGGGAAATGACATTAAAGCAGCCGCTTCTCTATCTCTGGTAAGCTCCACATATTGTACAGACAGCTCTGAAGTTGCCTTTAGATCTGTCATATGGTGCAAACAGCTGTCGATGAGCCATGTGAACTGCTTTGACCTCCTGCATGCCATTTTCCTCTGGCTTCCCTTTGACTTTGAGCATGCGGCCTCTTTTACACAGCTCACAGGATTGCAAGGCAAAAGATTTCTTCCCATTTGAATGGACCAGTAACTTTTCTTGGAGAATACAAATCAATAGTTTCTCATTTTGACATAAGGGAAATGCTTTTTTTTTTCAACAAACTCTGTTTTCACCCCTGAGACTAGTAAAAGCAGCAAGAAGAGGCTACATTAGAGATGCATGGGGGATTTTAAGACTCTGCTTCATTTGCACCCACTTCACATGGTCAAAACATGTAAAAACAAAGGATTTAATTTCACTTACAAAAGACATGTCAGTAAGTGTACAGCTTCAGAAGAAGTTTAATTGCATGATGAATTCACAGGTGACAAGGTGCTAGCATTTGTATATATAGAAACTGCCTGACTTTGTATATATGAAACCACCAGGCTTTCAGAAGGGTTTTTCCTTCAACATGAGGAAATTAGGTCTACAATATCTCACATTTATTTAAGGTCAAGATCTCCAGTCAGATGAGCACATAAGACCCTGGGCTGACTGAACCAGAAACAAAATAAATGCAGAATGTCCCCCTTGAATGGTACATTCACTTTTTCCTCCTGGACACCACAATGCTGTGGTTTTGACATGTTTTTGGGGTTTTTTTAGGTTTATTTTATCTATTTAATATCTGACTGATTCACCTAGGAAGTAAAGTCATCTTTACACAACATGCCTCAAACACCAAGTGGTCTGCTAGGCAGAAATTTCATCAGAAACTTCTGCCCTTTAAATTCCTCTTGTAGAGAAAGAAGCAGCATGAAGCCATAGGAATAGAGCAGAGAGCTGTTCTGGGGAGCATTACCAAGCCATGACCCTGGGTACAGCTGGAATTAGGAGCAATGGATTTCCTTGTGGGCACTTTATGTCAGTTCAGGAAAACGCCCCATGCCCCAGCTCTGCCCCACCTTCTGCCATGGGGGAAAAGGCCCCAGGAGGTGTCAGTGCCAAAGTGCTCAAGTAACACTGTAGTATCCTGTGCTCAGGGCATCACTGAGCAGAATATGATATCAGATGCAGGTCTGGAACCCAAATTTTTCTCCAGTAACCTGTGTGGCTTGCTGAAATCCCGCAAGTCTTACACAGGACTGAGCTGTTTAAGACCAAAGACAAAATTTGTTTTCTTTTGTTTAGACTTAACAGAGCTACATTTCATTTCACATTCCTTATTTGTACAGCAAAGAAGCAGATTGATATTTCAAAACCTTTTCCAAATGTTTATTTTAAGCAGTGATACAGGAACTCTGTATTTTTACATATGGTTAGTGGTGCTGTTTGCAAGTTATCATTCATCAGTTTAACTTTTAATCAAAGGGTTTAAAACATTTGTGTATCTTTGAAAGTTTCACACATATTTAAGTGAAGCTTGATGAGTCGCAAAGTTTTAATTGAGCAGGTGTTCAGGGATGGATGCACATTTCCTGATAGCTCTCCTTGGGGCTGTCCCTGGGTAGCAAGACACTGAGTGGCTGAGAGTACAGGTAGCTGACAGTAGGTGTGCTGACAGTGCACCTTATTTAGTTCAAAATCTCTAAAGCAAAAAAAAAAAAAAAAAACCCTAACAGGAAACAAGGACAGGCTTTAATGATTATAAAAGTTACAGTGATAATTCTACAGCTACCATTACATATTGCACATACTGCATAAATTGTATTCTATTCTATAATAGAAATCTTCATATATTCAAGTTTCCTGTGTTTTTTGTTTTGCTACTGCACTTTCTGACGATTGTCTTTGATTGTATTACTTCATTGGAGTTGACTGTTTATTCCTCTGCTGCTAGAAACAACAGAAAAGGATGCAAATAGTGCAGGGAAATAATCTAAGCCTGGGGTCTGAGGACCAGCATTTCTGATTCCTCTTACTTCTCTCCATTTTGGGTCACATGTATAATATACATGCCATACACAGCCATTGAGACTTTATTCTTATTAAGTAAAATGTCTTAAATTCCAATGCATACACATTACACAGCTAGAGAGACAAGAGCGGGTATTAAACATTCACAGGCAGATATGAAGATTTAATTATACAAGCAGTTTTGAAGCCTTGGAATCAATGTATACACACACACACACACACGCAGACATATACACATAATCATAAATACACTTAAGTGCAAAGTGATATCAATACTGGATATTGTTTTCTAAGTGACAGTGAAAAATAAGTAGATGTCTGTCACATTCAAAAGACAGAATTCAGTTCCTCTAATGAGTTAAAATGCAAATACACAAAAAAGTAAAGACGAACAACAGATTCAACAAAGGAAGAATTAAAAAAAAACTTAGCTTCACAAAAATAAAATATATAAAAGTGGCTCCAATTATTTGAAAGGTGCTTGATGTATATAAAATTCTAAGCTATTAATAAATATATCTGATAAATAATGATGATATTCTCCATATTTCTTTGTTTAATTCTCAGTTTTCTTGCAAGATCTTCTTGAAGTTTGGTTGTAATGGATCATTACGTCCATAATGTGCTCAATGTTGGAGTGAATTTTGAACAGTTTTTCGGCTGCATACTGTTTTCTTCCAGATAATTTACTGGATTAAAATTAGCAGTGTGAAAAGCTGTAGAGAAATCTAAATGCCTGCCAAATCAAAGAAATAATCACATTTTTATGAATATTTAATATCATAGTCATGGCAAATAAGGCAAGTAATTAGTACTTACCATAAATTTGCAAAGTATTATTTTATGTAAATGTTACATTCTACTAGTTTGATATGAATTATTCATTGTATTACCAGACAGTGACACAAACCAGCAAACACTAAAATCTATGTGTTATTAGTTTACTTACCTTTAATGATGTTGTTGAGAGGATATTTTTCTGAGATTATTACTTTTTCCCAAACGGGATGGAAACAATGAGAAAGTCATTTAAAGTCACCTACTCCACATTCCAATATTGGAGGAACTCAAGATGCAAATCAACAGAATGCAAGTTCTTTCATGTGTGCAGATGAAGAGCTCTCAGCTATGTCTCCAATTGCAAAGACTGCACAGGTGATTACTATTAATGAAGTATGGTAAAAGCTGTTTATAAAAATAATGGATGTGGGAGGAAAACACACATCTTTACAGATAACCTCCATAGCCCCTCCCAGTCAAGGGGCAGAGTCCTTGGGCCAGGTAACTAAATGGTTAAAAGAGAGTCTAGCCCTGACTATAACACACAATATCCAAATAGCACTTCAGGACAAAGAGACCCACCCCCAGTTTATCTACAGGTCTGGGTTAACACCAGTTTTTCAAGCCTTGACTCCTGACTTTCCTTGATTCCTAAAAATATCTGTTCCTTTTCCTGATTTGTGATTGGCACCTACTGATCCCTGAAAACATCAATCCTCCTTGTGCTTCTAGCGTTACAGCCTTCTAAATGGCCAAAGCCACTTAAAACTCTTGCTCCATCTTAAACATAATCTCCATCTCCTTATGGTGTTAGTAAAACCTTTCACTTTATTGTAAGTGGCAAATTTTCACTGATACTCCTTTAGAATCACCAATATACAGAGCTAGTCAACACTAATTACTGAAACATACACCCCTTTGCAATTACCAAGTGATGTGAAAAATAACCAGTAACTTCCTCATCTATCTTTCACCTACCAAACTATTTTATTGAATCTTGATGAGCAGCATCTGACTGTTTTTCTCATACAAAGTAAGTCTTCTCCAAACAGTAAATCTTTCAGTCTAAATAAATTACATCCACTGCTTGTCACCTTGCTCTGCAACAAACTTACCAAAATTAAAATCAGCTTATGCCATACATGCTCTCCTTTGGTAAACCCATGCTCATTTCCTGCAGACAATTTTGATCTACTCTAGTATTCAACTCTCCTAGTATAAACCAATTCATTGCTCATGAGACTTTCAGACTAATTGGTTCTGGAGTCAAATTCTCACCAAAAAAAAATCTGGTGTTCCTATACAATAAAAAACATACATTGGTCTTTTGGATCACAATTCAACTTAGAACTACCACAATACACTTAGGATCTACCAAGGGATATTACAACTTTCAGTGTCTGCTTCACTCTTCATCTTTCCGGCAGTGTTTATGGGCAATAGTGTTCCCAGTATATAGTTGAAAAGCAAAGGTACTGTTTCTGGTTTTTCTTCAAAATTCATCAAAGCAGCAAAGAGTTTTCTTGTCCTAATAGAACTCTGAATAATGAAAACATTAACTACCTATGTACAGTTAAAAGCAATATTGCCATCTTTGGACAGAGATTGGAGCAACTGGAGTAGTTGTTTTACTTGTGGTGAGTAAATCAGATTACAGCCTGGTAGAAGTAGTTCTTTCTGAGCCTTTGGCACCTCTGAATGGGGAATTTGCAGGTATGAGCAACACTGGCGTAAATTTTTTTTTATTTTATTTAAATACAGCTTTCCTTATGAAAGCTTTGTGTTATGTGTGCTTTCCACTGATTGATATCTGGAGTTTTGTTCAGCAAAGGCCTTTCCTGCTATCACTAAAATTGCAGGTGTGATTTTGAACAATGTCATGTCATGCTAAGGCACACACCAACCATAACACTTCAACAGCTTCTCAAAAAATTTCACAAAATTGAAAACATTCCATTTCCAGAGAACTGAAATACAAGGAATTTAGCTAAGGGAGAAGATGAATATCAGATGAGGCTTCATAAAATGAACTATTTCAAAGTACAGAGGAGAAGGTGCTGTTACAATATCTGCTCCCTATGAGCTCATGGTTTCATGCTGTACTTGGGAAAGTGCATCAAGGAACTGGCAGCTAAGCTTCCAGTATTAGAAGCAGCTTTAGAAACCACAGCTCAGTACCCCCCCATTTTAAATAAAAGCTTGCCAGCTGGCAAGTGGGAGAGAAGGAAATTTCTTGTCCTTGTGGGTGGTTTGGACTGTACACCAGTAAACCATTAGTCTTTACCCTAACAAAACTCTCATCAGTCTTTGGAAGTTGCATGTTTTCCCTTAAAATCACCCTTGTGTAACCTATTTTATTTAGGTTTGAATTTGTTTCCACCTCCAAGTAAGCAAGGTAGCAGGGTCTGTAGAAAGCATAGAGAAACAGATGCAATGATCAAAAGCTCACATTAAAGAATCCTTCAATTCCTGACTCCTTCTCCCTTTGGTATGGACACCCCTGCACCCACTCTGGCCTCATCTCCCCCGATCATAATGATAAGCAACATGTGCAAAACATCCAATTAAAAGCAAAATTTAAAGTGATGATAGAGAAGAACACAGCACAATGGACAGCAAAAATGTGGTTCACATAAATGTTTGGTTTTAGCTTTAATATTTTAAACAAACATTTCCTTCCACTTAGACTCATCCTAATCTGCAATCTCCACCTGGTGTTTTTCAAACCAGATGGAAATGTAAATTATTTAAAATCATGAAATTCCATTAGCAGTTGGGCTTAAGTGCTTAAAAAAAAAAAAAAAAGGATAAAAAATAACTTTTCAGGGTTCCAAAATGCGACTGCGCCACCCATTGTGTGTGGTTGTGGCCACAGAGCAGGGTCCAGGAGTGCTCTGCTCCGTGCATGCCCTGGCTGAGCTCTGTGCACTGGGGGAGAAGCCCCAGATCCAAGTTGTGGCTGAGATTTGCACTGCAGCAGCACCTGCAGCTTGCTCACTCCCACAGCAGCAAGAGTGTGACCCCTGGAGAGCCTGCAAAGCAGACATCCATTTCACCTTCCAGACTGCTCCAAGCAATGCTACCTATTTGCTTCTGTTCCATGGGGAGAAAGAATTTCCCAAAAATGTTGTTATTTCCCAAAGTGCAACCAATGCCCATGACGATGGCTGCTCATTCCTGTTTGTAGCATAAAAGGCTGTGAAGAAATCCCATATAAAGAACATGCCTGTTTGAACAAATGCCACAGTGAAATGAGAAGGACCACAAAGAAGAAAGTACAAACCAACTTCATCCTTCTATATGCATGACTTTTGGCCATGACAAGTCATAGCAAAAATTACATTTGGGGGCATGATATTATTTTAATTCTCCTCTTTGTTGAGGCCTTGCACAAAAGGAGACTAACAAGAAGAAAATGCTGATGCTGTTGAGCTGACTCAGCTCTCAAGTGCTTCACAAGACAGGAGCTTACAGCCACTAACACCAACAGGCTGAGTCTCAAGGTCTTCCCAGCTCCCATCTCCCTTCCTTTAAGTTGATTGAGTTCTGCCAACCAACATTCCTCTCTGCTGAGCTCCCTATTGACCTGTACAGCAAGAATCAAGCAGAGATCTCTTCACCACTGACTGAAGGACTTTCTTCTTGCACTCTCAATATCTGCTTTTGTGAGACAGGAGTTCTCTAACTAATCTTTCCTTGGATTTTCTACTATTTGGCCACATCATACTATAAAAACTATCTCTAAAGTTCAATTATATTAATTAATGTACAAGTACTTCAAAGTATTTACAAAATGTGTAAGAAGGAATATGTACAAGAGTCTATCCAGTGGCACGGACATATTCTATTCACACTCAGTGGTATCCTATACACATGTACCACTTTCAAAACCCACACCAGACATACCCATTCTGGCTCTGTGATTGAACCCCAGTTATTAACAAGAATACTATTCTTACTAACCTCCCAACCAGATGGTAACCACACCTCCATCTTTAATCCCACTTTCACTGACCAGGGAAGAACAGCTGGATTTGTAAATTGTTCATGGACCAAATTCACTGAAGGAGACTCAGGCACTGTAACATTATCCTAGCTGTCTTATTATGAATCCAGAGCTCTGTGAGAGATGGCTATGGCCCTCTTGCAAGGCAGGAGAAGAACTTGATGCTTGTGAAGGGAGTTCACAAGAATCAGTTCACTGAATGACTGTTAATGCCCCTCTTACACCCCAGGCTTCTCAGAGTACTGAGCTGGTGCAAGCATTCCTCTGAGGTGGCACAGATCTCTCACTTGATTTGGATCACAGGTCTGAATCCAGGTCTAGTCTAACAGAAAATGACTACATAAGAAATCTTAAGCCATACAAGCAGAGGATACAGCAGATTGTTAAGGGCATTGGATAGATGAGTGGCAAGAGAGCAAGGAGCTGGAGTTCAGGTTTGATTTTAATTTCTTTGTTTGAAGGTGGTGCCAAGTGTGTGAGTTTGGCCTTCTGTTTGCACATTGCCCAGTCCAGTATGAGTCCTGTCTGCTGCAAGTTTATATGCTCCATGAAACTCAGAGAAATCGTGTTTAATAATGATCATATTTACTGTGGAAACAATCACTTTGGATTTTTTCTTGCTTTTCTCCTTCACACCAACACTTGTGCAAATCTTTTATGCCTTTGGTGCCTAGGCCAATGTAATAGAAAGACTTCCCTAGAAAACATTGTACCTTCCTCTTACTTCTGAAAAATTGGCATATTGGCTAAGGAAAAAACTCCTGAGTCAGAGATATGACCCTCTACAAGGCACTATCTACCTACAATTCCTGGTATTTCATACCATTGGAAAAGAGAACTCTCTTTCATAGGGGAAAACATATTAAATGTTGTAGCACTAAAAGCCCCTAGAAGTGGCAATGTAATCAACAATCCAAATTTCAGTGTCTCCAAACAAATTTAAGAGTAGCTGCCTTATGGAACACAGGGCTTGTTGCTTCATATGGCTCTGCTCTTCTCTGGTCTGCTCCTTTTTCTCATTACATCATTTAAATTCTGGAGATGTTCTTGCCATGCCTTTTTCTCTCTCTGATTTCAAAGAATGCACCCAGGGCTTCTGATCAGGATGCTGAAGCAAAGAGAAAAATAAGCATTTCTATAACAAAGAGAACCCTGTCAAAACACATTTTAAAATAAAAATAATATTATATGTATACCTATTTTATAGGTATACTTCAATTGTATTTGTTGCAGTTTGGGCAAAGAGAATTGTATTCACTCTCTGGGTCCTGGGGGTGATAGCTCTTGTTGCACAGAAATTGGTGGGACTAAATTTCTCAGTGTTTGTTGAGTTCCTCAGAAGGGCTTTGCAGCCTGCACAGAGCTCTCTTTTATGTCACCAGGAGCATCCATGCAAGCCAGTTTAAATCTAGCTAGGATTTCCATACTGCAGTTAGCTCAGCTGCAGAGTAACTGCAGTGTAGTCTCTCCTCCCATGCAAAACAATGACTCTATGTTGTTAATTTTCTATAAGCTTGCATACCCCACAGGTAGTCCAAAATTATCCTGCTTCATGGAAAGAAGTCATCAGCCATCTGCACCAGAGTGAATGGCACTCAGCATGAGAGAGGTCCCAGCTGGGAGCAAGTCTTCCTCTCATTCTCATCTGAGACTTTCCCTCTTCCCCTAACAAAACCCAGAGAAGCCATCAAAAAGTACTCTGAAATTTCCTTAGCTTTATATCCACATAAATCTTCTCTTGTACACTCTGTGTAGAACAGCTTGCAATATTTGGGGGTATTTCCCTTTTGGGGGTAGAGCCTCCAGAAATTCAGTCAGTTTGGCCACAGCCCCCAGGGACAAACTTTGCTGTGGTTCCTTCATCATCATGCTGCAGATGATGCCAAAGGAAAAAAGGCAAAAGAAGGTCCAGCTGGGGTTGTACTGTCTACCACCTTTGACTCAGAGTTGCAGAAAGAGAAAGCTTCTCTCCACTGCTTTAGGGAAATCAGAATTAGGCAGGGATTCCCATCCACCTCATGTGAATCAGGGTAATACAACTTCTTAAAGCAGGCACAGCTATGGGATCAGGTGATGTTACTCATCACACACAAATTCCAATTCTCTCAACATGGGAGTGAGCAGGTAGAGCACCCTCTTCCGTGGCATCACTGTTCTCATGGTGAAATAGTTTTTCCTCATATCCACTAGGACATGTTTTTCCTTGTTTTATTTTCTCTCTTTCCAATTTCTCTTTCAACACACACTGCTGGTAATTCCTTTCTGCATCTTCTTGATAAACTCATTGATTCTGGTACACTTTTGATAGATCCCCCAGAAGTCATATCTTCTCAAGGCTGAATGAACCCAGACTCCTCAACCTCTCTTCACACGACTGGTGCTCCAGCCTCTGTCAACCTCAGTGGCCCCCTGCAGAATTCAGTTTATTGAATGTTTATTGACTTCAATTTATTGATGTCTTACTCATGTTGGCATGCCCAAAACTGGGTTCATGAATTAAGTTCCAAGGAAGATCAGAAGGAGCCAAAGCAGGAAGACATTCTGAGAACTCTCTGTGGTTTTGCCTGGGCATTTCCCTGCCCTGTTTGATATGTTTCAACATGAAATCATAAATGATGGCACACTCAGGATGCAATAAGTTATCCCCTTCTGGATAACAGGAAGCCAGGAACCAATGGAATGCAGACATCTTTTCCCAGTGTAGCCTAGTTGTAGCCATTTAGGAATCTGCACACAGCATTCTCACCAGTGAGCCGATGGGTAAAGCCCATTAACCTTCAACTTTAGTTTGTCTGCTCAGTCTGGTTTATTTGACCAATGAATGCAAATTAATCTCAGTATTGTCTCCCTGTCTCCTTTCCTGCATTGCCTTTCAGCTCTTCATTCCTCTAAGCTGCCCAAACTTTTTCTTCCTCTTTCCTCTGCCGGCTTCCTTTCTGAAACTGGTAATTCCAGCAGCAATTGTCAGCACCCCCTTACCCTTAATATGCAGTTTGGATCTAATCCATTTCAGTGACAATCTTAGTGGATATGGGACCACTGGCCACTTCAGTTCTGACCAATGTCTAGAGTTAGGTGGCTTCTTGGTTTTCTCCATAGGAAACACAGTTATTTATAATGACAAGAGATGTCACAAATTAAGCATATGTAGTACTATGGTTGTATCTTTAAGATAGGTCCAGTACAGGGATGCCAAGGGTGGATTCCTATTCAGATTGAGGGATCTGAAGTTAGGTGTTTACAGCTGCATCACAGACCTAAGCTCCCATTACAAAAAGCGGATAGTTGAACCAGTTAAGGTTGTGAGCTTCCCACATATCACTGCAGGCTGGTTTTCCCACATACCCTGCAGGCTAATTTTATCTCAAATCAAATCCTAACTGAAGAACTAAAAAATGGCTTTATATAACTTTGAATTTTCTTTTCCTACTGCAGACACAGGAAAGAAGGACCAAGTTAAGTAATTACACTTTTTGTGCTAGCACAGGTCTCCCAGTGGCTTGCTCCAAATACCAAAAGTTAAATGAAGCAAATCAGCTCCATTTAAAAATATTTCTCAAAGCTCCCACATGCTTTACATTTTGCTACAGGCCAGCTGTGGCACAGGGATGCAAGACCCTCCAGGGGCCTCCAGCCCACCAGGCTCCCCAGTCCTGAGGGCACATCAGTGAGCACAAACTCCACCTGGGGAGTCAATCCTCACCTGGGGCAGTGAGTGGGGATCCCTTCCACCAGCAGGTCCCAAGGAGAACTTTACTAACAAATGGAGGTAGAAAAGAGATCCCAGAGGAAGGGGTCTGGCTGAAGCAGTTAGCTGGGACACAATATCAAGGGGGAAAGAATGCATCCTCCCCAGTAGTCACTGTGCCATCACTTTTGTTTTCCTCTTTGTTTGGATCCAGGGCAATTCAGGTCCAGATGAGACCACATTCAGGGCCAGGGGACTGAAGTATTTTCCAGTTAAACAAAAACCATTCAAAGTTAATAAACAAGTCTCTGCAAATAGGAAGAAATAGATTCATGCATTAAAGCTGCATTAAGAGAGCAAAGAGAAAACAAATAATTTTCTGCCTGCCACAAGCTTCACTTTAGCTGAACACTATTGGAAAAGAAATGCTGTTGGTCCCCAGTGCAAAAGTGGAAGGGGTGGGAAGGTTACGTGGGGAGAAGAAGAAATCACTTTATTTCTATCACGATGCACTAAGATATAAATACAATCAAAAGGGGTTAATCTAATCCTTTTGTGAAGCACTGAGTCAGAGAACAAGACAAAAACAAATCTGTGATCTGGAACTTCCTGAGCACCCACTCAGGGTGGATTAATGAGGAGTACACGGCTGTGAAATTACGTGCCCTCTGAGTCAGGAAAATGGTCCTAGTGGTGCATGACCTTGAAATGAGGGGAAGCAAACTTCACCTGATCCACAATTATAAAGACCTAAAAGGAGGGGGACTAAGGAGGAGAGTGAACACATTAAGAGCCGAGAAAATGTTTCTGAATATGAAACCAACAAAATATTAAACAAACCCAAGGCTTGAAAGATGAATTAAATGTAGCATAAAAAAATCCAGAGGCTTTAAAGGATACTGGCATTAGTGTTTGAGCATTATAAGGAAAGCTTGTCCTCTTTATTTACATGAAGTGGATATTTTGTTGCTGTTGTTATGGACTTAGCGATGTTTGTCTGCCTTCAATTTTCTCTTTGCAATGAAAAATTGTTGTGAGATGATTTCTAGTCTTAGCTGCTTTACATGACAGTATTATCAAGGATTCATCAAGAGGCCATCTGTCGAATTTATGAAAAAAAATGCAAAAACAAAACAGATGAAAAGGAAAGAGCAAGACAGAGACTAGTCCAGGGGACGATAGATGTGGCAGCATGTGCCTCAGTGTGAAAATTACAACATTTAAATACTGTAGAATAAATTACTGTGCCGAAAAATTAGTGATGCTCTCCCACTTCAGATTCTCTCCTTATGATGAGAACATAATGAAATAGATCACAGACCAAATCATTTTTTCCTGTGGCTATTATTATCTTC
Source organism: Haemorhous mexicanus (assembly GCF_027477595.1). Taxonomy (NCBI): domain Eukaryota; kingdom Metazoa; phylum Chordata; class Aves; order Passeriformes; family Fringillidae; genus Haemorhous; species Haemorhous mexicanus. The sequence continues at coordinate 123,285,507 of NC_082341.1, forward strand.
TAATGAAAAATTAAAATGGAGTAAAGACATAAAACCTGTAAGGGAATCAAATAAGCTTAGCTACTGAGTCATTTCTTAGGTATCTCCAAAACATACAGCTGATGTGGAAACAATAAATTCATAGCTTTTTATGTCTGTAATCAACTGATCTCCCCCTGTTTTTCATATCTTCTTGCATCTTTATTGTTGGTATGTGTAGACTCAAATACATGCCTGTGACATAGAAAAGATAATGAAAGGGCAAAAAAAAATTACTTGGCTTCATTACAACTGGTTGAATTGCATAGCAAAGTAAGTAAAATAAAAACATCTATTCCCAAAAAATAAATATTACATATAAAATTCACTATTTGCTGTTTTCTAACTACATTGATACTTATTTTTACATACTGTGTGTAAGAAATAAATTTGAATGAAACATGTGTATATTGAAATCAGGCTGGATTTAATCAGAATTTAAGAGTTTTAATCCAGCTTGTAGTTTATTTTTAAAAATTCCATGTCCTTCCTAGCCTCTCCTTTCACCTGTCTTCCATAAGGAATGCACTTGAACTTATGTGAAAATTTGTGATAAGCTAAAAGGGGAAATATTGCACTGATTATTGCAGAAATTCAAAATTTTCAACAAGCTTTCCTCAGGTGTAATTTGTATTTTACTGATTATGTTTAAAGTTAGGGAAAGCCAGCCATCAGGCTATACCCATAAAAGTGCAAAAAATCAGAATTTTCAACAAGCTTTCCTCAGGTGTAATTTGTATTTTACTGATTATGTTTAAAGTTAGGGAAAGCCAGCCATCAGGCTATACCCATAAAAGTGCAAAAAATCAGAATTTTTCATACCATATATTTTTAAACATAACTGTAATACATAATGAAAAAAATTTAATTCCCCATGTCCACAAAGGAAGAAAAACTAAGAGAAGAAAGGCTGACATTGCTGTTACACCACACTCAGAAGGACACTCACAATAGTTAACTCTGACTTTCTTCACCAAAACCTCTCCTCAAAAGTAGCTGGTTTACCAGCAATGACCTACCCAATGATGACCCAAAGCTAATGAAATTTCCCTCAAGCTTTATTAAAGACCTTCCTCAGCTATTCTAGTTTATGTGTCAGAAGCCAACTTCTGTACTAATCTCCAGGAGTCCCAATTGTTAACTAACAAGTAAAGGCTACATCTGGAAGTCCATCAAACAGCCCTCAAGCACACAATCATTCAATTTAGATGATGAACATTCTTGGTGCATGGAGAAGGCAACACCCCAAAACCTTCAGTTGACTTGAAAAAGAAAAAAGTACCAAGATAATCATTAATTTTAACGTAATTGAATTGGGAAGATCATCTTGATGCATCAGTAATTAAATGACAGCAAACACCATAAAAGCAAACTGTGCATATATCTTAATGGCACAGAGCAAAGCAAAACTACTTACAAGGTCTAAACTCTGTGTCCTTCCAAAACTACAATAGAGTTTATGGCTAAAGACCACTGTATCATTCACTGGAGCCTGGGGAGACTGCATTAAGGAGGATTTGTAGGTTTTGACCTGGAAATATATGCTTACTTATTTAACTTTACTCGTGAGGATAAGCTCACAAATTTCTGTTGTACTTGACCCAACTGTTAGGGCAAGCACATACAAATCCCTCTGAAAGATGAGACATAAAATTTACATTCTGGAAACTTCTTTTTAATACAATTATGCAAATATTACTCTCATGTCATTATGCTTTAAGGATCAAGTCTTTAATTGTATAAGCATCAATATTCACTTGACAACTGTGATGTAATTACAAGCTAAAGAAGAGGTAGCTATGCTGGGTGGGGCTAACAAAGTAAAAGTCTGTGGAGTACTTTCTTTTGAATCTACTCAAATATCTGAATATTTGTCAGATATTTGAGTAGATTCAGGAGAACGAGTCTATTACAAAAACATTGTCTGCAGGACTTGCCTTCTGATTTAAAAGAAGTTTGGTATGTGAATACCAGACTTGGTAGCTTTTTTGAAGAAGGCCCTGTCACGCAAATGCAGTGAACCCAGAGTTTCTCAGGGATCAGTAATCCTGCTTGTGAAAAATAACAAAGAAACCCACAGCAATCAAGTATATTCTATCACATATACTCTATTAACATATATGATATGACCAAGCATTTAGATAAAGATTGTGCCATAGTAAAAGAGAAACAAAAAAATTTGTTGACAGTGACTTTTGATCCTCATTTCACTGCATCTCCAGGAAGAGTTGAGAAGCAAAAATGGCATCAACAAACCACCAGTGTCCTCTGTGACTGATGTTTAGTAATCCAGCTGCCTTGTTTAGGGCTGACCATTTCTTTTTCCCTGCATTCTGCAAGAAAAAAAAATTAAAACCTTTGCCTGAACCAATGTGAGGACCAGCTCATGATGAAATAGCACAAAACTCCTTCAAGTTTCAAAGGAGTGGTGTTTCTCACACAGATGCAGAATTCTGCAGCCATCCAGCCCAATTCCTGCTATTGATGGATCATTTAAACCCTTCACCCATGCCAAACCATTATCTCTGTACTGTGCAACAAAATCCAATGGTCACATACAATAACAATCAGCAACAAAAAAACACTGTCATGCAAGCACTGGATGTCCAGTTTCATCAGGAGCAGAGAATTCCTGGTAACTCCAATTAATTTCCTGGGCTCAGACTCAGTTGTTTCACTGGCAGCAGATTTACCACATAAGCAGTGGTCCCATTTTGGGAAAATCAAGACCTCTTGTGCCATTCTTTACCTGTCCTGAATTGCTGGCACCCCGAGAAGAGCATGATGCTCGGGCAGAGCTGTGTGGGAGAACATGAAAACACATTCCATTAAATTAGTTACTCAAGTGTGTAGCCCTGCCATGCACAGGAGTCAATTACCCTGTTAGCCCTGCTCTGCCCCACTCCCTATCACCATATGACTGAAGATCCATTGTATAGTAATATCCTGCAATAAGGTGTCAAGAAAGGACATTAGGGGTCTCTGAAGCAATGAGCATTAACTGGGTACAACATTTTCCTGGGTCCATTTTATTGGGATAATCCCTGAACTGTTCAAATACATGAACTCCCATATGAAACGGGTGTCTCTCCGTCTGCACAAGCCCCGTTACTGATGAACAGGCTGGAAATATATGGGAAATGATGATATTTTAAATAACTGTTCCATAAAATAAATAGTAAGCACACAGCTCAGCATTTCAAGAGCCATAAAATAAACCATCATCAAAAAAGCTTGTTTTATGAACCCATAAATCGCCTGAAAATAAGCGTTTCCTTCATCTTCCATTGTTTTAATAAAAAATTCCTTTTTTTACTCACTCAATTACAATATCACTATCAGTTCAAATTACAGGTCAAAGATATGGGGCTTAATGTATGTACAGCCAGTTCTCTTCTCCTAATAACCTGTCATTCCCAGGATTTGAATGTCAGAACAGAGCCTGCCGTGGTAATGCTACCCGGCAGCACAGTGATGAAAACTTTGGACAAATCATGAAGAACATTCCAGATCCAAATCATCAGAAGGTTACTGGGGAGAGCCTTTCATCCCGCTCTGACCCCTTGATCTGACAAGTGACACCTACAAAATGAACAGCTCTCCAGCTTAAATTGTTTAACTGTAGCCTGATCAGTTTTATTATCTTGCTAATCCGGATATCAGCCATTTCATCAGAATGGAAGATATGCATATCATGAATTATTTTGACACCAAGACCTTTTAATTTTTGCCAGCAATATTTCACTACACCAATCAGGGCCTGCAGTCAGTGATGCTGTTCGCCTCCTGGGATGTCAGAGGACAGTGCACTCCTGACAGCACCAAATCATCTGGGAGCTGTAACGAGCTATTGCTGCAATTATTATTATCTCTTGTAGTCATGCATTTCATTACAGTGCAGGCAGACAGAGGTTTCAGTTTCAGGCCGCTGTTATTTAGGAATCTCTGCCATTTTATGGGCTGTAGGGCTCTGTAGTGTAATTTCTTTTCTCCTCGGTAGACAAGGATAGGTGAATTTCTAATAAAAACAAAACACTAGCGAGGTACTATAGAAAGAGGGAGCACAATACAGTACATTAACCAGCAGTGAAACAGCTTAAATGGCCCACTTGTAGTTTATGAAAGCAGTGGTTAATCAGCAATATGGTTTGCTGCAAGAGAAATAAAGAACAGTTTATCTTCAAATACATATATATTATCCTTTTCCAAACTACCCACTGCTAAACTTTTTTGAAGGCTAACACTAAATCTTGAAGGGACAGATCTATGGCTTTTAGTGAACTTTTTTCTGCTGCTTCATAAAAAAACCCTAAAATAGTTTAGTGCATATGTCTGGTTTTTTGTCTAAGCAGCTTAGTGCCCATTATTGCAAAGCGCAAGTATGCGAGCATGCGTGTTGGAGAGAAAGGGGAGAGGAGTGATCTCATCTAAAAATTAATAAAAATTACAAAAAAATTAAAAATTTATATTTACAGGTAGAACACACCATGTCTTATGAGGAAGAGCTGAGGGAGGTGGGTTTGTTTATTCTCAAGAAGAGGAGGCTCAGTGGATCTCCACAACTCCCTGTCGGGGGTTGTGGTGAGGTGAGGACCAGTCCCTTCCACCATACCTGCAGTGAGAGGACCAGAGGGAATGACCTTAAACTGAGATAGGAGAGATTCAGATGAGATATAAGAAAACCTTTTCACTGTTTGGGTGGTCAGGCATTGGAATAGGTTGCCCACAGAGGTGGTGGAGCCACCATTCCTGGAGGTGTCCAAGGGCTGTCTGAATCTGGGTGATGGTTTAGTGGTGTAGGGGTTACAGTGGTAGGGCTGGGTTGATGGTTGGACTTCATGACCTTAAAGGTCTCTTTCACCTTTGATAATTCTCTGGTTCTAAGACCAGGAGTCCATCCCAGAGAAAGCAACAATCACCATTTTGCTTCTTTCTTAAATCTAAGGACAAGTAGTGGCCCAAAAGACCTTGTCCTGTCTACCATGTGTTGAACATCCTTTGGAGGGTGTCACCAGCTTCCACAAGCATTACAAAACAAAAGAAGAAAGATGACACAATGTGAGATTACTCTTTTTCTCTTCAGGAATTCCTTTTCCACAGTTTCCTTGCTCCTTTTCAAACCTACTCCTCCTCAATGTTTAAGCTACAAATTACTTAATTTCATAATAGAAAAAGAAACACCAGCAAAAACAGGGATAGAATTCATCAATTTCCATGCTCTTTAGTAATGGTATGTAATACAATGTGTAAAAAAAACCAGGAAACTTTCTCTTAAGTGTGAGGAGTGCAGCCAAGCTCCTGGCTATCTGTGTACACATGATAAAACACTGAAAAGTCACACTTTCAGAGAATCTAAAACTAAGTTACCACTGATACAGACAGAAATTGCTGCTACACTAAATAAAATAATAATTTGAAGAGGCAAATTTAAGTGTCAACAATAAAAAAACGACTTCACACCACCTTTCCCCACGAAAACTACATGATGTCTTCTGTGCTGAGGTAGTTAATTATGCACTTTCTGTATTCAGCCATCTCCTCCACATGTATAGTTTCTTTGACAGCAAGAGAGACAAAGTTCTGAATATTAAACTTAAAGTAACATATTCTGCCTCATCACTTGTGTAAAGACAGCTGATATTGCCTGAGAGTTTGGCACCAGGGGCCAGGCACCATATTTTCAGCCACCCACACATAAACCCTTTCAATACAATCACTAGCAACTTGACTGTGAAATTTCCAGACATTGATGGCTAGCAAAGACTAATAGCAATGCTCCTGTGATGGACTCCCGTCATGAAAAAGCAGTTCTTCAGCTTTTTGATCCCATCTGTGTGATGTGAAGAGAGCAGGGAAGACTTTGCCTCAGCAAAGATAGGATAGTGTGTCCAAAAAGGAGCAGAGCAGCACACCAGGGTCTGTAGTGTTGTGTTTATTTACAGATGCCATGCAGTTCTACATAAATCCCTTGTTAGTTAAGGGTTGCTGACCCTACAGACTCTTACACATGTGAGCAGTTCCATCAAAGTCACTGGGACGTGCATGAATTAAGACTCCTCCTGCAAGAAAGGCTTAGCAGGATCAAGGCTGGTCCTTGTGGCTGCTGAAATCTCTGAGATTGACTAAAAGGAGAAGCTAAATCCACTCAGCCCTAAATAAACAAGATAACAGTTTCTCATGACCCAAGTCAGTCTCTCTTTGTCAAGTGAGGCAGTAATTCACACCTCTGAGGGACTGGCTCTGCCAATCCCTGCTCCTGGTGTGCAGCTGTGGGGGAAGAGACTGGACCACAGCCCCAGAACAGGCAGTTGAGGTTTGCATGGAGAGCATCAGCTCAAGGCACTGACATGGGCAGCAAAGGTTGCTCTATTGCCTAAGGCTCATGAAGCACCCTGCTCTGCCAGGGCTGGCCTGTGGGTGACTTGGAGCTAAAGTCTCCAAATCACCCATGGGTAACTTGCTAAAAAAGGCAAGAATCATCCCCCTCCTCCTCTCTTCCCCTGCAAGACCTCAGAAAACAACTTTTCTAAGTCACTGCTCTCTTCAGGTCCTTTAACAGGAGCTTTACATTGGCTGTGCCTATCACAAGTCAATCACAAGTGAAGACATTTAACATGCAAAGCAAGACAGCTCAGCCAGGAGGATCTAAAAGCATCCCAAACTCATGCTGGGATATTTTGGACATTTGCAGCTTTTTCTCCACCTTGAATCCAAACTCTGTGCTTTGCTTCATCGCAGCTAAGAACAGGGAGCAACTGAACCAAAGTCAGAAGTGTGCTGGCTGTGCCAGGTGGCTTCTTTTTGAGAACAGGTGGGAAGGCACAAAATTTCCTTCAAATTACTGCAAAACTTTAATGTAAAAGAAATTTCTAAAAATTAGAACAATTAATTAGAAAAATTTAAGAGGGAACCCGGGCAATGGAGTTCTCCCACTCCCACTCTACAACCTGTCACTGCTTTCAATGTCCCTTATTTTATAATCATTTTTATTCCCTTTAAGACAAATGTTTTCCTAAGTGACTGTCAAATCCCCTTTTAAAATCATCTAAAAACTACAGTCACCTCTTTATTATCACTTTAACTTGATATACTCCATAAAAAGTCTTTTTAACTCTTGGAAAGCTGTAATTCTTCCATGTGCATCAGGAAGAAATTAGAAATGCAATGTAATAAAAAAAGAACCATGAAAGTTGCCATTCTTCAGGTCAGAGAGAAGCTCTTCAAACACATTCATGCAAACACACAAGAGTACAGACTGCATACAGAATCTTCTTTTAAGATAGCTTTGAATTCCACATTATTGTGAATAAAAATGCATAGGAAAATATGCTAATATTGTCAAAACCACCTGCATTTCAAGCATATTTTGGTGTTTAGGTGGTGGTTTTTTGCTTTAAAGAACACAAGAGCACCTGACTGTGAGGAAGTTACACAACAGATATAATTACTTAATTGCATTCTCATAATATTTCCAGACAATCAGTTCCAGAATTCTCAGAAACATCGGGGGTCAAATTCCACGACATCCACTGAAGTGAAACAATGTGGTTCATTGATCTGGCTCAGATCACTCTCCTTATATTTTTCAAGGATTTCAGCATATGTTAGCATGTTGCTTAAATCTTGCAGTGATTATTACTTCTTGTTTACTACATATTTCATTGCCTTAGTAACATCTTCTTTTGTTTATTTACCCCAAGAGCCAGGTCCTTTGCATTATAGCCTAAAGAGCGCTTTAGCTTATAACATCAGAATTTGAGTTGTCTTTAATGGCAACACAGCAGATTTGCACTAATATAAACATAAGTTCTTCATTAACTTTAGAATGTGTACAGACTCAGCTTTTCGTTTTTCACAAAATCAAGCATGACAGATTCTTCCCAGTACTTTTTAAAATAGAACTTGACTTCCATCTGAGTCCTGATGATGAGCTGCAGTGTAACATTGCAGCCACCAAATACGGTGCATCAGCATTTACCATCTCAGCTTAGAGGTGCATTTAGCCATCTAAATGATTCAACAATAATTAAGTAAAAAACTGCAGGGATTTTTTAAATTCTGGCTCTCAGCAACCTGTCTAAAGCTTTATCCTTAAATCCAAGGTAAGAATTCAGTAATTCATAGGTATCATGACTGAGCTTCAGCCATCTATTTGTTCCTTGTGGTAACTCATGGGAAATTTTTTCCTTCCCCCTTTGCCCTCCTGTAATGTATTGTGTCTTTCATTCTTGCCATGCTCAAAGGTTAAGGACACAGTGTGCACCAGTAAGAGCACTTTTTACTTTTGCACTGGTGACCTCATGTCCATGCAGGGAATGTAACACAACCTGCTTAAATTCCAACCACTTCTACCTTGGGGGAATTTAATTTCTTAAATATCCTGCAGTTTAGGCCATATTTACAAGTAAAAAAACCAATTTAATGAAAACTTTCATGGTTTATGTATCACACAGACATGAATACTCGTTTTAAAAACAGAAAGAGAAATCTGCAATCCAATGACCTGATAAAGGCTGGACCAAAGTTTCCAAATGCAGTTCTTGGTGGCAGGCTTCCAAATCCACGTTAGGCTCCCAAGCCCACATTAATCTTACAGCTTCCATCCAAAAAAAGGGGGTTAAGCCCTGTGTGAAGGAGCCTTACAGCATTTCAGTAGGCACCTGCTGTTCTTGCAGAGAAGGAGCCAAGCACTGCCACAAACAAGCCTTGCTGGATCTGTGCTGTGCCAAGGTATGGGCTGGGAATGGAGCAGCTCTGCTGGCTGTGCCAGGAAGGAGATCACTCTCAGCATCCAGGGAAGAGCTGCAGGTTTTAGGGAGTCAGTAAACCCGAAAGGCTAGGTGATCTGGAATAATGTTCTCAGCAGAAATCTTTAGGGGTAAAATGTTGGACTCTTAAAGCAAAACTCAGAAATAATTAAATGGCCAGGCTCACATTTGGTTTGACTTAAAGCCACTAAGTGCCTGTATGTCCCACTAATGCCAAAAGCTACTGTGGCTTTTTTATGGAAGAGACAAATCTGGAATGTAAAATAAAGCAAAATATTTGAAAACTTTGGCCTATAAACCTTGTGTATATAGCCAGTCTAAACTAAACTCCTAAATATTTAAAATCTTGTTTGCTTTTTATTAGACATAATTTTGATTTTAGGAAAAAGAAGAATGAAAATAAAACCTCTTATTTTGACTCATAGAATTCAATTTAGATGACTCCATGAGATCCCAGTCAGATACATAAATTAAATTAAACTACAGAAATAAATCTTCTTAGGCTTGAAAAGAAAGCTAGGGAAGAAAAAATGACCACTTTTTCCCCTTCTGCCTTATTCATTTTTAACCATTCTTCCTTGTGCAACCACCACTACCATTCATGGCGAAGTTTAAGGGAATTAAGAAAAAGAGTGCATGGCACTCTGCTGCATCTACAACCACTTACTTAATTTTAAATATTGCACATAAAATTTTACAACACTAAATCTGAAAGAGTAATCTTGAAAACCTGCTCAGAATCCTGACCAGAGGAGGGACTCCACCACTCTCATTTTTCAGTGGAACTAAGAGAAGGGCCCCAAGCTGCGAGCCAGTGTAGGGTGATGACATATGTGCCTTCCCTCAGAAAACCCCCTCTTGGCTGGAAGTTTGGCAAGTTTAGAATCAACCCCCCTGTTGGTGTTTACATGCTGCAGAGAACCCAACAGCTTCTAAAATAGCCTGTGTGAAACTTCCAGAATATTTTCTTCCCATATACTGGGTGTGTTCACACTTTTCTTTTAAACCTGAGGCAATAGCACACTTACCTGTGCTGTCAGTTTGCTGTTAAGCCACCACACTGGGCAGAGAAGCCTTTTGAAACAGGGCTGGTTCAGTACAGCTGCTGTCTACTTTATGGAAAGCTTCAGGCTTTCTTTTGCCTTTCTCATTCACACGAGGAAGTTTTTATTTCCAAACCACTCAGAATTAACTCCTATACTACTCCATGGACAAATTTATAATTTTGTTTTATCCTAACAATGTTTCTTTTTAAAAAACTAAAAAGCACTTAGTTGGTATAAATCAGTAATTCAGATTTGCTGTTGTCATTCTATAGTAAGTAACCTTCTGAATTACTTGTAAAAGGAATGGTCTCCTAAAAAGGGGAGAAAATCTCTTCAATTAAATCATTAACATTTCATAACATATACTGTCATCCTGGGAAAAAATGTATACACTTTTGTAAAACCACGCTATCAAAGTTGGGAAAAAGCATAATGCAACTCAAATCTTATGAAAACAGTTTTACTGATGCATTTTACTTTGTAAGCAGGTGGGCAACTAGAGATCTCACACACTATTACAAGATGCAGGGGGTGGGCCACTTCTTGCAGAGGTGTTGAAATTCAATGGCGTGTTCAAATGCATGTTCATATCCAAGTGTATGTAACCAGTTTGTTCAGGAACAAAGTTACTTCTAATTACAGTCTTCATGTTAAAAGCTGAGCATGTACTTGTCTTTGCAGAACTGTGGCCAAAATGATTTTACAATGCAAAAGATGAGGCAGGTCACTCATTTCTCTGGTGAAATGTACTCCTGGGTTGGGTAGACAAAACAGTATTTCACTGTCAAATTCAGATCAATCATAGTTTGCTTTATTTGCAACCATTCTGCCACAGGAGCCTTGCAGTTCAGTCTTCATTATTTGTGGGTTTGGAAAGCAAAATTAAAATGTGAAACCCTATCAACATGTGAACTCTGCACCCTCTGACATATGGGGCATGCCCCTCATCCAACACAATCTTTGGTTAACAGCTGTGAGGAGTTTTACCAGGCTAAACAGCTTTTTAGTCTAACCCAGGGGAACTGGCATGTGTTAGCACAGCTACAGAAGGTCTCTACAGTCCCTAAATGCAAAAACATATTGAGGATTGCAAAGAAAAAGTTACAAGGGGGACAGAGTTCAAATAAAATTTGTTCTCTGCTTCATGGCAAGATCAATCTATGCTCACAAACACATTCCAGACAGGCTCATTTGCTGCAGGTTTGCATTTGTGAATGCTCAGTATGAAGAGCTCCCATTGACATCCCCAGGAACACTGGCACACAGAAACACCATTCCTCTGTAGAGTGCAGACAATTTGAACCACCTGAGGATTCACTTCAAAGTGCTTGCAAGATGAGGTTAGAGGGCTGTGTTCCATTACAAGCAAAATAAGAGGCAGCATCACTTTTGTTTCATTTTTTTTTGGGGGGGGGGGTTGGTTCTTGCCAGTGGAATATCCTTAAAATTCATCCTGGTATGCAACAATCCATGGGCATAGCAAGACCTGAATATGGCAAAGCAAAAAGATTCACCTAGGCAATTTTTGGGTGTGGCCACTGTCTGAAGGTAATCCTAGGAGCTGCAGACATTGATGTTTCTGCCCTCAGAGTAGCAATGGAATATTAACTGCATGCAAACTGCTGTCTGTGTCTAGGGCTGCCATACTTCTGCACCCGAGTTTTCTATAACGCAGGGGATGCATATGGATCTTAACAAATCTGGTATGCAAATATAGGCAGACCATTATATCCCAGAACCTGAGGTTTACTGTACCTTTAGAGCTCATCTGTCATGCCCAGCTGCCCTCCAGTGCACACAGAGTCTGGTCAAACCCAGTGGCCTGAGCAGGCATCAGACAGCCTAAAACACTGAGTAAATGGCAAGGTGTTCTTTTCTTGCCAAACAAAGGAAAAAATAAATTATTTTCAAGGAAAACCAGATTTATGGCAGTTGTGTCCACATGATAAAGAATCCAGACTAGTTTAAGTCTGACAGCAGAGCAGTCTGCTCAGGCCAGTGTAGCCTGTACATGGCCCACTGACCACTTCAAATCACCACTGTGCTGCGTGGGGGGGACATGAACACTTATGTGCCACTGACACATGAGAGCCTGAGAGAGGGGGGGTGTTTACTCCCTTGTCAGTGTGAAGGGTTTGTTTCATTATTCTGGCTTTGACTGAGTTCCTCTGCCTCTTGCCAAGTTAAACTTCCATTATCACAATAATTCTAGGTGCTGCTAAAGGCATTTGGCGAAGCATGAGGAAAGCTAATTGACATGGAAAAGGAAAATTTGCAGGCCATGTTTTCTCCTGTGGAAATTATGTTAAATTGTTGCTGCAGCATTACACAAATAATTTTAATGCATTAACTTGTCTTTTGCTTGTCTTTACCTCAATCTCACCCAAATATTATGTTTTTTTACATACCCTTTTTATTTCCTAATTGACTGGTTTCTGGAGAACTCACAAAGTCATCCTAGAGAGGAGCAGCTTCCTTCGCATCGCTTCGAATGCCGATATGGAACACCAGTTATTCAGCAATACAATTATTTCTCTAAAAAGGAGCAACACTTTATCAAGCCAACCAGCATTTCTCTGAAGGATTGACAGCACTGACTGCAGTCAGGCTCTGCTGTGCCTTGTGCCATGGCACGGGCTGAAGCTCTGCAGCGCAGCAGGGCTGCTGCCAGGTGAAGGTTAAGTCCTTCGTGGCGGCTCTGCCGTGCCCTGCTGAACTATTTTTGCCTGTCATCATCATCCTCATGCACCACCTCAGGTAAAACCCTGACCTAGCCCGTGCTGCTTGAAAGTCATATTCACTGCTCCTGTGGTGACAACTTCGTGCGACAACAGGGTTGCCTTCCTTCCCCATCAAAGGCACAAACAGCATTAGGCCAGAAAACAGCAACATTTCTGTAGCATTTAGTTCTGCTTTATCTCTGTCTTTGTTCAGTGTTCACACACACTGTCTCTGTCATTAGTTTCTAACAGTTTAAGGCATTCCTGTTTTCAGCTTTCTCTGAAGCAGCATGCAAGCCTCTGACAGTCACATCTCACTGATACTTTTCTGTAATTTAGGAAATCTAAAGATAGATCAGAATCTGACTCAAAAAAAATTGAATCAACAGACACTTTATAAATTTTACACAATTTTCACCTACCCATTGCAATGACAAAAGCAGGTACTTTTTGTTTTTTATAGCGTTAAAACTATACAACATTTATAATTCAAATTTATTTTATAAATACATAAAAGCTTAAGCAAATTACTTCACTGCAGAGTGTTGAAATACATGCACACTAAATTGTGGCCAAATCTGAAGATGGCTATGAATGAGTCCCTCAGAAATTTAAAATAAAAAACAAGAACAAATATTCTTGTTAATTTATTTTTAGTTATTTACATCTCTGTTGTTTCATTGTATCTTAGATGTCATTTTAAAATGAAGTGATATTTTATCTTGATTACTAACAAATATATTATCACTATTTTGCTATGGACTTCATAATGCTATCTGTCCCGCTATTTAGAGAAAATGAGAACATTTCTGTTTTATTTAGAGAACAATAATATTCTTGATTGTTCATCCTCACTGTTCTGGAAGAACAATGAAACAGCACTTACAAAAAGGATTTACTGGTTTGCATGCCAGGACAAAAACAGATGGACAAAACAAGTTTAGACAACTGAGTCTGAAAAATTGGATGACCTTTATTTCACAAACAAAGTTACTGAAATCCAGAAAAAGCCAAACACTATTTTATTGCCTTCAATGAAGAAATTCCAATATTTGTACTAGAGCAAACCACTTGAATTTAAACCTGATGATGTAAGCTAGTAGCTAGTCCTTATGACAAATACAGTATCATTTCTAAAGCACAAATATCTCAAATGCTATAAAAAAAACCCCACTCCATTCCCCAAAATACTTATAATTGTCTTAGCTAAGGGTAAGATGGTAAGATCAGACCTAATGAAGGAGATATATGGATTTGGTTTTTTGGTGGTTTTTTGCATTGATTCACAGCCAAGATCAAGTGACTTGCAGTGACAATGTCAAGCTTGGATTGATCCAGACTCTGGCAGCTCGGGGGTGAGGATAAGACAGAAATACACCAGGCAGATGAACAAGAGGTCTGGTAGGCTGCTAAAGAGTTAGGAAGGAAAGAGAAAAACACACCCTTGTTAGCCACAAAGCATAAGGTTCAGATCACTGGCTTTAAGGTGTGCAAAAGGAAATTACACAAAGGAAGCCTTCCATCGATGTTTCTAAAATACCCAATATTGCTCTTTGCTGAAACCATGAGAATTGAAGCAAGCCAGGCAGAGGGCAAAGATATGGTAAGGCCACTGCAACAAGTACTGTAACTATGCCCATTTATATTTATATTACAGATTTGGAAGGTGTATTTAAACTCTGTAAAATCTATTGAATACAAACACTGAATTAAAAATATTCCCACATATATTCTCTACACCCATTTGAGAGCACAAGTGCAAACTGAAATTATCATGAAAAGCTCATCAGTGTCCTTTCAGCTTTAAATACAATGTGTTCTAAGAAGCTGGAGATTCAAACCAAACAAAAGGAAAATTAAAACCTACATAGGAGAATCACCTTATACAGAAGCAAATAGGAAGCCTTTCAAAATATGGAATAGTAAAGTTTGGGAATCACCGTTCATCCAACGATCAAGACCCAGAAACAGCAAGGGATTGGGTACATTTGCAGGTAGACATAGAAAATTGCTTCCTTTTCATCTACCTACTGTTAAGAGATCACTATATTATTGACACAACACACTAGAAATCAGCTGCTATTGTAGGAAACAATCAAGGCCACTTCTCATGTTCATGTGGACCTCCTCAGAGAAGTATCCTACTCACTAAGGATTCCTGTCAAGCTTTTTGTCCCTCATTGCACTGATCACACTGGGAGCTTACGTTCCCACACAGCCAGGGATGAGCATGGGCTCATGTGCTCATGTGAATGGGTGGGTACTGCCTCCATACAGCTCTTATGCAAAAATCAACTTTAGATGTGATGGAAAGGGGAGCCCTCATGAGAATACATCAGGCAATGTGGCAGAGGGACAGCCTTGCCCTGTCATTTTTTAATGGACACTTACATTCCTACTGGGGAATACAGGTTTGTTACGTTCTATGTGGTTTTGAGTGAATTCCATATCTAGAAAATTCATCTAGTGCCATGATTTTTCTGAAAAAAGAGACATTTATAAGAGCATGAGGACATTGGCCCTTCACTGCCTGTCCCAGCAGTGTCTCGTCTACAGTCATGTCACACACAGAGCACAGACCTATGCACCCATTTGAAGTGGCTGGGATTCTAAACTGGACACTGCCATGTCAGAATATCATTTTTAAGAGACCCCTCTGCCTGGATTTCTTGTGGTTATGACTTTGGTTCTGACTCAATCCATGTACATCCCAATGCCCAAGTTGTTCTCCATTAACTGTAATGGGACTCTGCCATGGCTCAGGAGAGACAGGATCAGGCCCCAGGAACAATCTGTGACTGCAATAGAACCAAGAACTTTTGCTTTCAAGTGAAAGCACATTTTTTCACAATCATTTTTCTGTCTGCTTGAGTTGTGAGCCAGGAAAGATGCTGAGGCAGACCACATAATATTATGACCTAAAGGATTTTTATTTTCCTTATAAAATGGCAGGGATAAAGTGCTCCCTCTTCTGCATCTCTCAGCTCTATCAGCCTTTGTTTCTCAGAGCTGTTCAAAGATCCAAAAAGACAGAATCCTCCTGTTCTGCCTTTTGCTAAACAAGCTGCTGTATTCAGAACAAAAATTCTCTGCAAAGACACAGCTTTTTATTCTCAGTAATTCCGACTTTCTTTTTTAGCAGAAAATGGTTTAATTCTGCCTAACAAGCAATTAATATGTTCTACCAAACAAATCAGAGCTGGAGAACCAAATTAACACCCTTCAAGACTGATATATCAGCGCCGGATTTCACAGAATGCTTTATGACCCTTCCACCTAATCTAATGGATGGATTTTAAACAGAAGAAAGCTTTAACATGGCTTGAATTTGAGCACTTCAACTTCTTCTAAGTGTGTGTCACTAATTACAGTGATACTTTATTAAACCAAGTAGTCATCTGTGTATTTCAAAGACAATAAAACCTTTAAAAAAAAACAGCAACCACTAAACATTACATTCACTGTTATTTTTATTGAGAAATACCCAGTGAAGGAATATTTACCATTTCAGAACTGCATACATACCAAGATTATTTGTAAATCTAAAATCAACTAAATATTAAACACATAGCAGTATCTAGTCAGAACCAGGGATATCAGCTGCTAATTTTTTCCACTTGTCTTTCACTTCCTTCAGCTCATAAACAGATTTAATAAAAAAAGAATCATGGAATCAAAACAACATATTCATGGGGAAGTATGTTCATTTAAGCAACAGGCTGTTCCAATGTAGCTTTTAATAAGATAGATGAAATTGAGTAAGTGATAATTTAACCAATGACAGAAATGGTTTTGCATACATTGCAATAACACCAAGCTTTGAATTCTAATGAATCCTCTGTTTTTCACATAAAACCTCAGCTCTTATAGTCAGTTAATTAGTCAGTAATTTCATTTTTTATTTGGGGGAGTGAGAAAAATGTACAATTCTAGGGGTTGATTTAACAAAAAAAAATTATATGAAGGAAACACCTTAGAAAAAAGACAGTAAAGGAAAAAAGAGTAGAATGTTCAAAGCTGTGCAGGTTTTGTGTTGTATGGTGGGCAGAGCTCATGATTATACATATATTCAAAGCATCCACACCAGGATGTAGATGCTGGGAGTCCAGGTGGTACCATTGCTGCAAAAAAAGATGAGGCAGACTGGGAATATAATTTGTGCTACTGAGCTCTTCATGGACTAATATCCAGGATAAAATCCAGCATCAGGGTACATAGCCCCTAGGAGAGTGGTCAAATGTACACTGAGTTAAATAGCCTAAATTAATGGGCAAAAGCAGGGCAAGATTCTAATGATGCCTCACTCACTTAGGGTAACTTTGTCCTGAAGAAGTGCCTCTGAAAACAAGACTAAATCAGCCTGCATGCCTGTACAGCTTCTGCACTGCCAAATCTGGCAGCAGAGGTTTCTGCCAATTATTTTTTGTTAAGGGAATTGGACTGCAGCCTGCGATTCATTTTACATATAGTAGAGCAAAAGTTGGCCTACATATAAAAATTCACACTGGTAAAACTGTGTCAGTTTGGGGTGTGATATTTTGCTGACAGTTTTACCTTTAAAAGACCTAAAGTAGATGTGGTGAAATCTGTGCCGAGATACCTTATACTCACTGATGTTCTTTGTTGGGCTGGTATTTTTTTCCTGGTTTTCAGCTAGAATAAACAGGCTAAACTATACAACTATGGCACCTTGCAGCAGGCTGCATATTTACCTGTTCTTATCAAAATGATACAGAAGACATGCAATCCAGGCATGTACCAGAAGCTCCCTTCCAAAAAAAGGGAGGATCATTAATAGCCCCTTTGCACCAGTCATCTCTTTGCAGAATCACAGGATAGCTAAGGCTGGAAGGGATCTCCAGAGGTCATCTGGTCCAATGGCCATGCTCAAGTAAGACCACCCAAAGCTGGTTGTACAGGACAATGTCCAAACAGCTTTTGAATGTCCTCAAGGGTGGAAAATCCACAACTGTCCTGGGCAGCCAGGGCTCAGTCATCCTCACAATGAAAAAGTGTTTCCCAATATTTAGACTGAATCTTTACGAGAAGAATGAACTTGTTGGGTACAGATATTTTTAAAAATCTACCAAATACACCAGAATTTTAGAGAGGTTAACAAATATACATAACACCTAGTATTACCAGAAATGAGTCTATGTCCGTTCTGAAAATGGTACCAATGCAATGGCCTCATTATTCACACTTTCTAGAAATCAGTGTTTATACTGAATAGGGCAATTCACCATATTTAATTGAAAGGTAAGGAGTCTGAAAGTAAATCCTCTTCTTGGATATCAGCAAAGTGAGACTTGTCAGGAAGGTACAATCAATAATGAGCTTATTTTTCATGTGCAGTCCCAGTTTATTTCTCATGTTAGTTGTAGATAGGAAGAGACCATAATGCAATACAAATGTTTTAAGAGTCAAGATTTACATGGGGAAAAATTAATTTGTTAACCAACTACATCTTGTTTTATTAGAATCATTATTTCGAAGAAGACTGAGCAATGAAAAAAAGAATTGGTTTTCATTTTTAACATTTCCTTCCCCATTAATATTCCTAGTCAATTGCAGTAATCAATTTCAGTTTGACCCACTGAGACTTCAAATTGTAGGGTCTGGAGGGGGTAGATGGCTTTTGCATCTTTTCCATACACTATTTCCTCGACAAAACTGGTTTGGCAACCGCATGTCAGGCTCTTGGCAAAGGATCTGACCTGAACATTTTAAGCACTGTTTTCTTAATATAATGTTGACATATGGCTATTGTGCTCTTAATGTAGTTATTTTGTGTCTGCTGTGTTGTTGCTATCTCATCCTCTGAATTTTCTTCAGGCAATTACTGTCAGAGGCATTTAATTTCTTCTGCTATGTATTAAGCAGTTGCCAACATTCCCCTCTCTTTGGTGTGGAGGGGGCATTTGTGAGGCCAAAACAATATTATTGCAAGGTGTCCTAGGTATATCTGTATACTTGCAAGGCCATCTAAAAATATCCTGATCCCACACCAAAGAAAGGTAGAGAAGCTTTGGAGAGAATAAAGCTGTTCTTTTGGCCTTCACATGTCATGAAGCCAGAAAAAAACCCACTATGTTGCTTTCATGTCCAATATGTTGAATAGTTGCCTGTGGTTAATTACACTGCATCATGGAAGGTGCCACAATCAGGCAGTAGGTTTAAGTCAGTTGAAAGTGATGTGAGGAAACAGATGGAAAATAACTCAGGTAACCATAGAAAGCAAGTACAAGAGCTCTAGTCATAAGTAGGCAAAATACCACATTTAACCATTTTACACGGTGAAAAAAAGGAAACATCCCTGCAAGAAAAAAGCAGTACAAGCAAACACACAGTGTGCACTACCACGTGTTGACAATATTTTGACCTTGAGCATGCAAGACCGAAGTTACATATGATAAACTGAGAAATGAAATAGCTGCTAGGCACGGATTTAACACAGGACAGGGGAGGGGATGTCCTTCACGTTAGCCCTTGCTGGTTCACCACACACTCCACATCCAGTGATGGGGAGCAGCAGCTGCCCTGCTGCAATGCTGCCCTACATCCATCAAGGCTGCATCCTCCCTGACCAGCCTGTAGGATTTATTAAAGTGCATGCCTTCTGTTGGGTTCTTGTTTTAATGTCCCTTAACTCTAAACTTTGAAAGAGCTGCCAACAGAGTACGAGATCATGAAGATTTTATTCTACTAGTCTTCACGGGGATAAGTCTGAATGGTCCTCTGAGGAGCTTTTCTCTCTTTCCATTACTGCAAATAATTCACCTTACAGACACCTAAACTGTGTGAGGACCTGCCATCATCATCATTGTGTTACAGTGCTTCATTCACATTCCCATGCATGACACAACTTCATTTTCCTGTGTCTCTACTTACAGAATGGGGTGGCAAGACCTACTTCACCAGCTGCAAGTATTCCAGCATGTTATCAGGGGATCAGCTTTGCCTTTACAGGCATGGCTCATGGTCATAATGTTTGCTTTCACAGAACAAATTGCAGATCTCTAGAAAATCGGCATCTAAATTTGTTGCAGAAACTCATTCTGAATGCAAGCTAAGTCCTATGTTTTCAGATTGTACCCCACAAATACTAAAATAAGCATTTCCTGGAGGCTGGAAAATAAAACTTGAAAAAAATATACCCTTGATTTCTCAGAGAATCAAGAGTAGATATTTGAAGAGAAAGAATGAAAGGTATGTGATCTATTCCTATACTTTTTAGTTTTCCAGATTCTGTACTGAAATTCAACCAACCATTAAGTCGTAGGATAACATGCACTATTTACAACAACCTAAATATAACAGTTGGTTTTACTCACAAATGCTCATACTTTTCTTTAGTGATTTCTAAAGGAATTTTTATCATGTGACCATAGGTTTCACAAATGCCAGTTAGACAAACATGACAAGGGTACTGATAATGTCATGAAAGCAGCAGTTACACTTTACTTGAGCACTTAAAATAAATTGTATCTGTAGCAGCTAATCAGACAACTGGTAAGCAATTTAGAAACCAGTTTATTCATAAAATTAAATGTAGCATCAAAAACAATGTGGCAATATGACTAAGCTGTGATCATATAGGTTGAAGCATATTGGACAAGAGACCTGTTTGCAAAGTTCACGAGAATTCGTCTGTACCGCAATATTCTATCAGCCATCATCATTATCTTGTACAGGTACCTAGTGGACAAAATAATAATCTGAACTACAGACAAACTGTTAAAATTCACAGTTGAGTAAAATTCTGATTACAGTAGCAGCCCTCTTTTCTTCTCCCTGTCACTCCCACCCTTTTGTTCTCTTCCACTTTGCTTTTCTCCTCGGAGCAGCAGAGAGCAGTACAATGGCACAGGTAACATGTGGTATATTGGTCTTATTAGCACTCGTTTACACCGAGCTGCTCTCCTCCCACACCCACACTGCTCAGCATCCCTACTGCCACGGCACACACCTGCCTGCACAAGGGATCAGGACACCTTCTTCTCTCATGGGCTGTCTTCTTGTCTGCCGCAGCAAAGAGGAGATGCTTTCTGCCCAGTTTGTGTATTCAAATGACTCATTGTTTAATCAAATTACAAGCTTGCATTCCAGCCAATTTCTTTATCCCCTGAAACCAAGTTTGAATGGATAATACAGTATTCTCCATAACTATTACTCTGTTCCATGACTGTATTTTTGTCTCTTAATTGAAATATTTCTTATTTTCCTTTCCTCAGTGAACTATTTTAAAGAATAGCTGAATGAGATTGTGTCGGAAGACACACAGAGTTTTGCCCAAAACAGAGATTTTTTTTTTTTTCAGAGTGCAAAATATTCCAGTTCCAAAATAGATTTACCTGATATGGACCTGGATTGTTGAAAATTGGCCTTTCCACCAGCTTTCATAGCCAAGTCATTATGAAAGCAGAACTCATTAAAAGTTATCTACAGAACACCTATATGTCACAGCTGGAGATGATTCTTGTGTGAGGACTAGCACTACATAGACTACAAAAATATCCACCCATCTGAAGCATCCTTTTGAGTGCCACAATGTTGCTTGCTGAAGGAGAGGTCTCATTTTTTATGAGATGTTGTAAGATCCCTTAAACCTCAGCAAACAAAACTTTGCTCAATATTCTTACTTCAAAATGTAAAGAATTACTTTAAATTTTTCACAGTTATCTTAAAATAGGAAGCTATGGGGGAAGAAAATAATTTCAGACAACAGCCCAGCAACTGAACAGATTACTTGATGCCATCCCCAAAACCTGGTTCACGAAATACTTGGCTCGTTGGTCAGGGAAATAGGAAGTCTGTGCAGTACCTGATCTATTATTCTGAGCTGCTAAATTTTTCTTCTTCTCTTTCCATCCCTGATGCATTTAAGCTAGCACAATCAGTGTGATTAAGACAGTGCAAGTCATCTGTGAGACAACAGCTACATAAAAGCAAGGGTCAGGAAAAGGAGCTGCTTTGGGGCTTGGATGGAATTGCCCCTCCATCAAGCAGCAGAGTGAAAAAACAGGTGTCTGCTTTAGGACAAGGGAAACATTAAGAAAAAGAAAGGTATAAAAAAGGGAAAAATACAACTGGTTCATTTCCATCTTCCTTTTGCTTTCCTGCCCCCTCACCACCAACAGAGAGATAATAAATTGAAAGACTTGGTGTTGTCAGTGAATCAGGGTCCAGCCTCCATCGGCGTCTAGAATCCAATTTGAAATCATCATGCCATTTTCCAGGTAATAGATATAAAAGTTTCTGTAGGAGACAAAGCACCTGAAGTTGGATCACATCATCAGTTTTGTACTGATGAGACATTGGATGGGTTTTCTATTACATATCCAAAGAGTGAACATCTGTCTTACCAGAAAGCTTATTCAGGCTCAGCCAAAAGCTTTCATATTCAGGGATACATGTCATAATTCGAGTCTAGTGAACTGGAGATATTCTGGGGGAAGAAACATGCCAGCACAGAATATTTTAACACAGCTGAGATTGATCTAACATGGAAAGGACACTCAAAAATATCCAGAATTTTTGAGTTTTCTATTCCTGTTTAATTCTGAGAAATTTTATTTTCCCAGTAATTCTAGTCTGCTATATACACACTGGCACCTAATAGGAGACAAAGCCACTCTCAAAAAAAAAAAAAAAAAGAGCATTAAACAAAAGAACAGTAAATTTCAAAAGTATTGGCTGTCTAAAATAAATTTAAAGTATGTGAGTTTTTTTACAATGACATTACAGAAAAATTCTCCCAAGATAAAATAGACCTCCTGAGACTCAGTAAGCCTCCAGAAAGTGTTTCTTTCTGGCCATCAAGGAGATCAGGCTTCAGGGAAATTTTGCTTTAAAGTACATGGGGAAAAGCAAGCTTTGAACGTGCATGCTCTGGTTTGCTTCCTGAAGGCAGCTGTCTGTGCCGTGACCAACCTCCACACCACACACCTTCCCTGAACACCTAAAGTCACCTGGGGTCAATATTGCCCAATGTGACCATAAAATAGAAGCTTCCTGGAGTCACACCATGCTATACATCAAACAGCTTTTGGAAAATTTATCTTCCCAAGAGGACTTTCAGAAGACAATCCATTTTGGAGGCTTAAGTATTCAAGTACAAAACAAGAGGGTCCAGCCTGGAAATAACTTCTTCACAGGGGCAGCACCATCAACTTTAATGTAACTATTTGCATGAGAAAGTATTTTGCAGACTCGTGACTTTATTTCTTAAGTACCTTTTGTAGAAATGGCATCCTAAAGCCCCTTATAGAATTAAATAATGCTGTCCACTCTCTAGTATCTGATATAAATTACAGAAAACAGCATCATAAAGATATTGCACGGTGAATAAATTAAACCATTCAGTCGTAAGGCAAATGACCAAAGGAAAGAAAAATTAAGAGACATAGGCAAAGGAGGAAAGATATGTTTAAAGCCTGGGTTTGAAAAGAGTTGATGAAGCAGAGAAACACATTCACACAATGGGAATGTGTACCAAGAAAAACTTTCAGATGTTCTGATAGCCAGAGCCAGGGACAGGCTTGACTAGACACATGGTACATGGAGGCTGTCACAGATCTCCCTACACAAACAGCAATTCTCACACCTCACGAATTAATTATAGGGAGAAGCCTGGTGATTGACTGGTCTATAACTTGTTATGTCTCTAGTTTTTCAGTTCACTGCCCTATAAAAGGCATTTATGCTAGTACAAATCCAGCAAGGCACCAGGAGTATAGCTTCAACCCATAAACCAGAGACATACGGAGTGTTTCCTGAAAGAAAGAACAACATTTGTGAAGGTACTCCAAAGCCTTGTGCAGTTATGTGCAGCCTTCTTGGGGTGCCAGCAATCCAAGGTGCTAAACAGGTGGACAAGATGACTGCAGTCACAGCAGTAGTCACAGCAGAAACTCCAGCCAGGTGGCATTGGGTTTGATTTTCACTTCTATCAAACTCATGGGCCGTACCCATGAGTGTCCTGTGCCACTAATTTCAGTGGACCTAAATACCTCCATGAGAACAGGTTTTATTCTTGGTCTTCAGCAAGTCATTTAAAGATTATGTAACTCTAACCCTTGCCTATCCAAGGGATGTTAGCCCTTGTTACCAAGGGATGTTAGCCCTTGGTAACAATAAATTAGGCCAGTGAAAAGTTCCTGTAATAACACACAGCACTAGAGCAGTAATATCTGCCTAACACTCCCTGTGTCGCATCAACCAAGAGACAAACAACCCAATGCCAAACTTAGAAACAGTCACCAGATAGGGTTTATTGCCCCTGAAGGCAGAGAGAGATGCTGTCAGACCCAGAAAGAGATTCTGAAAGTTCATTTAGAACCTGCTAGTATGTCAGTTTCACCAGAGCTGATGGAATAAAGCTGGAGTCCACAGGAAGACAAAAACAAATGATTCCTTCCGTCAGTGCAGAGATAAAAGGTGTATACCCTTTTCCTGCTGCCATACTGGCTGTTTTCTCTCAAGGGGGGAGGGATCAGTTATATCATTGTAAAAGACTCCTTGCACTATGTGCATCTTCACCCCAGGTCCTCTTGCCCCTGTTCCCACATGCACCTTCTCCCTGTCATTATGCTGATCAATGTCCCAGAATTTCTACCCTTGCTACCTCCGCCAAGAAGACTCCCAACCCCATCTGAATTATCTAAATTTCTCTTTTTCCCTAGAGAACTTATCCTCTGAAGTTTCCACTGATGACAGACAGCCTAGGTGTGACCTAAAGAGCAGTGCTGCAGAAAAGGCCCTGGGGATCCTGGCCAGTGGCAAGCTGAATATGAGCCAGCAGTGCCCAGACAGCCAGGAGGTCTTGGAGAGCATCAGGGACAGCATCACCAGTTTGGCAAGGTAGGGCATTGTCCCAGTCTGTGTCACTCTGGTGTGGCCTCACCTTGAGTACTTTGTGCAGCTTTGGGTGCCACAATATGAAAAAGACATTAAGCTATGAATGACATTAAGCTATGAACGTGTCCAAGGAAGATGGTGAAGGGCCTGGAGAGGAAACCTTATGAGGAACAGCTGAGGTCACTTGGTTTGTTCAGTGTGGAGAAGAGGAGACTGAGTAGAGTCCTCGTTGTGGTTTTCAGCCTCCTGATGGGAAGGAGAGGGGCAGGATGAGGCTGGTCTAGTAGACTGCCAGGTAGTAACCTGGCTGCCCATGGCAGCAGGGTTGGGACTAGATCATCACTGAAGTCCCTTCCAACTCAAGCCATTCTATGATTCTGTGACTTCAACTGGGAAACCCACAAACCAGTCACACTGTTAAGCTGCTTCTAAAACATCATGCTAACTTTTAATACTCTATGGCGATGACTGCTGATGAATAATATGGTCTATCCTCCTAAACAGAAAAAAAAGAGAAAAATTAGTTGTCTTGTTTTTGTCTGAAGACAAGAGGAAAATGTAATCGTATAGGTCTATCAGTAGAACAGGTAACAAGCATTTAGGTTCTCAGCTTTGGCAAAGACTTTTCACCTTTCCCAAGCTGAGGCACACTGGCCTATGTTTTCCATGGTACCTTTTTTTACATTATGAGACACCATAGGCTTTGACTCACTGAGAACTTCCAGATTCACAGAATCATAGAATTGCAGAATTATCAAGGTTGGAAGAGACCTTTAAGATCGGCAAGTCCAACCATCAACCCAGCATTACCACTGTAATCATACTGTTTTCTCTGGAGGTACAGCCAAACTGTGCTTCCATGAGCACTGGTTGTGAGGAGAGTCAAGTAGAGCAAAGAACTCCTTGTGAAAATGCACCACTGCTTTTTAAAACTTGGATATTAACAACCCTTCCTCTCAATTTTGTCCCCTAGTGCAGAAATGTTGTACCTGCTCAACACACCAGGGCATAACGAAGCTGAAATCAAGCCTAGAAATAATATGAGACTCTTGGAAGGAGCTGCCTCAGAGGAATGATTGCTTAGCAAATTCTTCCTAGGAAAGGGAAGGGAGACATGTTATGTCTTATTGAGCCTGGCTGTTGAAGTGAGACCCCAAAGATTGTATGGTACATGGCCAAGATTGTATGGTACATAGACATTTGCAAAACAGACACATTCTTAATATGTTCTTTAAGTCACATGGACACTCCCTAATTCTTCATTAGGCTGATAATCCCTCAGCATGAAAGGACAAAGACTACAGATTTTTCCATGTAGCCTGGGAGCCGTGAGGTCAGCTTTACTGAATGAATTTATCAATAGAGTTAGAGTTTCAATTTATCTAAAATGTTTTACCTAAAAAGGCAGTTCCTGTCATAATTGCTGCTGTAGAGATAGGAGGTTAATCTTTTAAGTGATGGCACTGGACTCACCTGCTGAGAGATGATCTGGAGCTCTCCAATAAAACATTCATGGCTTCATGCCTCCTCTGCTGCACTTAAATCTATGTTAACAGTTTCAAAAAGCTAAAAAGTCAGGTCTATGCTCTGCAGTGATCAGTGGCACCACAGCTAGATATCATTGCGTTCGGCTCAGTCGAGTGAAAGTTCAGTCTTTGGTAGATTTAGTAGTGGGTGGAAATGACAGATGGAATTTAGGTTTTTTGTTCAAAAGCTTTGTTCTCCTCCTGCATTAGTGCAAAGAAGTTTTCTGTGATGTTTTGCTTGCTATCCAAGAGACCTGAAGCACCGATCATTTTGCTTTGTTCACCCTGGAAAATAAAATAAAAGAAAAATATCATATTTACTGAGTACAGTGTGAGGAAACAGAAAGGGCAGAAAGGGACACACAACCACCCCTTCCCTACCGAGGGGACCCTGAGAAGATTACATAGGGTAATTGAAGGATTTAGGAAACAAAGAGCTAGTAGTAACTGATAAGAATGGCAAACTTAACAGGAATGACTCTGCCATGTAATAAAAGTTACAATGTGTTTGAGTAGAATTTACAAACTAGTTACACCCTACTATTAAATATTGGGGAGAGAGGTTGCTTTCTTCTGTTAATGACAGAGTTAAGAAAGATTAGGATTATCAGGTGAAAGATGGTATTCAAGTGTGAATCATCAAGCTCCCAAAACTATTGGGTTTTTTCTGAAAAATAAGAAGCATCTCCTCCACAGTGGTCTTGTTATTAGTGCAGGTCAAGCACAGAATATGATTTATTGGATTATCATTAGATGGATGTTACACTTTCAAATTGCTTTTTATAAAAATGAGGTAGTTAACAAAGATCCAATGTACAGGATTTTAAACTTGTGACCCAGTTAAGGTTATAGATACCTGCAATCTCAGCAAATACCAGACTGCAGTGGGGAATCAGTAAACTGTCACCAGGTCACCATGGAATTCAGCTGAAGAAAACTCAAAAGAAGAAAAGCAAAAAATATAACAGCTGAAGGTTAAAGTCAAGCTAGCAGTGGCAAGGCCAAATAAAGTCCTGGGCAATAATTTCCTCAGAAATATTGAAGTTGAAACAAATATCTCTTACTAGGCCTTTTCCAAGCCATATTCAGAATAGTTTTTTTGATGTGCTTCTTCCTGAAGAAGATAGTCATGTATAGAGGAAGAATCTAAAGAACAAACAATTCAGCAGTAGACTGAAACAAAAGGATTAAGATAAAGTTATCAATATTTCAATCCCTAAAAGGAATGCCTTTTTTTTCATCAATAAATTTTTCTATGAACAAAATGGAACTTGAAAAAGCCTTGAAAAATCCTACTAAAAAAAGGCACACAAGGGTTAGCATAATTTGGAAGATGCAGCATAAGTGGAGCCATACTGAATATGAAGATGAGACACATTTAGTTTAAACCTCAGAAAGGGATTTTCTCAAAGGAGGATGAAACATAATGTTTGCTATGTGCAAAACATAAAGATTGCATCACCATCCTTTTAGATACAGCATATGAACATATCTGCTGAAAGTCAAAAGTGAAAGACTCTAGGAAGCTGCCAGACCTAGGGAAAATGAATATTCTGCAAATATATTTATTTTACATGTAAAGCAAAGCAAAGAAAAATGTTGTTAAATATTTACTCATCACCCAGTAGCTTATTAATCTTTGTTGCAGCAAATACAGCTGACTATAGAGTGTGGGCAGAGATGGTCCTTACCAATAAATAAAGCAGAAGATGTACCACCAAAGCCTGGGGCTCCTGGGTAAGCACAAGCCCCAAAAAGGGCAGTGACTCTGCTGCACAGGCAAATCTGGCCATTGCTCTTACATCCTCTTGCTTCTGTTTTTGCTCTGTGGTTTTGTTTTTGCTCTGGCCCCCGGAGCTGTCCTGTTCTAGCACACATCTCACAGCTATTGCACAACCTCAGAGCCACTGGAGCCCACGAAGACACAGACTATATTCTGATGACCTGCTCCCAGCACTTCATATTGAGGGTTGCAACACCTGGAATTCAAGTGCCTTGTCCTAGTCTGATGACTCAGGAGCAAAGGCTCCTCAGCTGGTCTGTGGGGAATCTGATTCAGTGATTCAGGTCATCAAATGTCTTTTTCCCCCCTTGGTCCTACAGGTGTCCCAAACATGGAACTTTCTGTCTCTACCTAGTAGGAAACACTGGTTCCTAGCAGGTTGGCACTGGAGCTTGGTGCATGCCACTGCCTGATGAGAGAAGGCTCAGAAGTTCAAGCATTCTTCTGCTGGATCGAGCAGCCACAGTGACTCCCTGCCTTTGCACAACAATGTGGTGGCAGATCCCCAAACCCAGGAAGAGGAGACTTAAAATCTGAACTCTGCTTCAGACTGAGGCCATCAATCCCTTCAAAATCCCATTTCCTTGGGAATACCTGGCTGTACAGGTTACACACTAGGAGAGAATGTTCCCTTTCTTAAAACTGTGCCTTTTCATGTTCCTCTACACACTTCTGTGCAGGACTCACAGCACCAGAGAATAGACAGGAACCTGCACCATCCAGAAGTCAGAGAGGTCTGATTCATGGTTGCTGTCATTCAGTGGAATTGTCATCAATTCAAAAGAAAAATACCAAGCCTCCTGGAGCAGGAAACAGATGACCTTGAGAGAGTCTCATGGACAGCATAGAGGCATAGAGGAAAGTCCTTGATTTGCTTTTGATTAAAAAAAAAAAATTAAAAAATTAACATATCACACATAGAAAAGACCACAAAATAGTTAACAGAGAGCTTCATTGGAAAATGTGCTAAGAGTTGCAGTGGGCTCTGGCAATAAAATCATGATTGGCTCTTTTCCTTGGGGATACACTGGCCTTCAAGTGTGAGTTATTTAGCAAAAGTCCAAAGGTCTATGTTATGCAAGAAGTCAGATTAGATGGCCATAGCAGTCCCTTCTGGTCTTTTGCAATTAATCTATGACATGATGTCAGTAGGTTGGTTCATCACAGCCAAAAAAAAAAAAGCAATTTCCTTGCTGATAAATGAAAAAGTAAATCAATTTTTAGTCCTGAGGATGGGATTCCACTGGTCCCTAGGGGCTGTTTCCCTGTTCAGGCCCTGAGCAAATGAGCAAGGGACTGTTGGACCAAACAGCATGTGCTTTTTCCAGGACCTGGATTTATTCTCTCTGTTTCCAGCAAATTCACAGCCACAAAAGGTGAATTCTGGCTTTTGAAGACACTGATGAATTTAGATGGGGTCTTGGCTTCCAAAAGAGTACAGAATGCTCAATGATACTCAGCTAAACAAATTATGGAAATCAGGGGAGGAAAAAATGGGCTGATATTCATGCTGCAGGATCACAACCTCACTGGTCTACATTTTCCCCACTAATTTTGGTTTTTCCCCACTAATATATGTTCTTCAAGTCAAGAATGGACACTGAAAGACATATTTCAGGAAACCTCACAACAAAATTGTGCAGGTATTGAATAACTGACTCTCAAATACTTGTGTGACACCAGGGGCAATGCTCTTCTTACCCCCAGTTTCCCAGAGAGGGAAGTAAAACATGAGAGGACATGGCCAAGGGACAAAAACCAAATAAATAAAAGAGAAGGAATTGAAAGTGGAATAATCAATTCTCCCAGTCCCATACTCCTACCACCAAGTTTCACAATCCCTCAAAGGCGATTCCTTCCATTTCCAAGACTCATGCAACTTAAATCTCCATGTAAGTTTAAATTTCCATTTAGATAGCACTGTTTTCTCTTCCCTGTACTGGGATCTTACAAAGTGAGAAAACAACAGTGATTAGAGCCTGTTCCTTTTTCAACTGAGTAATGCCTGTAAAACAAAATGGCAGAAGGAAACCAAAACATAAAATGAGCTATGCACCATCATCCTCAAGAACAGAGATTGGGTGGATTACACTGCTACTACATTCTTCATGATACCACTGCCAAGAGGATTTCTCTGCAGCAAATGTAAATTTTTCATTAATGCAGTTGCAGAAATTATATAATTTGTTACATTTTTAAAATTTCTCATTGCTTATCTTTAAGTGTATAACAGAATAATTGATGTGCAGATTTGCAAAGGACAGATGCAGAAGAACTGCTCAGAAATAATGTGAAGTGGAGCCACAGTGTCTTTATTTTGTATTTGAGGCATCTTCCCAGTCAATGAACCTCTGTGGAAGATTAATGTCATTTGAACATTTATTGTGGAATATCATTCGTGCACTGTCACACTTCGCACAAATGGTGCTTCAGTCACAGTTGGGTAACACTCCAGCATATTATTTCCCAGGCATTTGAGAGTTCAGAGAATTATTGAAGGGCAAACTGTACTCATTTGGTAATAAGGCAGAGTGCAGTTGCAGTCTCCATATGAATTCAACAAATGGAATCAATGTTAATTTCATTGAACGTAGCAAAATAGTTGTGATAATAACCCCAGTGAAATATTTCACTAGAGAAAAGAGATTAAGGATAGTGTCACAGTGTTTTATATTATCTACACAAAGGATTCTAGAAAATAGACAGAAATGGGTATGAGAAAAATACCTTAATAATTTCTGAAAAAATATACTCATTTGAAAAATAAAACTGGTATTTCTTTCCGTCTTTATGCTTTGATTTTAAGAATTTGCTGCAGAAGAAAGACTTAAAGAAACCAACTGAGATTCACTTCCTATTTTTACCAACCACATCCAGATTTGAGGCAGTCTAGATGTTTCAATTTGGCATTACTGTTTGTGCAAAAACATGTTATACTGATCCTGAAAGTAAACATTTCCCAAAGCCATGATTTGTTAGCACTGTCTTCACATATTATAGTCAATTAGTCAATAATTACTCAAATAATTAAAAATATAATTATGCAATGATGTTGCCTTATTTTTAAATTAAGGACTCATTCACAAGCTAATTCCTTTTTCTGATTATATGTTTCTTTGCTGCTTAGCACAGAAAGTTTAAGTGTGCAAGCCTTGGTTGCTTTTTCTCCCTCTTAGATTTATAACAGGATTCTGTTAATAAACAGACAAGTGCTTATTCATATGCTGTCACCAGCAAAGACACAAATATGCAACTAAATACTTATGCATCTCCCACAGATACAAATATATCTGTAAGAACCATCACTGATGTGTTAGAGACCTCTAGAGCTGTAGCTCTTCTCATGAAACTACAGTTGCTGATATTACCAATTATTTTTTTAGGGCTATGGTTCAGGTATGCAATATCAAGCTTTCATTTAAAAAACTAAACAAACAAACAAAAAAACCCCTACAATAAACCAAAAAAACTCACTAACTAAAAGTGACAGGTCCCTTGTAGAATTAGCAGAATATCTCCAATACACTATAATAAACTGCACAACACCTCAGCAACCGCCATGGTTTCTGAATCTTTAGACACTTGCTTGAAACAGAGGGATGTGAGTCTTTACAGGTAACTTCTACATAAACATCACAGCCATAAGACAACCAAAATCAGGACTTCACTGTGTCTTTAACCATCCATTCACTTATCTGGTTCTCATCCATCTATACCAAGGTTATAGGACTTCCAGCTTGCAAGGTCTGCAAGGAGGGACAAGGATAGCTTGAGGGGATACCTCACCCTTCAGAGCTAAATCTATGTTTCTAACTTAGGAATAGAAATACATTGCTCCAATGCTCTCCAGTGACTAGGTTCACTCTCCTATCTGACTACCTTTTGTAGTAGTGTTAATGACACACAAATTCTGAGAATTTCTTTCACCTAGGCACACATTTACCAACAGGATTGCATGGTGCTATGCCATGCTCCATTGCAGCCACCTCCTGCCTCTTCACCTTAGGGCTGTGAAGAGACCTTGTCCTCTTCAATCTCAAGAAGTTAGAGCTGGTGGCACAATCAAAACAGACACAGGACTATTCGTTCACCTGTAGATGGAAATGGAGACTTATGCAGAAGAACAGTTAAAATTTGAACAAAACGCCAATCACCTCATGTCTTTAAAAATGCTATTATTTTATCAGATGCAAACCATTCCTATCAAAAACTCGTAATAGTCACCTTACATTATTCTTAAGGTCATATAAAATCGCCAAGCCCATAATTCAAGCTGTCTTGAATTAACTCTCATCAACAAATGTATCCTAATGATTGGACAGTTAAATACAGAATTAAAGAACCACAGAATTGGTCAGATTGGAAAGGATCACAGTGGGTCATCTGGTCCAACCTCCCTGCTCAAGCAGGATCATCCCAGAGCACATGGCACAGGGTTGTGTACAGATGGTTCTTGAATATGTGCAGTGAGGGACACTCCACAACTTTTCTGGGCAATCTATTCCAGTGCACAGTCACCCACATAGTAGAGGTTCCCAATATTTCAGTGGAACTTTCTGTGCATCAGTTTCTGCTCATTGCCTCTCGTCCTGTTTCTTGGCACCACCAGAAACCTGGATCTACCCTCTTGACATTCCCCATTCAGACACTTGTATACACTGACAAGGACCTTTCTCTGTTGTCTCTTCCCAAGGCTGAACAGGCCCAGCCCCCTCAGCCTTTCATCACAAGAGAGATGCTCCAGACTCTTATTCATCTTTGTAGCCCTTCACTGCACCTGCTCCAGAAGCTCCGTGTTTCTCTAGTGCCGAGGAGACCAGAACTGGACACAGCACTCCAGACACGCCCCAGCAGGGCTGAGCAGGACAGTTACCAGCCACTTCAGCCACACAGGTGAGTGGGATTCTTGTCTGAATGAGGACTGAGTAAAGAGATCAAAGCTTGACTGCAGTTATGAAGGCAAACGTGCAATTCCAGTCACACGTAACATAAACTTCCAAACTAAATGCACCCAATACACTATCAAAAAGATTCATTTTTGTAATATGGATGCTTTTCCAAGAAAACTCTCAACCATAATTGGTACCAAGATGTGGGCTTGGCAGGTGTATAGAAAACTTCAATTTTTGTCTCTTAATACATGGTACTAGAGATGGGAAACATTTCTGCCTTCATACAGGACCCAGATGGCAAACCGTGAAAGCTTAATTTCAAGAGCATTCAGGCTGACAGCTCTACAAGCAGCTAGCTGAATTTAACTTATGTGATTATGACACATACACAGGACTCTTCAACCATGTGGTCCAACACTCTACCTATTAGAGGCACAGCTATGAGATCTGTGTGTGCTGCAGGAAAGCCTTTACTGTGCAGATCAGGTCTGGATTACTACACTAGGAACCCCACGTGCACGTGCATACAGCAGATTTCCATGGTCTAGCTTGTCAACCAGGATATTGGTTCTATTTCTGCTTTTGCAAAGGGTAGTGAAGAGTCTAAACTTAAAGGGTTTTGTTTGTGTTATGACTTAACTCCACGCTGGCACACCACCTACTGACAGCCTAGCATTGCTTTCTGTGTTTATTAAAATCCTGTCCCGATGTGAGCCCAAGACCTCTGACCCTGTGCTGTGCAGCAGTACAAACCAGAGCAGCAGCATTTGTCAAGACTCTAAAAAGAAAAGAGTGGCCTGAAGAGAAAGGGTCTTCGGGCCACTGGTGGTATATTGATAAAAATTAATAAGCTCAACTGTTCAGCATTTCAAGCCAAGCAGTGGGAAATGAATTGTCTCCCAGCTGAATGAGAAGCAAGCAGTAGGACAGCTTATCAGCAAGCAGTTAATGAGACTCTGGTATGCTGAGGAGCTCTTTCATCCAGGCACAAAGTTAGCAAAAGGAGTAATAATTGTATGGTTATATCTCATCCTCCATTTCAGGCATCTCATCATCTCCCAGGTGCAAAAGTCAGTTTAAGATTATTTTGATTCCACATTATTTTAAGGTATTTGTGTATTTTAATGGTTGCAGATACGCAGCTGGATTGTGGTGCACTGAACAGAAATGCATTAAAGCATCACCCTTTGTCCTGACATTTCTTTGTATACCACTACTGCACAGCTCCAGAAGGCTGAACTTCCTGTCCTTATTTTGGCAAGGTTTGACATTCTTTTCCATGTATTTACTTTGATGCTCCATAAGTAGCACCCTTGAATCTCACAAGCTTTTCTAAGAAAGAGGAAACTATGACAAAATAGTTGATCCTAATAGTGAAATTAAGCTTGTCTAGAGAGAATTGATAGCAACTAATGAGCCCTTCTTTCTCCAGGTTGCAGCTGACACTACATTAAGTTAACCAAGCATTCCTGAACTCAGTAATGCTGGGATTTGACAGATACCTCACATCATCCTGTCATCTTTAACACTATTTAAGGTATCCTGATCCACCAACTTTGCCTCCTTCAGCAACCCACTGGTAGCTACTCATCTCCCTTTCCCCCTACTTCTCATGACACCTTGATTTGGTCTGGATCTCTAGATATCAGCCTATCTGTTTTACCTTAACTCCAAGAATACCATAAAAACACCATTTCTGGAATTTTCAGTGCAAGGAAGACATGAGTGATAAAAAAGGAGAGAGAGGCTGTCACATATCTGACTGAAGAGCTGCGTGATCATCCTCCTTTCCCTCTGCTCACAACACGAAGGGTACACAGTCACATCAATGGAATTCCAGTTCCTCAGTGCCAAGGACATCATGTGCTTGTCCCTGTTAGACGCTAAATAGCAATTTAGGATAATAAAGGGAGGGATATTTCCTATGGAGGTCGCTAATGTTGCAGTCTCTTTAAAAGATTAGTCTCCAGAAGTATCTAGTGTGTCTAATCATCTCAAGGGTCGATTGGAAAGAAGAAGATTAAGAGTGGTCTGATCCAATCAGAAGGGATTTGAGGAAGAAACAAAAAAAAGTTGTAGATTAACCTTTTATAAACCCTCAGGCACAAGTCTGAGGAATTGATAGAAGCTCTGCATAGCTGTGCAAGTATGTGTTCATTTTGGTGTGTGGTCTTAATGGGATCACTGCTGCAAGGGGCTTTGCCCTCCAACTGATGTTTCCCTGTTTGGTGTGTGTACCTCAGCTGAGATGGCACAGGGCATCCAACTCCTTCTGCAGCTACATCCAGTCTGGAACACCGTCATTAACCACCCAGGGGGAAAACCTGATGCCTTCATTTGCCCTGCTTAGAGCTAAAGGCTGAAACATTGGCTGACCTCCCTAAGTCACACAGGTACTGCAGGGAACACAGCCCTGGGATCTCCAAACAAAAATTACTGTCAACAACAAAGAACTTTTCTACCTGGAGACAGAAGAAGCATTAATAGTTAATCCTAAAGCAGTATTGCAAAGACCATCAGGGAATGGGCACAAGTTTCTAGTGCACAAAGATATTTGCAGAAAAAGCACCCCCTTTACTTCAGTTTTAAGTGTTGCCACTAAAATTCCATGAAATCTAACTGTAACAATTAAACTAATGAAGATCCAGCAGATGTTGGATCTGTGATATTTTATAGCATTATTTTAATTGGGGAAAGAATCCAGTTTTGTTAAAATATTAATGAAAGCATGCTCATTTTGCTTCTGGATTCACAAAATGCTTCTCTTCAATAGCTTGTTCCTGTTTCCAGTTCCCACTGTTGCTTCTTCATCTTACTAGTGAGACTGCAAGAGGCAAAAACAAAGAATTAAGAGTCTTTGTGCACTGAACTGTTGAATGTTCACTGTGAAGAGGACAACACAGAGGCTGACATGGGCATATTTTTTCCTCTATGAGTGCACCTTGGAAACATGTCCAATGGAAGCCAAATTTAATTCAGCCTCCCCGAATTTCCTTTTGATTATGTCCATACTGTATGAACAAAAGTCACAGGAGACTTTCCAAGTCTTGAGCTTCAAACTGCAAACATCATTATGGACAAAATATCCCAGAGTAAACTAGAAGGCTTTCACATAACAACTATGTTTGACTTGTTATGAAAAGGTAAAAAAACTTCAAGTTTTGCACTCAGCCTAAGTCATGGGATCACAACTATCTAGGTTTGCCATGAGGCCTTGCCATTTGGAACATTTCTAAAGGCCTAGACTGAATTCTCATTTCTGACTGACTGTCAGGAGAAGTTCTCTTTTCTGTCCCCACAACAGAAACCTCAAATTCTGTCATTTCCATAACAAGCAATCCTGTGCATTTTTTTCCTGAATCACTCTGCTATATGTGCCTCTCTCCTGTTATACATCTGTTGTGGCACAAGCTCATTTCCCCACTGTCATTCTCTGAGTCAGTATTTGTACTTCTGTCTCATATTATGAAGAAAACATCTCTAGTGGCACTACATTTTAATTGGTATGAAAATATTTGGTAGCATAGTCAGTAACACCCACAACTTTCATTTATTGCTTCTCTCTCTCTATGGAATACTGGTATTATCATCCACTTTTAAATGGCATTATTCAGTCCCTATTTTTTATTTCACTGATGGGACTCCAAGTTTTAAGCAATCCATTTTACTAATATGTCAGACTCTTTTCAAGGAAATAGCCTAGAGACGTGAGAAGGGAATTTAATCATGACACAAACATCAGTGGACTTTACACCAACATCTTCAGCTGCACTTACAACCAGAGCCTGACACAAGGTCAGATAGGACCATAACACAAAGCTATTTCTGAAATTTCCATGGGCAGGTCTTCTTGGTCAGCAGCTCTTGCCACAGACCAAGCTGGCTTCTCTTGGAAAGGCCCCATGAGGGAAATAATCACGACCATGTGCCCTGTTGATTACACACTGCTAGAATATCAAAGCCTTTACACCTGCAGCACTTTTATGAAGTTGTACTTATGTATAACATAGGGTATGGTAATGAATATGCACTGTGGGGGGCAGGAGGAAGTCTACAAGCAGACTGCTGTCCATCCAGAAACATGCAGGTAACAAAAAGAGCATTTTGAATGAATGCACACAACATTTCTCTCTCCTACACATACATCCATGCCCAGCAAGTCAACTGATCTTCCAGTAATACATTTTAAACAGGCCCTACAACAGAAAAAATACTTGCCTCTGCTTTCTGTCCTTTGGAATAAAAGTGCCTGCATGGCATTGTGAAAAAATATCTTCTAGGTTCCAAATTAAAATTCCTTTTTATGCCCCTTCTCTGTTGATCATCTCCATAACAGTGGTACTAATTTCCTCTAATTTCACAGTTAACTCCTCTGTTTTTTGGAAGCTAAGCAAAACAGAGTGGAAGGGCATCGCTTTCTAAAGAAGAAACTTGGAGCTCAAATTTTGGCTGCATTAACCTGGGCCTAACTTTATGTATCCCAGCACAGCTAAAGGGTGCAGACCTCTCCTTTGCCTCACTCAGCCTTCCACACACCCATGGACCAACCCCTCAGCCACAGCAGCCAGGAGGCTCTCGTGGTGCCAGCACCATCCTTGCAGGAGAATCAGCTCCCTCTAGGAAGGGAGGAGCCAGGTTGCCATCCCTGCTCCCGGTGCTGAATGAGGCACAATGCAGTCCAAAAGAAAAATAAACACACACAGACTAAACCTTAGCCACTTCCAGGAAACAGTTTTTTTGTGCTTTTCTCTAATTCCTCTTTTAGATTATTTAGATGGACATTCTTCCAACATGTATCACCATGAAAAACACCAGAACAGAGGAAGAGAGGCGCTGCTCACATTCCTCTATTTTAAAGTTGGCCAGAAGTGACGACAGTGATGGGGCATTGGGTGAAAACCTGTTACAGCAGCCTCTGCCATGTGCTGGGCAGGTCTGAGAGCTGACCACTGCTCATGCAAACTAAACTTATAAACCTACTCCTTGGCAATTCTTGGGGCCTGGCTCAAACATGGGTCTGGAGGCTGAACCCAAAGGAACGTCCCTTCCTCTGGAACCAAAGCATGGACCTAGAAGAGGGCATTTATTTGCAAAGAACTTGGGCTGAATCCTGATTTGTGTTACATTTGGGATAAAACTAGGATTAAGTTATCCTGTACTTGCACTGCTCTCAGGTAGATCAGCTCAGGACTCCTGTCACTCAAGCAGGTGGCACACAGAGCATAAATCTGCAGACATTTACACACAGACGTACAAAACCCACTATCCATTCCATTTCATGGGTCATTAAGATCGTCTGTAGCGCTTTATATGCAGTTATGAATAAATTAATTGTAAAAAATAAACAGTGGTCTTTATTTAGAGACAAAACCCACTTCCAGGGGTTTTTCTAAAAAAATCCAAACCAAAACAAACCCCAACAAAATAAAAAATTGAAGAAACGTAAGCATGAGACCCATTTGAGAACAAAGAAAGTGTAATGCTCCATCTATGAAAACCACACAAAGTTCGGCAGAAAAGTGAAAGAATGCATTTAAAACAAACAAACAAACAAACAAACAAAAATCCAAAAGAGTCAAAAGATGGTCAGACATCTTCTGCCTCGCACCCCAGCCGGGAAGGACCCGGGGGGGCTGCGATGCCAGCATCCCCGGGCGGGCTGCCCGCTCTCTGGCTCTCTGTCTCCTTCCCTTCCTCCCTCCCTCGTTCCCGGTTCCCGTTGCCGTTCCCCGCCGCCTCCCGGCCATCGGCACGTCCATGCTGCCATCTAGTGCTGCCGCCCCGCTGCGCACCCGCCGCGCCCGCACCGCCCGGCACCGCCCCGGCAGCACCGCCCGGCACAGCCCCAGAACCGCCCGGCACAGCCCCGGCACCGCCCCGGCACCGCCCCGGCACCGCCCGGCACCGCCCGGCACCGCCCCAGAACCGCCAGGCACCGCCCGGCACCGCCCCAGAACCGCCCGGCACAGCCCCGGCACCGCCCGGCAGAACCGCAACAGGTGCGAGACCGCCGGGACCCGCAGCGCCGGAGGGAGGGACACGGGGGCGGGAGCGGGGCCGGAGAGGAGAAACGGAGCTGGTGAACGGTCTGGAGCACAAGTACAGTGAGGAGGGGCTGAGGAAGCTGGGAGTATTTAGCCTGGAAAAAAGGAGGCTCAAGGATGACCTTATTGATTTCTCCAACTCCCTGAAAGAAAGCTGTGGCCAGGGGAGGGGTTCAGCCTCTTGTCGCACGCAGGTAGAGAGCACAAGAGTCACAGTCTTAAGCTTCACTAGGGGAGCTTCTGGTTAGACATTAGGAAGAAATTATTCAGAGAAGGAGTGATTAGATATTGGAATGGGCTGCCCAGGGAGGTGCTGGAGTCACCATCCCTGGAGGTGTTTAGGGAAAGACTGGATGTGGCACTTGGCCACAGTCTAGTTGACAAGGTGGTGTTTGGTCACAGGTTGGACTCAGTGATCTCAGAGGTCTTTTCCAGCCTGTGATTCTGTGACTTACTAGCTTTCCATCTTGCTTAATGTGCAGAAGTGGTTTCAACGGGATGGCAGAACGTCTCAGAGCTGGCAGCATCAGCTGCCAGCCAAGGGCAGCAGCCCCAGTGGCATTGCTGAGGCCCAGGATACAGCTCCTGTGTTTGACACGGGTCCACGAGTAATGGGAATGGGCACAAGCAGCTGCAGCCAACCGATGGGCAAACACCTGAGACACAATACAAGTGGAGTTTCTTCCTAAAGTCTCTTCCTATGCAACAAGAAAGCAGCATGGCCATGCAGACCTTTTAGGACTTTGGACTCTAAAGGCTCAGGAAACTTCAGGTGTTGCTGCAAGCATCTGTTTATGTGGGGAGTCAGCCAGTCCCTCCTTCCCACTGCCCCTTCACACAGGAGGTTTAGCATGGTCAATGAGATGGAGATGGAGCATCAGCCAAGCCAGAGGTGCAGGTGCACAGGCTGGAAGAGGAGGAGGGGGGGAGCATTTTCCCTTGGCATGCCCTTTAAAAAGTGCCTCTTCAGAGTTTTCATAGCGTTTACACAGTCATCAACCACTAAGTAGCAGCTTGGGGAGTAAGGCCAGACCACCAGCTACCAAGAATACCTGAAATGGTGGTAGTAGAAGTCCTGGAGTCCTTCCTGCCTGCACTAGTGAGTTTCACAAG
The DNA here is from genome assembly GCF_027477595.1 of Haemorhous mexicanus. Taxonomy (NCBI): domain Eukaryota; kingdom Metazoa; phylum Chordata; class Aves; order Passeriformes; family Fringillidae; genus Haemorhous; species Haemorhous mexicanus. Next base: position 123,325,276 of record NC_082341.1, read on the forward strand.
CAGCCACCCAGGCTCATGGCTGGAGGAGAGACTAATACTTTCAAACAGAGAATAAAGGAGTTTCCTATTTGCCACATTTTCATTTATACAAGAATCATATAGGAGGGGAGGTAATACAGCTTCTCTTCATAATCTTCACATCCCAGAGACAATTTCTGTGATTTCATATGTGTGGGGTGAGATTTACTGACAGCCCCCTCGTATCTTGGCCTAGTGCTGCTCAGTCAAGTCTCTCTTGACTTGTTTCAAATACTTCACTTTATCAAATACCAAAGGGGCAGAAATTCTCAGTCCTGTTATCCTGCTTTGCCTGGTTGAAAAGTGAGATGTAGAGATATGGCAAGCAAAACAGGCAGAAGAAAACAAAGCAAAAACACAAACAATCCAAAAGACAATGAATGCTTCAAAACCAGGGAAACAGGAATAGGTTGCATGAAACAGCAGGATGAAACTGAGGCCAGTGAAGAATTAGCAAAGCAAGAAGGATGAAAAGCTGTTTTAACTTTTTGGTTTGTTTTGCTTTTCTGATGCAAAGCCCCAGTTTGTAAGGAAAGAAATTCCACAAAGTCTCAATTTTCACTAAAAAACAAGCATCCCTAATCCTCACAGCTGCAGAAATTATGGGGAAAAAGCATGGAACTGCACTCTAGTATACCCAAGCAGCATGATAAAACAAGAAACAAAATTATTTGGTTTGAATCCTAGGGGAACTTAAGTCCAGTTTCTTGTGGGAACTAAATGTCTATATTTAGTGTCATAAGGACTGAAAGGATGAAAGACTACAATGATGATGACAAGAGTATTATAATAAGAGCAAAAATAAGGAACAAAGTCTGCACTATAAGGAGGTTTGTACAAAAGAAAAATACTTGCTTAAGGATCTCACACTCTGTGCTGACAGACACTGCACCAAGACTGGAACTCCCAACATCCTTGGATTTACTTTTTTCTATGAAGGGAACTGTTAATTTTAAGTGTCTGGAGTCAAGGTCCTGAAGAACAAGAAGCGCAGGTCGCAGAACCCAAACCAATGTCCCTGGTTCATGCTGATCAAGCCGGCATTTTGCAGCATGGCCCAGCAAAAAGCACTGCACAATTTTGGTGTGTGTCCGGTGTGTTGAACAGCTCTCCCCTTGGCAGGGGACAAATTTAGTTCTTAGCTTTGCCTTCTCATGTCTCACACAGCAACTTTCTTTGTGTAAACAGATACCCTCATCCACTTTATATTATTTCATAATTCTTGGCTTTAGAGAGTGGAGGCCCTTGGTTATGCTGGAATTCAGTCACCTTGTAGGACAGTCCTAGTAGTACTGCCCTCTCCTATGGAAAAAAGGAAAAACTCCTTTATGGAGGCCAGTTCTGGTTATGTCTTAAAAGCTGGTACAAGGAGCAATCACCAGTAACTTTCTTCAGATTTTTAACTTTTGCCTGCCAGATTTAAGGGCCAGCCTCAGAAAAGTATGAAGGAAATATGTTCCTGCCAAGACACTATTAGAAAAAACTATTCATGGAACAGCCATTGCTTTGGGGTATTACGGCGGCACTGCAAACTGCTACTGATAATTAATAAGTGGCTTAAAAGAGCTTTGTCTTAGGAAAGTGAGAACACATCTCCCATGGATTAAATAAAAACATTTTTATATTATTTATTCCTATCAAAGAAAGTTTCCCCACTAATAGCAGGGGAAGATGTTGATCAGCTCACAGACTTCTTTAAAATCAGCTTAAGGACAACATTGCAATCACAACAGCATTATGTGGGGGCATTTTTGTCAGCATTGACAATTTTTATCCTGTACAAATGGTGGTGTTTAACAAAGACATATGTTTACACAGATGGAGGAGGGAGGTTGTAGTAATGGTGTGATTGAAAGTAAATTGGATTGGTTGAGTAGCTGATGCCAGCTGCCGTTTCAGTCTAGGAGTAGGTGGGTACTCGAGATGAGCTGTAGTCACTGGGACCAGATATTGGAAGTTTGCTGGGTACCTCTTATCATTCATTTGGGTGATCCTAAACCCATCACTCAGCAGCTGAGAGCTGGCTCAGGGTTCAGGATTCAGTGAGGCATTTTGGGCTTGGGTGTTCCAATCCTGAAGGAAGGAATGGCATTTAAGTACACATCTCTTTAGAGGTGGGCACACAGCATATAGATGAAGGCTAAACTTAAGTATCCTTACATCTCCCCAAAAGGAGAATTTATTTAAAGACCACCCTCTCTCTCTTCCCTGATGGTGGCTGACTGTCCAACAAGCCAGACACACAGACAACTGTACTGTTGTTTAGCCAAAATAACATGGCATTGACCTTGCAGAAGAAACACTGGTCCTAGAGTGCTAATGTTTTGGCTGGTCAAAAAGGGGTTTCTAAAGATAGAAGCTCAGTTTCAGAATTTGGGTCTTTATGAGCTACCACTGCTGGAATATTGAAGTATCTCAGAGCTAACGCGAATGACAACTTCTTCCACTCATTGCCAGTCTCACATGAGCAAAGGGTCTGCTCCTCCCCACATCTCTCTTTACAGACCCTGCTGCAGTCTAGTGGTGTTGGGATGAGGGACAGAGAAGGACCAGGAAGGGCTGGGCTACATTCAAGCTTTTACTTCATTTTGTGGCATTAGGTTTTTTCCTTCTCTTCCTCCCACTCAATTTAAATGATGCAGGAAACTCTTACACATTCAGGGTCTTCAGAAATAATAGTCAGGTGTAGCTCTCACTGTAGTTAACCAGATATCCATGCATTCTACAGACAGGTCTGCATCATGCTTCCCTGTGTATATTATGAACAGTGCCTCAAAAAAGTGTTTTTTAAAATTTAGACACATTACAATTTTTTAAATTTCTGAAGTTATTTTTGGTGCTTTACCCTAATAACTACCATTTCCTTTTCATAATTTCATAATTATGAAAAGGACTCATTGAATTGCAACTGACTATTTAGCTTTACCTACCTCAGGTTCATTATACTGGGGGAAGTGGTGTGTGGAAGGCGAAGAAAAGGAAAAGAGCACAATATGACATTCTTCACTTCTTTAGCCAGTCACACAAATATGAACTACAAACATAATATTAGAGAGGACATGACTTCTGAGACATTCCAGGTGAAGAAATAGCCATTGCCAGCTTTTATTTACAGGTTTCTAACTTTGAAGAGGGCAGCACACACCTATTTGATAATAATCACTGTGAAATTATGTATCAAGAAGCTGTTTTCACAGTGAAGGCTTATATCCAAAAATCCATTTACTTTTTTTTTCTTAGAACAAAATTTTGCAGAATGGCAGAGAATTTTTATTGTTAAAGCTATAACAGTGAAAATGGTTTCAAAAACCAGTCATTATTTATTTTATATTTGCTTAGCCTGTTGTAAGGTTCAGATATAACTTCATTTAAAGAGTATCCTTCGAGCACACATAATTTACTGTTACAAACACCAATGCATTTTATACACCAGAACATCTACACATATGGAGAAACAAAAGCAGCTACATTGACTATAACAATAAGATTGCTTCAGCAGCCTAAATGACAGAGTTAATGCTCACCTATGTTAAATGGCTGCTATTTCCCTATTATAGTGGATGATATATCTTCATTGTTTCAGTAATGTAGCCAACAATTGAGTCCTAAGTAGTAGCCACTCTTCACCTTCAGTAAGCTTTACAGGTATTTTATATGCAAAGAAATAGACTCCTTAAAATATGCCATTTACTACATCCCACTGAATTACAGTGTATAAATAATAATGGTTATTTGCTAAAACATTACAGTGCATATTTGTTGTAGCAAAGGAGGCAAAGCCATGAAATCCAAGGACAACGTATGAGCTTCTAGTTTTATACCAAGATTATGAACCTGAATGGCATTGTCAATATTGAATGTGGGACTTCCATACAAATAATACAGGGACTTACAATCAAAAATCCATTATGGCAGTTTAAGTTTTTATTCAGAAAAAAAAAATTAATCTTGCAGTACTGCATATTAAATCCTCACCTTTAGACAGTCTAATGTAGAGCTAAATTAGCGCTGTTCCTCTGGCCAGGAGGAGCAGCCATTTGCAGATGCAAAGTCTCTTTGCTCGTGAATTACCTTCCAGCTTCCTTCTACTCCCTCTCAGCCTTCCCAAAACCAGGACTGCCTGTGCTGGATCATCTACCTACCCTTTAAAGTTAAATACAAAACAATACACCATGGATACTTGCCCAGTGAAGAAAACACAGCCAAAAGGTCACACCACAAAAGGGACACTTCGGTGTGCTGTCATTTTCTACTTATGCTATATACAGGGGCAGGAAGGGAGTTTAACCAAAACACGCTCTTGACAAGTAATTTAAAAGTAACACCACATTTATATTAGATATATAATACTGTGTATATGGGGAGGACACACCACCTCCTTAGAGGAATGTTAAAGATTAAAACCAACTAATAACATTAATTGCTGGAAAGAGCACAAATACCACGGTCAGTGTGGTATTTAACTCCAGTGAAAGCAGCAGATGCCTTGGGCACCTTATGCAGGCAGCACTGCTGAAACAGATCATGTTGTGCAAAGCTTTTGAAATACAACATATGCAAAGATAGCTGGTTTTTTTTAAACAATTTAAAAGGCTATTTGTTACCAAAAAGGGTACTTGCTACCTAGAACTTCAACGAATCAGTAAGAACTATTTTGAGATGAAAATTAGCTTTTGACCATGCCTTTCAACATCCTGATAGCAAATGTAAAACTCAGTAAGGAAAGTTGCTTGTGACAGGTTTGACTTTCCTACTCCAGCCCAAAGAAGTTGACAGTGCAAAGGTCTCTCTTAAAATGGAAAGTGTTTCAGTTTATTTATGAAGTGAAGCATGAACCAAGAATCCGAGACAGCTCACAAAATTTTGCACTTCCCAGGATTCCTGAGTAATTTGGGTAAACAGATTCTGTTGTACAGTCTGTAAAATGAGGTCAGTAGAAAAACTCTTTTTTAAAGACCTTGTGTTACGTATGTTCATGTGTCTGTGGGATCTTAGGTGTGAACAGTGTGCCAGCTGCTGCCTGCTAGCTCGCCATGGGCTCGCAAGGGATCTCACCCTCCCTTCACCAGCAAACATCCAGAGGGGCAACTCCCACAGAGAAGCTGACACAGCAATTCCCTGCACCGGTGGGTTAGCATGCCATGATCCTGAAGGACTTCCAGGAGAAGAGATTTGAAACAGCAAAGTATTACCTCAAACAGTACCCCCTTATTTTCCGTATTTAAACTTAACTTGGTGCTCTGATAGGAAATGAAAGCACTCCTGTCATATGGTGGGTTCGTGGCATTCAGATTTCTATAACAGCTACTTAAAAGACCTTTGTTATGCCAGACATAGTGCCATGCACTGCTGGCACAGAAGTGCTTTTGACATAAGAAGTCTGGTTTTGCTTGTGATTTTATCCAGCTCCTTAGAAACAACAGTCAGAGTAGCACAAGCAGCACTGGCTGATCAACCTGAACTGTAGCCATTGGGCAAGTATTAAACACTGGAGAAATTATTTAGCTACCAAGTTCTGTATCTTGGTAGCCACAAAGAGAGAGAGCTGCTGGGAACTTGATCCAGATAGCAGCCTTCAGATCCTAACATAATAAACAACTTCTACCATGACAACTGGCACAAAAATCTGTTAACAGTGTGCATCTCCTCTGAGATGTGTTTGTATCTTGAGACTTTAACTTCTTTAAGGGATCTTAATTTATTCCACAGAGGAAGCTCTAACTCTTGCCGTCACTTGCATAGCGCAGCATGCGCATAAATGAACAATAACTTGAAGAAACTTAAAATAATGTAATTCTGATGTGGCACATGTGTCAGCTCACAGAGGTAGTCTTGCTCTCCATGTGCTCTCTATATACATGCAAAGTACTGCAAATTTAAATCAGCTTTTTTCAACCCTTTTCAAAATCTGCAATGCAGGCTAAACAAAGACCATTGCCTGCCCTCTGTAAACTACAAATGGGACAATTCCTTTTTCTAATAGCTTTATACTAAGCTTTAGAGCAGGAATCTCAACAGGCAGTCACCCCTGGGGCTAATTAGATGCTGTACCTCACTGAAGAAGTCTCCAGTGACCCCTCCACTCACTCCCTTTTGCCAAATCATGTGCTTTCAACTTTTCCTGAAGAATTACAATCAGCATCAGAGATGGGTTGAGACGTTACTGTCATCTCTATCTGTTTTCAACCCTTAATTTTACCAGGCAGAGGTTGTTAATGTTTTAAAACTCTGAATAATTAGGTACAGACAAAGAAACAGGAAAGACTGTATGATCCAGCCTTCTGCCAAAGGAACATGGGAAGGAGTGGTGTTGCTAATTTTTATTAGGTGTGTTTTTAAACTCCCCAAGTTGACAGCTAGAACGTTGTCAGAGGCAAAAAGGCGCACCCACATTTTATTTTACATTGCAGGCACTTTCAGGAGTACTTCACACCTGCCAGTTTGCATCTGCCTAGGTAGTCAATGTTTTCTTCCATATTAGCCCTACACAGTACCCCCCTCACCAGCTTACACGGCCTGTGGCAAAACTCAGCCACATCAGCTATTTTTGTACAGAATAAGCCATAGGTGATGTGGAGTGGGAAAGCCAGAGTATAATTTATTTCACTGTACTGCAGAATGCTTACAGTGCTTTGACAGCTGCACACAGAGGCACAGCTATGAGCCTCAATTTTGCCTCTACTTATCCCATCAGCATTTACTCTTATTATGAGGAAACGTGGTAGTGATTATTCCATTATGCTGTATACAGTGATAGCCCTAGGACAATTCAGGAACTTCCACCATGATGTAAGCAGTGACTTCCTTGGCAACTGAGTACTCTGCAACTTGGCAATGCACTACCAATGCCCCATCTACCAGTTCAGCTTGTTTTTAGAAGCCTCTAATTTTGCACTAATTTTTTTTTTTTTTGTCATATCCTTAGGTCAGATCAAAAGGGTTTTCTTATTCTTCATCTGACCTCTAAAAAATACAAGCATAAAATTAATGAGTCTGTGTCAAGACTTTGCCCCCTCCCCCTAGTTTTATCAAAGCAATTTCTCCAGAAGTGTTGATTTTTCTTAATTTCCCTAATGAAATCTGACCTACATAGCATCAGTTATTAAAAAAAAGCTAATGTCCAAAAATGCCCCCTAAGAATCAATTTGAGATAATATTGTCAAGAATCATCTGCTTATCCACTTTTTACAGGAAACTTTGAAATGTAAACATGTTCTACACACATACAAAAGACCTGCCGTGACATACAGCAAAGGAGTCACTACAACTGGACATGTGCATTCCTCGCTGTCCAATTTAAGATGAATACACTTCTAAAACCACAAGTAGCTTAAAAGAACGGCAGAACATTTAAGAAGGCACCAGATTTTCTTTAGACATTTAAAAAGGCACCAGTCATGCTTTGCTTAGTTATATTATCCTTTATTATTTTACAATGTATTTCAAAAACTTTTACAGATGCCTTAAACTGTTCTACAAGAGCTGCAATACTGTCATAAAAGCACACCTACAGACCAAATGCACAAACAAACTGTAATACCTACTGGTATTGAACCATTAATATCCAAAGGGTGTAGTCTTTTAGTAAATAGATGTGCAGTAATGCAAATGCAAACAGATGTTAATGCAGAAAAACAAAACTCTGCATTCATGGCTATAGAACAGAGGACTTTTCAAACACATTTGGTACTGTAACATTCTAGACAGCAATATGAAGAGCATTACATATTTAAAGCAATACATGCCCTGAAAAGCCTGTATTTTCAATCTGTGCGTGTAAACCTGAATCAAAAATAAACTAGATATAGTAAAAAACATGAGACATCTAGTCTGCCAACAAGATTTTGGTTTTTTTTTTTCCTTAGAATGACAGTTAACCTGGGTGGGTGAACTCTGACCTGCATTATTATTATTATTATTATTATTTTACATTATCATATTATTAGCATTTCTGTAGTACTATGACAGCCTGTGGGTTTTTATTTATTCCTTGTGCATAGGCACAGGAGAATAACTTTGATGCATTAAATTTTTTTTTCTGAGTCTCCAAGTGGTAAATATGATTCATATTATAGCAAATACATTACCACAAAAAAGCACTGTATAACAACGTTTATAACATGTTTCAAAGTTCTCAGCTGTATTTCTCTGGTGCAACAAAGCAGGGGCACTGCAGCTTTCAAGCACTGTGTATAGAATCCTCTCAGGCACAGTGTTTACTAACAGCTCAGATATATGTTATTCTCTACCTACAGAAGTTTTGCTTTTATTATCACTTCTGCTCACAGGAATTACTAAGACATCTTTAGAATTATACTGTCTGTAAGTTACAGGGCAAAGCCAATTGTTTGCATATGTTTTCAAGCCAAGCTGATGTATTATACTTCATGGGAGTCTCATGAAAGACATTAGGAGGAAACAGTAATTGCGTATCGGGATTGTTAGGGGGAAACAAATAAAAAAAAAAAAGTCAAAATTTACGAGTGTGGCACTATGGCAAAAGAGGCATTCTGTCCTGCTTTATACTTCAAGTTTAAACTTTTAGTTACCATTAAATATTTCCTAACAGTAAACACCATTTCTTAATCAAATATAGTCTACATTCCTCTATTCTCTGCAGGCAGAGCTGCAATGGGTCATCACTACATTAGACCACAGCTTTTTCTGCTAGTCTTCCCAGCTAGCCTAAACAGCAGTCAGTGGTATTTATTAGTTATATATATGTATATATATATAAGTCAGTCACACCCATCATTACAAATATGTTCTAGTTTATTTACTGTACAATGTATGTATACATATTTGTGTTTTTTCAGTCCCTTTTTTCTTAAGCACTCCAATAGTTAAGGGCAGGCTGGGAAAAAAATCAATATACATAAAAGGGTTACACATTTAAAGTCTGTAGTGATTCTAGTTTTAACAGCAAAAGGGGATCCTCGTGCTCATGCTGTGAACACAGCTGGCAAAAACAAAGGCCAAAATAAGAGGCAGACTGTATTTTCCTCTGGAGTCAAAATCTAGAAAATTGAACAAAATGTTAGTTCAAAGGGATGTAGAAATGAAAAGGGAGTTTCATTCAATGTACAACTGGAGCTATTAAGAATTTTCTTTCACAGAGGCCCTGAGACGAGTTGAATGGATTCTCTCTACCATGTGTTTCATGTGAAGTCAAACTTAACTTAAAGCTCTACAGGTATAGCACAAACATTTGGTATATAAGAGTGGACCCATTTTTAAAAAGTGAAGCAATAAAATCTACATGAAAAACTAATGAACAATTTGATTGGAGGCCTCTGTCCTTTGACCCCTGCCCTGTCAGGCTAAACGTCCAATAAAATGTAAAATGCAGCATACATTTGCTTAATCTAAAATTTTCGCGATGATTTATTGCAAATTGCACTTGGCAGTTCACCACACCAATGGAAAACTGGCCCCCTTGTTGGTTCATTCACACAGTCTTTCAACACCAAACACATGTCACCAGTAGAAAGATCTTGATAGAAAGTTTGCTGCTGTGCTGAGCCAACTTGCTGCACCTTCTGGGTGTGACCCAACACGAGACACTGCTTTGTCCTGCTCCTTAGTAGGGCTCTCATCTTCTGGCAAATACTCAGGTAGATCTGTGTTCTGCTCTACTTCCACTGGAGTATCTTGGAACGGAACTAGCACCTGGTAAAACACAACAGATTATGTCAAATGTTGCAACTTAAAAGAATGAATCAAAGTTAAAATATACATGTTCATAATATATGTAATATACATGTTCAGATTGATAGGCATGCACATTGTGAGACTCCTCCCCATTGCCCTATAGAGCAAGGACACAAATGGAACCTCCTATGCTTAGAAGATACACAAGAAAAGCTTTGGCTTAATAGGGAAAAGAAAGTATCAACTAAATACAGACTACCTTTTAGTGTAGTAGTTGTGAAACAAAAGCACATCAGCAACACCAACCAAGAAAACTCACCACTTCCATTGTGACCCTTTTCATATAATCATAATCAATTACAGTACTTTTATCCTTCTTCTGAACAATAATTTCTGTGTAACTGTTCTATGGATTCGTATCCTAACACAGGATATCCTTGAGTCCTCTTGTACTTGATGTGTAACACTCATGCTTAAAAAATTTTGCCTACTATCAGACGTTATGGGCACAGAGGAGCTGATATTGAAGATACAGCTGAGCTGTAACAATTGGTATTTAGAAAGATAGAGATCCTACCTCCTCACCACTTTCACTTTTCACAACTTGCTGTGCCTTCATAACTTTGGTTGATGCTATTGCTGTTGCCAGCGCCTATAAACACACAGAAAAAAGCAAGAGCTCAGTGCAACAGAATGCAATAATGTGAGGATTGGGAGGGTTACAAAGCACTTACCTCTGCTTTTAAATCTGAGCGAATTCGGACCACACACCTTTGAACAGCCATTTGAAAGGTAAAACTAATAACACCTTTAATTTTCAACAAGGCTTCTTCACAAAGATTCCTTCGAGACTGAAAAACAAACAAAGTTCCACAACTAAAAAACATACCATGTGACAATGCTCACTATTAACTGTGTTCCTGTATGCCTCAAAGCACATGGTTACAAACGTGTGCTTGAGTAACTGAAAAACTAAGACTTACATTTTAGTGCACAAGTATTAGACTCTCTTGCCACAAAAGAAAATTTGCTTACACTTTAGAAGTCAAAGAAGGATGGAATCAACTGTAAATAATTAGAGAAAAGTGCTGAAAAGCAAAGAATGTTTTTCTCTGTGTGATCAGCTAAACAGTCCCCTCTGGTTAAGTTCTGATTGACTGAAGTGCTCATTGATGAGTAGTTAGTGTTTAAGTTGCTATTTATCAGACACCTTGGCTCCACACTGACTGAATGCATCAAAGCAGCTGTTGTATCTTTCAGCTGCTTCATCTGTGGCAGCTCACAGACATCATGGCACAGCACAGGCTCAATTCTTATTTTAAAGGGAAAATACTTGGTTGATAACCCATTGAGTGTTACGTTGAAAGCAAGTGACATCACCTACTGTGCTGTAACATTACATTGACCCGTACCAGTTGCATCTGCTACATATTACCTTAGAATGTTCCATTTTTTTTTCCTTTTAATATTTGCACAACATGGTTGCAACGAAAAGAATTAAAGTATATTTGGAGAGACTGCTAGCACAGAAGGGGATAAAAAAAGATGGACTGTATCAGAAATAAACTGACAGCCTTTAAAACAAGTTTAAAATAATTATTCACCTTTTTTTTCTGCAAGTTTTTAAATAATTAGTTATTTAAAAGTATATTTGCATTAGTTACCAAATAATCACTAGTTAGTATTCACATGCACAACAAGCAAATTCTTTTAATCTCTGGAAGAATGAACTGAAGCAGTTTGGGGTTTTTTTTTTTAGCAGTTTGGCATATATATTGAAACACTTCATTTGTGTAAGTTTATGTATTGAAACAGCTAACATTTTTGCGTTTTCCAAAAAATAACTTTGTCAGATAGGCTACCTCTACTATAGAAAGGAAATATTTGATGCAAAGATGATTGGCTGCCTTACTCAAGTGAAAGTTGAAACCTACATCTGGACACAGAAAGCAACACTTTCATAGCTTCCTAGCCTAAAAAAAAAAAATTCATACATGGGTGTATAGTAATTTTATGACAGAATTCAGCTTTTTACTCTTAAGATCCCAGGTGAATCACAGGCACCTCAGTTTAATTCGAAATGAGGCTTTCCATGATCAGAAAACTGGTGAATAATTTCTAATAATTTCTTAAAAGAAAAAAACCTATTAAGGTCCACACAAACTCCGTAAAAAAGCTGGCAGCTTGGCAGAAACCAGCTTTGCTGCACAGACATACTTTGCAAAAGGCGTTTCACAGGCAGGTAGCCACAAACCCAGCAATACACAACTAAACATACTTCTGCATGGTACTCCTGAAGCATGGGCACAGGTAAAATTTCGGTTATTTCCTTACACATCAAACCCTGATTACCATGCTGCTCACAAATACTACTATAATGAACAGACTAGAAAACTGACTGAGGGGCATGCCACGAACTCCTGAGTTACTGCCTTGTTTTCTACCTTTATCTCCAAATTTGATTATTAGATCTTAAAATTAAAACACCACATTAAAGAAAAAACAACCTTTCCCCTCTCTTCCTGAAACAATCAATTATCTACTATTTGAGGTTTCGAAATCCACAAGCATTTGTAGGACCTGAAACCATTCCTGACAGCAGTTTCCATTTACAAATGTAAATGACTGAGAACACAGTGTCTAAAGCTCTGTGTTTACTCACTATGCCTCTTCAAACTCATACATGCAAGCTAATATTCTCTGCTACTTAAGTCAGGAATAAACTATTGAATGAAATTAAATGGCTTTTTTTGCTCTCAAGCTTTAACACCCTCCCAGTCCCAACTTATCATAACACTTAAAACAGCATTACAGGGATGTTTAACTTCTGGTGAGCATCTCTTAACATTTCTTTAATCATCTGATGAAATACAGAGCTACATACACCAGCTATCTCAGCCTGTGCACAGACAGACCTTCCTTTAACAACAAGCTGGTGGGATCTACCTGCAGTTTTGCTCTCTAAAGATGAATGTCCAAATACGCTATGCTTTTTCACAATACCTTTACTTCGGCATTGCAGAGAGAAACTCCACAAATATTGCTAAGTTCCATTTGTAGAAGAAAAAGACATGCTTTTAAGATAGAATTGGACTACAGGCAAAATATCTAAACTCACGAAGTAGAAGAGGATGAAATTTCTTGCTTGGAGATACCTGTAAACAAACAAATCAACTACAGGCTTAAAAACAACAACCTATGGGATTGAATTTAAAAAATTTCACAGAGTAGCAAAGCCAATGGTGTTGACAAAGCACTGCCTTTCTAGATAGAGCAAGTGCTGGAAGGCCAAAACTGTAAAAAATATTTGTATAAAGTGAGCTAGAGCAGCATGTTATTTCTAAAGGAATTAACTACGGTCTTGTGAAAACAGAACAGTGGGTATGCTGTTGGTAAACTGGGCCCGTGTACATGCTTACTTGGCAGAATGTAAAGCAACAAAGCAAAGGATCAGGTTTGATCATTTAAAATGGGTACAAAACTGAAAGATACAGAGTCCGGAGGGCACTTGTGGATAACATGCTTAAACAGCCTACATGCTGTTTGGCAGCCGTAAAAAGGCAAACATGGCCCTGGGGTGTTATCTACAGGGGTATGGTAGATAAATCTGTAGAAGTTATTCTGACATTACATAAAGAAGCAGTGAGACCTCATTAATTCAAATGCCATTCTGGTCACTACAGTAGAAAAGATCTCACAGACAATGAAAAGATGCAGCAAAACCAGCTCAAAGAAAATACGGAATTTCTAAATTAAGAATAGTAAAAAACCTCCCAGTGTCTGAAATCTCTCTTAACTAAAAGGAAACTTTTTTTAGATCAACACACTTATACAACCAGAAGAGTTCCTTAAGTGAAAAATGCTGAAGGCACCTTGTTCACTCTATTCTTTCTTGAAAAACCATCAAGAAAACTTCCTTAAAGCACCTTCTTCAGGTGCTCTGAGTAAGCCCAATTTATGCAAAATTTTTATACATATCTCACGCTTCAAAATACAATCCACAGAAATTGCTGACAATTGATGATGTCACACAAGGAGCCTCACTGGGTTTCTGGGGTTAAAATAAATCTCAGTACAGCATGCCTTATTTACACAAACTCTGAAGGTTTCCTTACCGAATCATCAAGGCCATCTATATGCAAAACCACTGTCTTGGCACGCTTATTTGTGCTGCCGAGGAAAAACTGTGCTTTCCGCCGACGATAATTCATCTCATTCACATTGTCCATGTCTGACATGTTGGAAGACTGAAGGACATCATAGACTTCAGAAGCCAGAAGTTTAGTCTCTCCTGGTGTAGTGGTCCTTAAAGAAAAAAAGGGACTAAGATTTCCACATATTTGTTTTCACGTTAGTAATGTAAAAAGCTATTGATTACATCCTTGCAACAGGAATATTCCATGGGTACAGTCAAGATGTGGCAAAAATGTTACGTGGGGGGAGCAGAAATTGGGTAAAACTATTTTCTTTTCCTGATTCCAAATTTCTCCTGATTCCTTTATGTCAATTTGCTGATTCTATGCTCATTATAAACAAGTTTGTTCTCAAACAACATGAACACAGTTTACATGAGTTTGACAACTACAAGCCAAACATGGTAGTACACGGTCAGTGCTCCAGGGTTACTTTGTGTTGAGTTTTATTTTTTTATAACACAACTTCTACAATTACCTTGTGACATGTTTTGTTTCCCAATTTCCTTGCTACATAATATAAATAATTTCTCTGTAGAACTGGCATCTTTCCCAAAGTTTTCTTCTCCAAAGTTACCCAGCACCAACAGCACAGAAGAAACACAAATTTTCTTGAAGAATCCAAAGGTTATTCCTGATTAGACTAAAATTCATACTTATGGTATGAATTATATTATAGCCTTTTTTTAGATAGAAAAAAGTAGACAATAGACTCAACATATATTGAATTGTTAAGATTTAATTAAACTAATTTTAATCAGGTGCTAATATAAATCTGTTGTCCAAATTCAGTCCTGTTTTAATTATGCTAGTGACTTTAAGCTTTGTGTAGAAACAAAATTATTACTGCATCAACTTGCAATTAATTTTAAAATGATGAATGACAGCTTTGCTGCTTTGTTTAGCAAACACTAAGTAAGTAACAAGTACCTTTAGATTTTTTTTTTTTTTCCATTTGACTTCCTTAATTACCAGACATTAAACACATTTTCCATCCTACCATATGGACAAGAGAGAACACTAAAGCAAGCATGTTAGGAGTTCTCGGCTTGTGGGGGTCTCAGCTAGCCTTTTTTTTTTTTTACTTCTCTGCACTTTGTTTTGAACAGCACCCATTTGGAAAGGAAAATGTCAGTTCTTGAGATAATTCAGTAGATTAACAACATTCAAAAGGAAAAAAAAAAAACACAAGAGAAAAAAGTGGTAATAAGCAAATAACCAAGACCTAGAAAGGGAAAGCATTCCAACATATGTTCAGTTTTAAATACATGCTCATGTTCTGCTTTCCTATACTGAGAAATCACTTATGTTAATTCACAGAAACAAGTGCTGGGAACTCACAAAGATCTCAACTTCATCCTTCCATAATTTCTTAGATAAAATAATAGAACTGATGATAAAGCCATGCAACTGGATGTCCTGAGGTAGTAATAAATCAGCTTTTGCTAAGGTGATAGCTTATCAAGAGATTAACGAATTAACCAACCTATTAGTTTCGCCAATTTCTTTCAACAACAATCCTGTCCATATAAAGTGATTTACAATAGACAAGTTTTATTTTTGGTAAGTTTAAATACAGCTCACTAAGCAAACTATTGAAAATGTCACTATTCCACCTACAGCACCCACTATGCAGTTGGTAAGGGGTTTTGCTTCAAAACAATTGTACTATTGCATCAGATAGGTAAAAAAAGTCAGAAAGACAAGTGAGAAATAAAAGCATCCTTAATACTTGCCTTACATATTATGTGTGTGTATATATATGCATATATATACTAACCTATGCAAAATAAAGAGGATTTAAAGCTGTCACTATGTCAGCAAATATAAAATATTCAAGTGCCTAAAGCAAAAATCAACAGTGATGTTCATATATGTTTTATTCTCCCAACATTACAGTTGGCCCAGTTCTTGAAAACTAATGATCTGCTATTAACTGCATATCTGAAACAACCTGTTGACTTTAAAACACAGAAGTAAATTGGGTCTTACTTGACAGTTATTCCAAGATCTTCCTAAAACAAGTCTATACTGATAAATTTTATGAGCATACACACACATACACACACACACACTCCCAAACAAGATACTCAGATAATTTCCTGTATTTTTCCAAACAGAGTATGTGTTTGGTAAAATACAGAAAATCTACCTACCACTATTTACCACTAAGTTACCCCTATTACCTTAGGAAAAAAAAAAAAAACCAAAGGCAAGACTTCAATCTTATTTAAAGAGAATCAGTAATAAGCAACTGACTGTGTAATAAAAAGCAGTAAGAAATTCAGACACTACACTACAGGGGCAAGAACAATGGCTGCCACTTAGAAATATCAGACTGCAAAACAATCCCAAGTGAAGGTGTACACCAGTTTTACACTGCAGAAACAAAATACTATACTTTCATCAACTCAGTTAAACAAAGATGCCAAAAATCCTGACAAAACCTCCTACAATTTAAAATATACTGGTAAAATGAGTGAATACAAACTTTCAGCAACCTGTTATTCTTTCATTAAAGCAATTTCTGCAACAGCTGTAAAAATAAAAGAAACATTTATATCTTAATATCAGATCAGATAAAAGGAAATTTTGTATGATAAGCATGGTGAAACACTGGCATAGATTGCCCATAGAAACAGTAGATGCCCCATCCCTGGAAACATTCAACATCAAATTGGATAATTCAGTTGCAGATATCCCTGCTCACTGCAGGGCATTTGGACTAAAGGATCTTTAAAGGCCCCTTCCAACCCAAGCTATTCTATGATTCTATGATCTTTCAGGAAAAAAAAAAAAAAAAAAAAAACAACCAACACAAAAAAAAAAAACAAACTATCTGGAAGCAAGTACAATAAACCCTCTTAGCTGCAAAAGCAAGGTGATGTTCAATGGTGAGTCTGTTTCCTTACATACTATATTCCTAATAACATCAAATACAATGAAACTGCACATAAAATGAAACCACAGAACAGTGGAAGTTGTTTTTTAAAAAAAAACAAGCTAAAAGAAAAAAAACCTACTGTAACTCATGGGCTGTGGTTTTTTTGCCTAAAATGAGAATACTTTGAGGGCACTGACACCAGTCCTCTCACCACCTGTGCGTCAGCAGTTTCAGATAACACTGTCCACAGCAGTCTGACCCAGCCTCCTGCCACCATCAGAGCAGCACAAGGGAATTCTTGCTCTCTCCCTCTCCCACTCCAGTATGGCACTTTAGTCACCACTGAAGGTGCAGGTGCATACTATAAATTTACTGTGCAGCTAGAGCTTGTTTGAGAAGAATCAGTCATTGAAAATCTCACCAAGGGACACGGTACAGCCCCCATTGCTGGAGGTTTTCAAGATACAGTTGGACAGGACACATGATGATCTCACCTAGGTCCCCTTTCCCAGGAAAGTTTGGACCAGATCATCTTCTGAAGTCCCTTCCAAGCTGGGTTGTTCTGTGATTCTATGACTAGTGTTCTGCTACCCTGCTAGGGAAATGGAAGCATCTACTTAGAGCAGAGTAACAGTTGGCAAGAGTTGGTTACCATCTCTTTCAGAGGCGGTAACATCTTACATTACTTCAGCAAGATTCAGAAGATGCCTGTCAGAAACCCAAGCCTTTAATTTTCACTGTCTTCCTGAATTCCTGTCATCCTAGATTGCTGCCTGTCCTTCCATCATATTTACCCAAAACTGGCTGTGTAAGAAATATGAACACAGAATCCAAGTGACAGGTGCTGTATCTGTCATAAGAGGATACAAGAAATAGTTCTCATTTTCTACACTATTATTAGAAATCACTTTTTAAACATGGTCCAAGTACTGCAGAGGTTTTATTAGCATGGTAAGATATTTTTTAAGATTTTTGCTAACCTTAAAGGACATGAAAACAAATGGCTACAACTCCAAAGGTATATGGGATGTGGGCAGCATATGGATGCTAGGAAAGAATGTGTAAGCAGTGTACAGCATTATGGCTCTGACTAAAGTAAACACAAAGTATCATAAATTATAACAGAAGGGCATAACAACCTTCCTACCATAGCTTCATCTGATGCAAAGGTAACAGAGACTTAGTTTCTTCCTTTAGAACAAGCACAAAGACTGAGAAAGACTAATATAGTGATTTTCCCCTTTTAGAGAAGGACATAGACATAAATAAATTTATAAATACATACATGGGGGCGTGAGTCTGTAAAAGATAATCTTATCCTTTTTTAAGCTATAATATTTTATGCATATTTTTAAAAATAAACATGTGTACATACTTGTAAATTACATACTAACTCCTGCACCAGAGGAAACATGCAACTGTAAGTCTGCTCAAAGTAGAGCAGAACCTGTGCACAAGCACAGGAACTATTAGTGCCTTTCCTTAGTGGCATCTGTTGTGCTCTAAAGACACATTAGCCAAACATCTAACACACTACAACAGCATTTCATTACTGCGTTGCTACTGAGTTTATAACCTTGACACAGGAGGTTTCCAGATAAAAGAGGGGATTTTTCTTTACCCAAGATTCAATTACATCCCAGACTCTATCGAAAGGAGATTTATGTAATTTAATCCCAGAAGTTTCACTTCTGTAGTAATTCTGCTTTTGGATGTACTTGGTCAGTCTGCCCACTACCCACAATAAAGATGGCAAAGTTAATTGTCCATTTATGAATTTCAAGGCCCTGAAAATATCTGAACCCCTGGGAAGGTGATGGAAAAAATCTGAAGGTGCTCAAGAGGGGTGAGCCCATATTCACAAAGAGAAAGTCATGCCTGAGCACCCCAGGAACCTTCTACAGTGAAACAACTGGCTTCACTAGGACAGGAGAGCAAATGGATACTGTCTGTTGACACTGGCCCTTACACGATCCCCACAGAGAAGCTGATACAGGATGGACTGGCTGACCAGACTGTGATGGGGACTGAAAACTGGCTAGATGGCCAGGCCCAGAAGGTGGTGATCAAGGCCATGAAACCCAACTGGAAGTCAGTATCTAGCAGTGTGCATCAGGGATCAACGCCAGGTCCCATTCTGTTCAGTATCTTCATTAACTATCTGGGGCACAATGTACCCTTAACAAGATGTGCCAATGACACAAAACAGGAAGGAGTGACACATACATCAGACAGCTGTGCCAGAGAGACCGCAACAGGCTGGAGAAATGGGCAAGCAAGCATCTCATCAAGTTCAACAAAGGTAAGTGGAAATTCTTCATATGGGGAAGAATAGCCCATATGAATATGGGCTATTCTTCCCCATATGAATTCTTCATATGGGGAAGAATAGCCCCAGGCACCACTCAGATCGCGCACAATCCCAGAGTGAGCAGCTGGAAAGTAGCTTTGCAAAGAATCTGCTGAACACAAAGATCAGCAACAGCCAGCAAAGTGCTCCTGCAGCAAAGGTTACTGGTTATCCTGGGCTGCATTGGCAGGAGTGCTGCCAGGAGATAAAGGGAGGTGATCCTGCCTCTCATCAGCAGTGGTGAAGCCTCAACTGGAGTACTGTGGCCAGGTCTGGGCACCCCAGTACACAAGATGTATGAACATGCTGCAGAGTCCAGAAAAGGAAGATGATTACAGGTCTGATGAGAGAAAGGAGAGAGATCTGGGATGGTTGAGTCTAGAGAAGGCTCAGGGGGAAGCTTATCAATGTACATAAATACCTGAAGGAGGTGCAAAGAGGACAAAGCCAGGACCAGAGACAAAGGGCACAATCTGAAAAATCAGGAAACACTTTTCCACTGTGAAGGTGATTGAGCACTGGCAGAAGCTGTCCAGACAGGTTGTAGAGTCTCCATCCTTGGAGATACTCAAAAGCTGCCTGGACATGGTTCCGGGCAATGTGTTTTAGGTGTCTATGCCTGAGTAGATGGGAGCTAGACCCATGACCTGCAGAGGTCCCTTCCAAACTCAATCACCCTGTGAGTCTGTGAACACATATCAAAAAGTCACGAACTAAATTCAAACGGCAACATACATGGAGCACATCCAATTTTACCTACTTGTGGAGCTCTAATCTTTCAGGTTAGGAATATTTTAGAAGATAGGCTTTTATGTAAGTAAAGCAAAAATTTATTGAATTTTCTGCCAACTATTTTCCTTACACATTGTCTTCCATAGAGTTCTGCATGACAGCTTACATAATTCTAATGCATTTGATAGTTAGAGAGACTGATTTCAGAAACTTCTTGCTCTCATATTTAGACTTAGAACAATTTAGGACTGAGCAGTGAATTCTATCTTAAGGCATCATGAACTAAAGGCAAGACTAGATGCAAAAAGGAAGGCATCGTTCTCAAAGCCATTAGAACTTGGCAGTTGGTATTGCTGCTGTTTTCATCTTCACAGAATCATCCCTGAGTGGTTAAGGTTGGAAGAAGAGCCTGATGATCATCTAGTTCCAACTCTCCTGCAGTGGGCAGCAATACTTTCAACTAGACCAGGTTACTCAGAGCTGCAACCAACCTGGCCTTGAACACCTTCAGGAATGGTACATCCACAACTTCCCTAGGCAACCTGCTCCACCTTAGGTTATAGCAAGACCTTATTACACGCAGTCATCACAGAAAAGCTACACCTTATAATAACAATTTAGAAACTTTCAATACAAAACTTAAAAATCCAATAGTTCACTGGTTCAAACATGACACTGACTTCAGGAGCACCCAGGTCTCTCACTCAAAATATATAATTTCTTTGTAATTCTACTTAGTGCAGTAACTGTGTTCAGTAAATAAGAGTATAAAGCCAAAGATGAGATCACACAGGCAAACTAAAGAAATATTTTAATCTCAAGTAACTTCACAACATAGATCAAAAAGTCAGTGAATATATATATAAGCTCACTCAGTTTACACTGTTACTCTCTGAATCTGATGTAGCTCAAGAGTATTCAATTTGTAATTTATGGACCAATTTCAGCCTTGTACTGATGGGCCTGTTTTCCCCAGGGTTAATCGTGAGCAAGAGAACCAAAGACAGACAGAGAGACCATTCTCAGCTTCTAGATTGAGAACTGGGCATCACTTGCATCTCAAGGCTGACCTGTGAGGCTGTCCTGTGCAGAGCCAGGAGCTAAACTCGATGGTCCTTGTGGACCCCTTTCAACTGAGGATGTTTTACGATTCTCAGGATACATAGAAAAGAACTAAAGCTCATTCCCCTCCTCATGGAGAAGAGCTACAGCTCATCAAAAACTGAGAAACCTCTGTGAGAAAAGGGCAACCAGAGGTAGCCTCTATGAGAGAGCTCACGGCCCAGAACTCTGTTAAGATCCAAGCAAGGAAATTGATACAGGAGAATGGTACATTTGCAGTACACCACTTACATAACAACACTTTTCACATAGAGAGTGTCTGCACTATATATATTTTCAGTTAGCATGGCCCCATAAGTAAGGGACATGACATATAGCCTTACAAACCATGGACAAAGGCTGTGGTACAGCCAAACAGAAAAGGAGGATGTGCACTGTATGGCTCATCACTGAGCTCTTGCTACGAATACTTGGGAAACCAGCAAAAAGAAAAGAGCAGCTCTGTAAAAACAAAAAGAAAAGTAGCTAACAGTGGTGAAGGAAAGAAACTCTAAACACAAAATAAGGAAACAGATCTAGACATTTTAAAGTTAACTCAAGTAAAATTTCCTGTATTGACATCTCAAGGATTTTACATAGCAATGGAAAGTAGAACCTTAAAATGCAGATCTGTAAAAAGAAAACACAACACAATTAAAGTCTAATGAATATGAAGAGTTTGAAGATGAAAAATATCTTCATTATCCAAGTTAAGGCTCCAATATTTGACAAGACCTTGGCAAATGCCATTCTAAATAACCTACTCATAAATTAAAAGTATAAACAACTCTCTGACTTACAGAAGTCACAGAAGAATCCTAAATCACTGAACATAACAAAGGACTGAAGGTGTAATTTTTCCTTCTAAAACACTGGTCTGAGAGACCTCACCTACAGAGTGATGCAAGCACCCTTCCAAAAAGTTAGAGAAAACCTATCATCACATAAAAGCAAATATTTTAATTTGATCCCAATCCTCTTCATACATGTAAGCACTGTCCCTATATTTTTCCCTAAGAACCTAAGTAGTGATATTTTCAGCCATCATTTTATTACCATAACAAACTTCATTCATTGCAATGCATATAGTCGACCACATGACAAAAAGCACCAATAAGAATTTGTGTCAATCCATGAAATTCTATCACTCTGTTTTATCACTGTTGGGCAAGTGCATGCATCTGAGAACATTTAAAGTATATACACAGTAGAGATTTATCATTTAGTCATGGGTAACAAATGGCTAGTCAACATATACTCAGATCACTATGCTTTAAGACCACTGATGTATTTGTTTCCAGGTGAACAATTTCTTCTGGAATACATTCTTCCTATACTTAAAGACACAAGTTGTTTCCAGCAACTAAAGGGAGCAGTAAGCCGCAAAGAGTTGTTACATTCTGAAAGAGGGGGTTGGGAAATCACTACTTTGACTTCAGAAGTGAGACACAGTGATTGACATGGTTTTGATGAAAACTTTGAGTTTGAATGACAACCCTCAAGAAAGAGCATGGTAATAGAGAAAAAGCAATCTGTTTCAAGACAGTTATCTGATCTAGCTGCTTTTCTGCCTGTTCTGCTCCAGTGCCAGGGCAAGGTTCTTTCTTATCTCCACGAATGCTGCTCTTTCTTGTAAGCTTTCAGAGCATCCCATGATGCAATGGGCTCACTCATAAGCACATGACTGCTCTCCTGACTCGTTCCAGGCAGCAGGCATGTTATTTGAAAACAACTTGAAGAGTAGTGTTACTTCAACACATACTTTCTCAGAGTCCCAGTATGGTGCTACTACCATGCTACACCTCAGTTCCCTCTAGCCCCAAAACCACAGCAAAGACCAGAAAATATCATAGAGTGGCTGATAAAATGATTACCACCTGCTTTCTGAAAAGAAAAAAGTCAAAATCCTCAAGAATACAGACAGCAGGATCCTTATGTTGGTCAATAACAATATAGAAAGCATAGTAATGGATTAACAACCGGAAAACAACTGGAAGGTGTAGAACAGGAAAAACAAAAAAACCTGTAGGACTGGGTAAGCCTTAAGTGACAGAAAAAGCAGCAGCACTATGGATCTTCAAACTCCAAAACCAAACAAGTGGACTGCTCAATGAACCTATGCCCACCCTGAGTAAAGCAGTGTTTTGTGCCTACACTCGAGTGGTATCAACCATGTGCTGCAGGGCAGTTCCACCATGGCAACAAGGCAAGGTCACACAGATTTTCCTAGATTGTTCCCTAGAATTGCAAGATACCTGTCACTTGGCAAGCCTTCCACATGCTACTTGTGTCATAGCTGTGACAATGTGACCAGGAGACACTAAACTAAAAAGCTTGTAATGAACAAGGAAATCTGATGTCTTAAGGCGGATTTTGTTCTTAACAAGACATACCCCACTGAAATTAGGAGTGAGGATTGGATTTCTCAATGCCACTTCCAGCTCAGTTTATCATATACCTACTGACCCTGAAGATGTACAAAAAATCCATGAAATTGCTGGAATGTCCTGAAGACTGTTGAAAATAAGCAAACAAAAAAAGCCTAAATATTTGAAAAGTTGTAAGTAAGAGTAAAATCACAGTACAATCCCACTAACTGCTGTAAAATCAGCGACTGTGATATAATTTAAACATTTAGCAAATTGATTAATTACCCATACTTAACACATTTTCCTGATTCATTCTATTGTCCTCTGATCACAAGAAGAGAACAAACTTCCAAGAACAGGATAACGGATTTGAACATATGCCATATGCTTAACCCAGCTATTCATCCAATTTTGTTTAACTCTTGCTATTTATACACTAAATGGAAAATCAACTTTTGATCTCCCACAGCTTGGTATCTACCATATGGACATACTCTACATTAAAAAAAAAAAAGACACAGGGCCTGCTAATTCAACTAAACGCAAAAGGCTTCATAGCAGTATTTGCTAGACAAGAGTCCACATAAAAGACAAACTCCATGTTGAATTTCACAGTAGCTAATTTCAACATCTTGCCTGCTAATGAACAGTAATAATTTCATGGATGGCAAAAATCATGTTTATTATAGGATTCCAACAAACAGCATCAGGGCTTAAAAAAAATAAAATCTAAGGGCAACAACTGTCTCTGGTCCTTTACAATGAAAGATGTAAAATGTTGGCATTAAAAAGCCAGCTCTTCCTGGAGATGATGCTGTGGTGACCAGGTAGAAGTATTGGTAGTGCTGAAATCAGTGTCAGCATAGAAGCATTTTAGAAACATCTTGGAGGAAGCCAACCACTTTCTTGTGTTATCAGCATGCTAACAGCACTAAGTATATAATATAATAATAGTTGATTATAGTCTATAATTATCTGGAAAATCCATTTATATCTTAAAATCCCCACTGTTTATTTTGGCTTTTAAAGGTTCATCTGACTATTTCCCTGAAATTTACTGGAGAAAAGTTTAAAAGAAAGAAAACAAAGGGTTTGAAAGCTCTAAGATTCAGGCTTCCCTGAACAAAGCCTGTATAAATAATAAGAATTAAACTTCAGCAGTAACCTATCCCAGAGGAAAAAAAATGCAGGTTTAATCCATGTAGGCATATCTATGTCTAAGCTTTGTATTCAATTAATTTGCTAATATAGTTAATATTAATTCAGTAGAGACTCAAAGTAGGTAACTATTGAAACACCATGTTTTCCTATTCTTAAACTACTTATTTATTAGCAAAGAACTGACTTTTTTTATTTTTAAGTAAGCCAGTATTAGCAGCTTCATTTCTAGTCAAAGGGACTGGAGTGTCCATGTAAAATAGGTTGAAGCATACCACAAGGTTTAAAAAAAAAAGTGTTGTGGGAACTTGATGATGTACTGTATAAATACAGCATGTGCTAACAATTTAAATTTGTTTCAAGTTATTGGATAGGACTTTCTACTGCAAAATCTAATGGAAATCTGGCCAAAAGATATCATTGCAGGTACTGCCAAACAACAAATTATCAAAACATATTCCTGGAGAGAAATACATCCAATTGCAAATCACATAAAATTCACTTCCTTCTGAAATAACAGCTCCATCCAGAAACTACTAATGAAGTCTGTATCATCATTAGTAAGTTCTCAAGCATTTCCTTCTGTAGTGTTAATTGCCTGTAATATCCAACTGAAACCATGTAAGCGCTAATCACACACCAGCACCTTACTATGTTTATTGATCAAGCAGCCCTCAGGAAAAAAAAGAATAATAAAAGGGTAATTCACTTAAGGTTTCTTAGAAAAAAATCTGCAATTTTTTTGGGATGCTTACTATGAAGGTCAAAGAAAAGGGACAAATACCACCTGTGGACAAGGTCACTGTAAACCAAATGTAGACATTTGACACTGGCGTGAGAAGGTGAGAAACCTCAGTGTTAAGAATGTATCAATGCCCTTTTTGTAAGTTAATTACTCCAGCCTACAATATGTCAATCCACACCTGCACTAGTATTAAATACTTCACCACACAATTTGTTACTTTAATTTCAAAGCATCTTAAGCCTTCTTAGCTCTTAATTTTAGTAAGCATCAGTAAAAGTCAGCATACTGAAGAATTTACCTCAGTAGTTTTTCTTGTAAACTCAATAGCAACCAGAGAAGGTCAGTGTATTCTTGAAATGCTTTCACCATCAGCTGATGACAAGGTTTATCGAGCACTAGAGGCGTCCATTACCATTAGAGTCATTGCCACTACTAATCCTGACTCTTCTGCCAATCCACTTAAATCTCTACCCTTCAACACAGGTACAGAACTGCACCACAAAAAGAAAAGAAGCTGCCTTTTGGCACACCATGTCAGACAGATCTTGAGGCACTAAGTTCAGTATTAGTATTTGCTTCCTATCCTACAGTCAACAGTTATTTAAATATCAACTCGGATTCTATTTTTTTTAACATATTATAATATTGTGTCTCACTCTGTAAACCCCTTCATTTTTTTATAATCAACATTTCTGAGTTCCCTATTTGTTTTAATACAAATTCTGAAAAAAAAAAAAAAAGGAAGTCAAACATCTTAAGCTTCAATGACTTCCTAAAATATTTAACTCCCCGTTTCAGACAATTGCTAAAAAAAGAAGAAACTGGATAAGACAACCTACTGAGCACAAAAGGCTTTTAAACAGATGTAGTTTTAATAAAGTTATTTTATACTTAATATTTTTCCCAGTGTTTCAAAGTTCTCTATTTTTTAAATTCTGCAATACTCATCACAATATTTTTTGCCTACAGTGAAAAGCAACTAGCTCATTTTTAACTTCCCAACTAATTTTTTCCCTAATTTGAACAGAAAGCACTCAAAGCAACTATAATTGTGGCACTCCCTCTGTCAGAAAAGCAAGAATAATGCCTATTTACTAAGTAACAGGCATTGAAAATGCTCTTCCAGGTTTAGGAACAGAAGATTTGGTAATTGTACATAAATCACCACTGTACAACTTAGGCACCTCAATGGATAGGTAGCTACTTTCATTGCTTATCACATTCTTAAACCAGTCATTGTAAACCAGCCAAAGGCCATGATTTAGAAGAACTTGCAGGTACTCTTTACAAAACACTGCATTAACAACTACTTACTTTGTTATCTCACGATTTATCAATTAATATGAAATACTCAAAATGCCAAGAAAACTGAACATTTCTATCAAAGAAAAGAAGCAAAAGAAACTGTTGAAATGCAAGCAAGCACAGTCGTGTCAGAGAAAGTTTTGAATCAACTGCAAGTGCTGCACAGAAACCAGTAACAAAAGTTCTGCTGTTTCATGGCGAGTGCAAATGTTTTAACGTAACAGAGTAAAAGCTGCTCCATTGAATCAGTATGTACTGAACTGGTACTCTGAAAAAGCCCATGGAAGCACAGTACCTGGATAACAGTGAGACAGACATCAGGCAGTGTAAAGCTGCCCAACCAACAGTCCTGATAAAAGCGCCAGACAACAAGTGGAACATTGGGAGGTAAAAGCAGTAGCTTGGAGAACAGAGAGCAGAACGATGCAGTATTTCTGATCATAGTCAAAAATACTGTAATAGGAATTAACCACACATGACAGAATGAAAAAAATAAAAAATACAAAATCCCAAACTAGAGATTAACAAACACCTAAACTGTTGAGTACAGAAACAGTACTGATCATGTAGAGCTCACTAAGCAAGTTGCATGAAAGTAGAAATGATGACTGTATTGTCTCTGACTGCAGAGAGGTTCTGAGATAAACAAAAAATTTAAAAAATCCCCCACTAACATGAAAAGTCCATTTTGTAAGGGCAGAGAGGAGACCCTTTCATTAGGTCATGCTTTTCTATCTTTTTGTGATCAATCTACACATAAACAGTGAGCTTATCCTAAGTTGTACCTCTCAAAACAAACTTTTAGAACAGTTACTTACATAACTGCTAATTTCTATTAACCCATGCAAATATAAACTCAGAGCAGTATTTCAACACGTAAACTGCTAGTTACATTTGAATTGCTGATGATCCAGTCTTCCACTACTCTTACAAATTACATCCACCTTTACAAGACTTTAAACCTTATTTCCTTACCTCACAGCAGCTGTAAAATTCTCCCAGAAAGCCTATTACATTACGACTAAAGTCTAGGTTAACACCAATATTGCAACAGTAGGATTTTAACTAATGCATTTTGTGTTTTATTTGTCATCATTTGTCCCTGTGCCAACACCTCCACATTGAGATCATAACCTTCTATATGGTTACTAACACTGAAATACACTAGAGGAAACAAAGACTGCTGAACCAAAGACATTAGTTGTTTTTTTGTTTGTTAGTTTGCCACAAACAAAAAGAGCAAAACTCGTACTGAGAACACATCTAACTAACTGAGGTAGCTCACTACATTAAACCCTCTCCCCTAGATATAACCTCCTTCAAATACCAGAGAGCCTTTGACGGACAAAAGGAGCCTTCAGTTATTTAGAACAAATAACATGGTATTTTTAAAGAAGACATACTGAGGTCTCCCACATTCTGTAATACTTCATTGTTTTGCTTTTTGGGGGGGAAGGGGGCAGAGAATGCTTTTTCAAAAGTAACTTCAAGAAACAATCTATTTCCAAAACTTGCACCATTTAGAAAATATACAATAAAAACATTCTTTAAAGAAACTCAGGGTATCTAGAGGAGAGGGGGATATTAAGCTACTTTGCTTAACAATGCTGAACAGAACAGCCTGAAGGCATCTTCCTGCTGTGACCTTCTATTATTAATAAACACATTGCTCCAGCAATAAATACACTGGAGCCCCACAGCCCAGAGATGCACCAGCAAACAGGGGTGTCATTTTATAGGGAAAAATAACAGGAAAGGAAAGGCCAGGAAAGTTAACATGGAACAGACAGATGTGTATATTATTCTTCCTTCAGGTGATACAGTACAATTTGGAAATAGTAACTAAAACCAAAGTTTTTGGAGCCTACTGCTCACATGAAAATCCAAGGCCTAGGATAACCCTATTTTTCTCCAAAAATACAATGTCTCAGTGCCAAATCACAAGTATTGCAGAGTTCAAAAATAATCATGCAACAGAATCATGCTTCCCATTACCCAATCTCAACTGTTTCTCAACTTTGACGTGTTAAAGAAACCCCACATGCCAAGGACTACATAAACAGCATTACTAAGTAATTCAGGCAGAGAAAAATAAAATCTCTACAGTCTATAAAAAGCTGTTTCCTTCTCCTTTGCAGATAAGAATTTAAGCATTCCGCTTAATAACTAAATGCATTAAATGTAAGAAATTTACAGTTTTTTAACTGTAATTTCTCACAAAGTATTATCTTGAAGCTATATTATGGTAACTTCCCTTTAATCATCAGATATCCCTTTAAATACATAGTTTGCCTACCTCCTAATTAATATATGGCATTTGCCCTGTCTTTCTCCAACCATTCATCCTCTCACAAAGAAGAAAAAATAGTATGCCACACAACAAAAAAATTATAAAACTGTTGTGATGCAACATCCCTACTATTTTAATTTCAACAAATACTATCTGAAATACTTGGCTCTTGCCTTTTTTCTTTGTCAGATATCATAAATTTAAACTTTGCTGGTTTCAATGAATAATTAAATTTTCAAAAAGTGCAGGTAATTAAGACTACCAAAAATTAAAATTGAGTAAGAAGTCAGCAATTATAGACTGCATGTATTTTACCAGATCTGCAAGGGACTCTAATTAAACACATATTAATTGCCCTAATCTTCTTAGGCAAGTAATAAATTGGAAGAGCTGATTAATGCACTGGATTTAGTTCAGCTTGTTAAATCTGACAACCTGGCAAAGGAAGACTATCTTGAAAAGCTCTTTTAGCTAAGTAATTGGAATTTTACTCTCAGTAATTTGCCATTCCATAATAAGAGCTATTTAGTACATTGACTCTTCATCAGCATTTTTTTTAAATACATACTAGTTATACTGAAACAGTACCATTATGCTACTCATAAAGATTATGAAAAATTATGAACTTTGACCTTTATTGTCCATCAAAAGACACTTTCACTCTGAACACAAATTAGTGTATTTCCTTGTAGGCAATAAATCCTAATTAATTTTAATTCTAGAAGCTGCTAATAACATTTTAGAAAGTCCATATGGACACATTAAGTCCTCTACACAATTCATAAAGCCAGCAACTAAACCAGTTTTCAATATTAAATTACTGTTGATGACTGCTGGAATACAATGAAATACCAGTATTCAAAAAGCTTCAATCTCTTCTCTCTTTTTTTACCTATTTATGCAAACACTTCTGCATGTACACATGACAAGGGAGTGTAACATTTTTGTAATATCAGCCATAAAAAAAAAAAAGAGAACTTTGGAAACCTTCAGGTAGAGATTTTAAAGGTCTGCTATCTCTCCAACACAATTGCTTATTTCTAGCTTATAACATGGAAAAATGCCTCAAGTGTCACTTAAAAGCAAGCAGATGTAGGTGAACAAAAGAAAAAAAAATCTCCCTTGCTAAGGAAAAAAGCAGCAAGTTAAGAACAGGGAATCAGAAATTTTTATACTTGAAAAATGTTTTGAAGTATTCCATGAAAGCTGAAACAGCTCTTCATATGTCCTAGAAAATGTGAAAGTATATAAAGTCTTTCACATGAATAAGCTTAGAAAGTCATGTGTTCCAAATCAAGTTCAGTCAGAAAACAAATCCTAAACGTAACAATATCTAGCTGCCATCAAATTTTAATTCTGTACTCCTCAGAGCTGACATTCCATACTTCTCCTGTAGAACCTGTACAGGATCTACATTTAAAATTTGTTACTCTTCTGTTGGCAAAATCTAGTGTTCATATGCTTTGAAAATCAGTCACAGTGAACCTGAAACCTATTCTTTGTTCTTTAAGTGTAGTACCAACTAAGGAATCAGCCAGACATCAGTTTTGAGCAGCAACATCATTTTCACAACTAAGCTTTAACACTTAGAATAAGCAAAACAGCAAAAAGTTGATCAGATAACACTAGAGGACTGATAAGCCACGGAAGGAGACATGAAGGAACCTCAAAGAACTGTCAGATTCAGATGTCCCAAATATTTCCTACTCATTGTTCACGATGCAGTGCAATTTACCACTTATCACTGAGGTCCCTACCACAAGAGAAATTCTTTACTGTGAGGGTGGTGAGGCATTGGCACAGGCTGCCCAGAGAAGCCCCATCTCAAGAAGTGTTCAGGGACAGCTTGAATGCAGCTCTGAGCAACCTGGTTGAGTGGAAGGTGTCCCTGCCCAAGGCAGGAGGTTGGAACTACATGATCTTTAAGGTCCCTTCCAACCCAGGCCATTCTATGAGTCTATGATTGGATAAACATGTGGCACTTAATTTCAACTCTCATCCTCAATAGTCTTCATGAAAGAAATAGTATTTTGCCATCATGATATTGATTTTAATTAAGTGGCATAGCCTTTTTCCATTGGTTGTGTATTACTTGCAATGGAAGGGGTTAGGGCTTGTGCCTGAGGCTCCCATGTACTACTAAAAGATGCCAACAGTAGAGAACCAATTCCAACTACTTTCCAGTTGATGGCATTGACCATCTAAAGATCTGTTAGATTTGTTAGCTGCACTTAGGCTATGAGAAAAAATTCCGTATCTGAACCTGAGGTCTCTAACACAGAAACCTTCAAGGCTTATAAAAAGACACACAACGAGAAAAGCCCTCAAATTTCAGGATCTGCATAACTGAAAGCAAAAGAGAACTGGAGTGCTAAAACACCTCAACTTCCTAGCACAGCATCAGTTCAGCACTGCTGAACATAAAGTTAAGTTTGAAATATGACAATTATTCAGTTTTTGATTTGCCTGCACTCCATTTCCTTGCTTGAGAAGACATACCACAGCTTTACCAGTGGCAGAATACAGTTTGTCATAAATCAGCATTGAACAGGGAAAGCCACTGAATATTATTTAGTTAAGTGAGAAAATGGACAGTGAGAGTTGAAAAATCCTTGGTGAAAAGGAACTATTCAGATGACAGGATGTGCGTCATCTGTCAGGAGCAAGAAGCAGTGACTGCAGCTTCTGGTCCAAAAGATGCTGGGCTCTGTCTCACTTGAAAGAAAGAAACAAAAACAGGAAAAGCAAAATTCTGACAGAAGTTCCTATCTTTTTTGTATAATTTGTTTGCAGTTTTGTACCACACTACCAAAAAAAAAATTTAAATCCCAAATTAAATTCTGAAAATAAAAAAATATTTTAGAGCAATGAGTTAAATATACAGATTCTGGAAAGTACACAGGAACAGAGAGCATGAAGTAATTTAGACCCAAGCATCCATTAGTGTCTATTTTCAGTTCAACAGACTACATCATCTTTGGAAAACTGAAATCAATTAAAAGTTAGAACCTGCATTTTGTAAAGCAAATCAAAGACAGAGATCTTGTTTTCTGCCCTACAGCCTTTCTAACAAAAAAACCCCATAACCCAAAACCTAATTGTGATAAAAAGAAGTCTACATTTATCTTCTCGGCACTTTTCTACCATCTTTCCCCATATTTATGCAGGCAGTACAAAACTCAACTTCAGCATTTCCTGTCAACATTAAAACCTAAAATCCTGACAAGCACATGACAAAGTCTTGTGGTTTAAGATGCTATGTATTTAAATTTTCATGATGTCACACTTTCCAAATGTTACAAGCACACAAATCCAACGTATGTTCTTACTGCTGCCAAAGAGCTTTCTAGGGGAAAAAAAAAAAGAAACACCTACAGGATTTCCAGTTTTCATTGACTTATCTCTCATTTTCTGCACATATCTGAACTTTGCTCTTTTGGCCCTTGAAACTGAAACCTAGAAGAAAACGTTGTTGAAGACATTTCCATAAAATTCTTTAATGTTTCCCAAGTAATACTTGCAAGCTACAGGGACTGATAATGAACTACCATTCCCCTCTCAACTTTTACAGAATGTCTCTGCATTCTAAACAGACATGTAATCCATACTAAGAATAAGTTCTTTTGAAACACATGCTTCTGTTATTACCTGTTTCAGGTCTTATTGTTATTATAAAAGTAGCAAAGACTTTTGTATATTTCACTTAATTATGCTTGTCCTTAGAAAAGGTGAATATCTAAGACTTAATTCCATTTTTTTCCTCCATACATCATATTAGAACACCCATCATTTCAAAAGTTATAATTTTTACATTATTTTTTAAAAATTGACACACCTCTTCTAAATTTTAGTAATTTTGTTCATTTTTCTTTTTAAGACACATGTTTTAAATCCTTGTGTTTTGCCTAAGTGGTGAATCACAAGACGATACTGAGGAATAATGCTGAATTCCATGCCAATATCTAATCATTTTTAGCTTTAGCACAATTAAAGAAGTGCTTAAAGGAAAACAGAAGTAATATTTCCTAGATCCCACAGAATCTGAGTACAAACCATAATTTCCCCTCCTTCACGATCACACATATGGATAAGGAGTGTCAGACAGAGGGAAATACAATAATCCTGCAATATCCAATA
This sequence comes from Haemorhous mexicanus, assembly GCF_027477595.1. Taxonomy (NCBI): domain Eukaryota; kingdom Metazoa; phylum Chordata; class Aves; order Passeriformes; family Fringillidae; genus Haemorhous; species Haemorhous mexicanus. The sequence continues at coordinate 123,358,209 of NC_082341.1, forward strand.
ATAATCCCAAATCCTGGGCAGCATCAAAAGCAGTGTGGCCAGCAGGTTGAAGGAGGTGATTCTCCCCCTGTACTGTTTTCTTGAGACCCTACCCAAACTGCTGAGCACAGTTCCAGTGTCCTCAACATAAGGACACAGAAATGTCAGAGCAAGTCCAGAGGAGAGCCACAAAGTTGGTAAGAGGACCGGAGCACCTCCCTTACAAAGGCTGAGGAAGTTTGGGCTGTGGGTGGAAACCTCATTGTAACCTTTTGGTTTCTGACAGGGCCTACTGGGAAGCCAGAAAGGGACTCTTCATCAGGAACTGTAGCAATAGGTACAAATGGAAAGAGGTTAGATATTAGGGAGAAATTATTTACAGTGAGGGTGGTTAGGCACTGGAACAGGTTGCCCAGGGAGTTGTGGGTGCCCCAACCTTGGCAATGTTCAAATCCAGGTTGGATAAGGCCTTGAGCAACTTCATCTAGTGTAGGACACACTGCCAAAACTGGTGGGGCTGTGGGATGATGGAACTAGCAAAGGCTAACCTTGTGTTTTTCCTAAAAGAAACTCGTACATCTACAACACAAGTGACAGAGGTTCAACTAACAAATTATTCAAAACTTTTCTACCTAAATATTTAATATACAATTCCACTTGTGTTTCACCCTATTCTAAATAATTGTTTTAAACATTCATCTGAGGCATCCCAATGCAGAAACATGACTTTTCTCCACCCCCATGGAACAGCTCCTCACATCTCTAGAGTCCAGAGCTTCAACAGAGCACTACCAAACTGTGTGTAAAATAATCACCTTCAGATAGTTTGATGGCAAGTTAATTTCTGCAATGACAGAAAAATCTTTGAAGGAGGCTATTGGGGTTTCTTTTGAATAGTGATTCACCTTAGTTAATCACAAATTTCTGTTGATTAAGTGCATCATCTCCAGTGTGCATGTACACAGAGATCTTCCAGTACTCAAGACTCAGCAGTTAGAAATCTTGAAAAAAATCAAAAAACCACAAATTTTAAGAGGCATAACCCATCTGACACCTCATACAAAGATATCAGAGACCACTATAAACCTCAATTTCTACTCCACCTGCAAATGTTCTCTCAACACAGAATTGCAGATACTTACTTCCAAAAATACACTGAAACAAATTCCCTACCCAAAGGTAGGGTTCAAAGAATAAACGTGGCAGATGCCAAGCAATTTCTTTAACTGCACTACTGCATGGCAACCTTATACAATAATAAGAAAGATTATAAGAGAACCTGAAGAAAAGGGACAAAATTTATTATCTTGTAACAAGGCAAAGAAAATTTGTTGTTTGGCAAATGAGCTGCAAATTAATACTTCTTGCAGGCTATGGTCTGACTACTTCAAAATATCGTAAAATGAAAATCTTTAATTGTCGCAGCCACATAATTTCAAGAAGGCAATATTAGAAACTTAGCATACAAATTCAGTCCACATTGCACTTTGTACCACAATTATATGTTTACACTGTTTGGATTAAACATTCCATTGTAAACTTACTTTTGTATTACATTCTGTAAGCTGAGCATCATACCCAATTCACTTTTCATCTTTTCTCTGTTGACACGGCACTCAGCCAAGTAGCGGAGAGCCTAAAAGAAAGAGGAGCACAGCAGATCAGAAATACATCCAGTACATTACCAGCCATTGCTGTGAGTGCACATCTGCAAAACAGTCACAGAGGCAGGTCTAACAGGAAGAGAAAGAATTATCACCTACTACAAACATTAAAAAAATATTTTATTTTCATATATACACAGAAAGCACAGAGAATCTAATCTATGAGAAAGGGCTGAGAGACTGGGTTTGCTAATACCAGCTGAGAGCCTAAGGGACAATTTAACAGCTGTCTACAGCTATGCATGAAGCCTTTACAAAGATGGTTGAGCCCAACTTTCCTCTACAGCAGCAGACAAGGGGGAACTGCCACAAACTGTAGCTTGGGAAGCTCAAATCAGGCATAATAAAAAGCTTTTTTCCTCTGAAGGTAGTACAACACTGGAACAGATGACCTAGTGGAACTGCAGAATGAACGAGACAAAGCTACAACTGACCTGATTGAGTGCTGGTGACAGTCCCAATTCAAACAGGAAACTGAAGTGAATGACTTCCAGAAGTCCCTTCCAATAAACAATTATGTGACCTGAGATCTAAAGTAATTTTTATACATGATGCTTCCAGTATAATTTCCATCAATTCTGTGGGCTCCCCTAGTACTAGAAAACTAGTAGAAAACTCACCACTACAAAGTTCCTACTGTCCACAAAAAGAGGTCTAAAACATGTATAAGCTTTTGAAGACTAAGTGCAATTTCATCATTCCATACAGGAATAAGAACACCAGCAGCAGCCAGCCTCTTAGGTTACTGTGACCTAAACTGGGAAATTACACTTATTTGTTGCTCAAGGTTTTGTTTACTTGACTTTCAAGGTAGACTCTTTGCACAATTTTACACTGTTAACCCCAGCTGGCAACTGCATATTCATATGATCCTCCTAACCTAACACTCTTCCAATTAAAATGTCGGTCCTTCTTTTCATGAGACATCTCTCAATTGTTTGTGCTGAGAAAGTTTTCTTAGAAGGAGCCTCCAAAGGTGTTTTACTGATGTAGGTACAAGAACTGCACTTGAAAAATCCTGGAATACACAAATACAGTGATTTATAAAATGGGGTTTGTGACACAAGGTTTAGAAGCACACCAACTCTTTATATATAGCCATGTAGTAGCTACACTGCACAGTAACTACTTTAAAAATAACACGCTCCTTAATCCCTTCAGAAATAGAGGACTAATCATCAGGGCTTGTTTTTTCCAAGTCATCTTCTGCACATAACAGGTAAAATTAACAAGACTGCGTTATTGCCTTTCAATAAACTGCTGCTGTCTGGCATCTCACCTGAGATGTGATTTTTGTTATTTCCTGATGTGGACCAGTATCAATAGTTGCAGGTTATAAATGTTGTATATCCATTAATTATCTTACTTTTCAACTATGGGGAAATACCTAAATTATATAGCTCAAGTAACTTGCATGCTATGAAATGTATCCTTCCTGGTGTAACAAGTTTCTTTTTTTTATTCTGGCAATTTAGTAAGGGTACAACTCAGCTGGACAAGGAAAAACCTATTCTCTTAACAGCTAATTTTTTGAGTCACAGCTCAAATAAGGCCAAAGTCATGAGTACAACTTAATTGACCCAACTTTTTAACACTAGGAAGTTCCCATCCCTCCTGCCTCCCACATGAGATAGAAAGGTATCCCTTCAAAGAAGTGAGATCATTTACACTTATTCAATCCAATACATTGAAAGCATAAGGAAAGTTATTAACATGAACTTTGGCTCAGCCTCTGTTCAGCTAAACACCTGTGTCAGCTTTAAGGCTCATATAGGTGAGTTCATCAAGTAAGGTCAACACAATGAAAAGGGCTACCTGCATACTTTAACACAAAACACACTGCTGCTAGTCTTGATAAAAAGACATCTTTGATGGTTTTTATCTGAAATTTTAAAGTAGTTCCTTAACTTCAGGGTTCTATTTCATAAAATTTTAGTCCAAATTTCAGGGTGGAAAAAATAGTAGTATTGCCTGTGTTGCTCCTGATTTTTTAAATTCATATAATTCAAAAATTTTAATATTTGAAGTATATAATAAAGAATTTCTGATATCAAGACTAGAGAAAAACAGAAATAGAAATATACAGAACATACATATCAATTCTTCATCAGATATAAAAAAACCACCCTCTCTGAAAAGTTCTACAACACATCAAAAAGTTAAATATGGAACTATTATGATTCATACAGATTATTACAATTTCAAGTACAGGAATTTCTGAGCAGTATGAGAAGAAATTTAAAGTCAGTGCTGCACATCCTTTTATTAGGTTCACAGTTAAAGGAAGATCATTACTTTTAACTATTCCCACTCAAATGGAAGCACTTTTTGACCAACAGGACGACTACAAAAAGACTTTTTAGAATGGAAAAATATAAAACATGAAGGCTAAAAAGTTGTCAGCAAAGATATTTAAACCTTCAGAACCTAAGCAGTTCAAGAACTCATTAACACAAGAAGTCTGAGTAGCAGACCAGAACACGTTTTCACAGTAAACTGATCCATTTCTCATCGCAGCCACATCCTGGTCTCTAAATCCTGATTCTTAATCCACTCCAGCTGTAGGTTATCACTACATGGAACCATTCATCTGCCTCCCATCCCCACCCAAGGAGATTTCTTTTCAACACAACTTGAGTACTATCAGGGGCTGTGGAGCCACACTGCAAACTGGATTACTGCTCATCACTCTTGACAAAACCAGTTCTTTTATGTAGAACTAGTTTTTTTAACATGATCAAGAGACTGATTTGTGGATCTCATGCAAGCAGTGAGAATACACAGCCCAACATAACAAAGGAAGGAAAAAGACATTGGGACATGCAAACAAGAACTTCTTTTAAGATCACAGCCTAAGGAAACTACACTGGGAAGAAAATCAATGCAACACATTTCAGAACAGTAAACACAAATCTACATTCTCCTACTGAAGAAAACTATAGTCTGTCAAATGCTATGGCAAAGCTAACCTAAAAAGCAATTAGCAGGACACAGGTTTCCTTATGGGACCTCCCTCCCCAACACAAAAGAAATCAGTCACTAAAGTAATTTCAAGAAATCCACTAATATCCACTAAGAAAGCAACACAAATTAAAAACAAAGAATTATGGTACAGATAGGTCTCAGTGATATAAAGAATAATGTACACCTGCCATGTACACATGTAAAAACCAGAGCTCTTTGCTCTTTCACATTCTTTACAATTAAATAATGACATAATTGAAAAAGAAAAGGAGCACCACATAAACTTCAGCAACTTAAAATTTTAGAACTCTAATTCAGCTCTTGAAATGACTAAATTCTGACTTTCATTTCTCCCATTTCTAAGCAAAAAATACATTTTTTAAGGTAGTATTAGAATTCAGGATAAGAAATCAGGACTTCAGTGTTTTTGATTTAGAATGAGAAGAAACAGTCAAAAGCTGGAACAAATTGTATTAGATACTGATAGATTTTGTTTGTTTCTAATACCATGAGGCTGCTCAAACACTGGAACAATGTGCCAGAGAGGCTATGGAATCTTCATCCTTCAAGGTGTTGAAGATCAAGTGAACACAACCATGAGCTGTGATCTGAGTGCACCTAATTTGGGCATGGGATAGGACCACATTGCCTCGGGAGGTTGTTTCTAACCTAAGTTAGCCTATGATTGGATTTTGATTTTTATAAAGTGAATATCAAGTCACTGTCCATATTTACCAAGCTCTATGGCTTCATCTTAAAAAAAAGAGATTTAAGGGTCCTTACCTCCCTCCACACAAAAAGTGAAATAGCTGTATTAGGGGAAAAATGCAAAGTAAATTAATATCTTTATATTAAAAAAAAATCCCCTGGAACAATGTGTCATTTTTGAAATACATGCTTTAAAAAAAAAAACAAACCAAAACCACATGTAATGAATATAAAACCATTCTTATTCACATTTTCACTAGTTTAAACACACTTGTTATTCACATTTTCACTTCTTTAAACGAATTGTTTAAACAGTTTCATTTGTAAATTGCTTGTTTAAACAACTTGCTTAACAAAGTTTAAAAATTCCCTACCAACATAGAAATTTATCTCCAGAATACTTACTAGTAAAGCTGAATGAACAACCTGAGGGTTGGGATGGTCCAAGAACAGAATAAGACCTGGCAGGCATCCTTGATCCTGAACAATGGCCCGTCTATTCAATGGATCAGCTGCTAGATCTCGGAGTTGGTTAACCACAGATAGTGCATCAGGCTCCTCACTCATAGCAGAATTCATCTTTTCTGCACCATTCATACAAAATACCTGCTGAAAAAAATTATTACTACTATCACAACATTTATCATCAATTAAAACAGACAAAAAAAGCTCAAGGGCAATTATTTGCTCTAAAAAAAAAGGTATAAAAAACCCAAGGACTAGGATTCATGGGAGGTGGATGGAATTGATAAGTGTTGTGGTGTGAAGCTCTGCTTTCTCCTTGTTTCCCCCCTGCCCTCTTCCTAATGGCTGTCTGTCCAGTTCCACATTCCAGCACAGTGCAATCAATAGATAAGGATGTGGGTCCTGAAATTTATAAACTGGAAATCTAAACTTCCTATGCAGAGAACAGATATATTTGGATAATAGGGTTTTTATTTGTTTCCTATATGTCATTTCAGACCAATCAATCTTTATGGGAGTATTATGTGTCAGTTTTTTTCTCCTTACAGTAGTGAAAAATATTTTCAATAAATCCAGTCTTCTCACAAGAAACCCTCGAAGTCCATAAAGATACTTCTGTGCAAGGGTGCAAAACCAAAGTATTTACAGAGTAGCTTTGGCAATCAAAAAATTTTACAAAAAATGAACCACAAAAGTCAACAAAACATTAGCAGTGCATCAAGAACAGTGAACGTTAAGCTTTATTCTTCATCAATATATCAAATAACTAGTACAATGCCATACACTCAAAGGCAGAAAGGGCTTTGGAGGCTGGGTTCAAGTTGTTTTTTCTCCTTTCCATAAGTATCCCTCGATAAAAAGAGAGCAAGCAGGTCGCGCCTTGCTGCAGTCGAAGTCCAAACCGCCAGATCAATTTCAAAGGAGACACGTGTTAGTGTGAGAATATCAGATTGCAGGGTTGTTTAATAATAACTACTTAACAGGCAACAAAAGCATAAGTTTGCTCAGAGAAAATGCTAAAACCTTTGTGCAAATAAAAGTGTCTTTGTGCCTCAGAAACTATTAAATGCAAACTGTAGTCCTGGTTGTTGCCAGTACCAACTCAGCCAAGTAAGTTAAGGCACAAAAGTGGGAGTGAATGCATTTTGTAATTTGTTAAATCACTCACTGTCCCCCAAATAAAGAACAAATACAATTTTTAGGCAATCACATTCTTTTAACATCATTTGCCAGCATTAAATAGTTTTTCTTCACTGACGGTTGGCCTCCAAGGAACATAAATTCATCACACTCATCAAAACCAATGAACCATAAACATGCATTTAGATTATGATAATTTCTGAAATTTTCACAGAGAAAAAGTGCTGTTAACTCTAAGTCAATGTTTCTTACTTCAGGAGACTGCTAGAGTGAAAAGTACAGGCCAATTATTAGTCTCCAGACTATTTCTCTGGACTATCAGAAATCAAAAAGATATCAACTGGGAGATACAGTAGCTCAACCAATACAAGTTTGTGTTGCCAAAGGAACAAACTCTAATATAAAAACAAAACAAAACCTTAGCAAACAAAACCACCAAACAAACAAAGCCAAAGCAGCTCTGATGAGTATTATTAACTATTTTCCATAGTACACAAAGGAAATTATTATTCAAGACTTAAAAATCAAGTCAGTAGTGGAGCTGATACTAATCAAAGTTTCTGACCTCCAAGTCTGTGTCCCAAGCACCATATCATTCCTATAACTCTTTCCATCCTGATGACCTTTTGCCTTTTTCCTTCTAATACTCTGAAAAAACCCACCCACAAAACCAAGTTTTACCCCACCTAATCCATCAGACTACACTCATCTGAAGGGAGCTACAAGATGGAGAGGGACATTTGATAAAGGCATATAGTGGTAGGACAAGGGGTAATGTCTTTAACCCGAAAGGGGGCAGGCTGGGATTAAATACTGGAATAAACTGCTGTAAGAGTGGTGATCCATTGGAACAGGTTGCCCAAAGAAGTTGTTGATGCCCCATATCTATGAAGTGTTCAAGGCCAGATTGGATGGAGCTCTGAGCAACCTGGTCTAATGGAAGGTGTCCCTGCTCAGAGTAGGGGGTTACAACTAGATGCTCTTCAAGGTCCCTTCTAACACAAACCATTATGCGATTCTGTTATCCCCAGACCTTTCTCCATCTCTCCCAAGTCCCAACTCCGGCGACAACTCTGAAATCCTCACCCTCCTCCATGACCTGCAACAATCAATTCCACCAAAACTCACGCCCTGGCCCACTTCCCAGAGTTTTTTAATTAAAAAAAAAAAAAATAGGTGGTCTTAAAAGTTATAATAAGATATCTATAATTCAAGAGTCTGGCAGAGAATCGAGCCAGACGCCTGCTCCTGTCTCCTCTTCGTAGCTTTGAGATCAAAGCCTGACCCAGGCAGCACAGCCCTGTCTCTCTGCCGCTCTCCCCTCCGCTTTGTGCTCTCGCCGGGGCGGCTGCCAGCCCTCCCTAGGCGGCCGAGGCCTCAGCCCAGCGGGGACCAGGCCCCGGGACTCAGCTCCCAGGCCCCGCAGTCAGCGGAGACTCAGCCCAGCAGCCACCGGGCAGCAGGAGCTCCGGGATGTATCGGGAAGCCGGGGGGATCTCGGCCGCACACGCCGCCCCCTCACGGCCCTTCCCGGCGCGGCCTGTTCCCCTCCCCGGCAGGGCAGTACCGTCGCAGAAGCCGTCCCTGGGCGGACTCGCAGCTCAGCTCCGCGCCCCCATGCCCGCGGGGCGCGGCGGCGCGGCCTGAGAAGAGCGGCGGGAGGAGCACGGGAAGAGGATCGGGAGGAACCGCGGGCTGAGCACCGGAACGAGAGCGCCTGCACCACCCACCGGAGCCCGCTTTGACCCGGCAGCGCGCTACACCGCGGGGCGCGATTGGCGCGTACCGAGCGCAGCCCTCCGCCAATCGAGGAGTTCTTTGTTCCTGGGAGGGGCGCGGTGCAGGCCGGGAGGTGTAGTCTGAAGGCTGTAGTCCAGAAACACGCCCCTCGCGCAGCTCCATTTGTTTCGGATTTATTAATTTTTTTTTCCTCCAAAGACAGTTACCACGAGAAGTTGGATTTACTGCTCAAATAAAGTATAGCGTGTACTGTAAAACAATCTAGTGTGAACCACACCTGATGCTGTAGGGACAGAGAATGCTCATCTCCTGGTTCGAAACCCGAAGTGGGTATTCCCCACCCGACGAGATACCGAAATTAGATTTGGTTTAATATCGAATCAAGGCGTCGGTAAGGCTGAAAAAACCTCTAACAGCACGAGGTGCAGCACCTTGATCCTGGTTTGAGTCCCCATAAAGGCAAAGGTTTTCTGTTTCCTCGTTCCTCCACGTAACCTTCGCACCTTATTTTAAAATGCTTCAGTAAAGTTCTCAGTAGTTTCTAAAGCTGAAAACACCGGCTAAGTAATGCTTAAATTAATTCAGCACGAAGAAACTCTCCCTGAGCTCCCCTTTATCACGCCTCTGCCCCACAGCGAACCCGACTTCCCGCCCGGTTCCACAGCGGTCCCGGCCCTCCGTTCCGCAAGGTTTTAATGGGACACGGCCGGCGCCAGCCCGGGAGCCGCCGGCGGTGCCGCAGCCGACAGCCGCCCCTCAAGGAGCCGCAGGCCGCCGGCAGCCACGGCCGGGGCTGCAGAGGAGCCCAGAGCAGCCCTGCACCACACGAGCGCGGTTGCAGGCGGACACGGCAGCGCTGCCCCGGCGGCGACAATGCAGGGCCGCTGCCGTTCCCCACCGCCGCAGAATGACGGAAACAGCGAGGCTGGAAAGGACCTCTGAGGCCATCCAGTCCAACCTGTGGCCAAGCACCACCCTGTCGTCTAGACTGAGACACGGAGTGCCACATCCAGCCTTTCTTAAACACTTCTGGGCTTGGTGACTCCACCACCTCCAAGGGCAGCCCATTGCAAGGTTTAATCACCCTTTTTGTGAACAAATTCCCCCTGCCGTCCAACCTGAACCTCCCCCGGCACAGCCTGAAGCTGCGTCCTTTATCCCATTCACTAGGCTGCCAGGGGGACGAGACCAACCCCCACAGGCCAGCGGCAGCGGGACCGAAACCGCCCGGCTGCGCTCCTGGTGTCCCGCCCCTATTGGCGGGTCCCGCTCACGTGACCGCGCGGGGGGCGGGGCGGCTCCCCCGCCCGCTGCCGGCTCGGCGCCTGCCGGGTAGCGCCTCACCCCCGCTGCGCGCACCACGTCCCGCCTCCCTTGCCCGCTGCCGGGTCTGCGATTGGCCGGGGAGGCGCCGAGCCGGCCGCCGATTGGCTGCCGGGGCAGGGTCGCGAGAGGCCGCGCGGGCAGCGGGTGAGGCAGCGCGTCGGCCGCGGCGGCGGGTGAGGAGAGGGGTGGTGGCGGCGACAGTGGTAGTGGCGGCGGCCGCGGCCGAGGTTCTCCCCTTCCCTTTGGGCACCCCCTTCCTCCTGGCACCCCCTTCCTCCCTCCTGGCACCCCCTTCCTTCCCCCTGGGCAGCCCATCTTGGCGCGGCCGATCCAGGGCGGGGGGCGGTGCGGAGAGGAAGCTTGCCTGGAAACCACGTACAGGCCGCTCGGGGCGGCCCCGCTGTCCCCGGGCAGGGCAGGTGCCGGCAGGACCGTGGAAGTGCCTCGGGGTGCTGAGCCGAAGCTTTTGTTCGTGCAGGTGAACTGCTGTGATGAGAAGGTGACAGGTCACGGGGAATAATGTAAATACAGGATCATGTGGAGATAATATTTTAAGGACTCTTTAAAAGAGAGTTGGCATATAAGAGGAAAAATGAGCCCTAAGGGGCATGGTGGTTTAATTTCTCTTTTCTGTAAACTTACACTGCTTGCTGTGTGCACCTTTAGTGATATTACTGCCGTGCTCAAGTTCTTCTGTAGTGGTCATAAATAAGTAACTTGCTGGATGTGTGCTTTCTTTTTGTTTAACAAGCTGTTGAAATTCCAAATATTGAGGGTGAGTAGAGTTTGAATGCTGAAATCAATCGTAGTGCATTGATCTCTGCCTGACAGCGTCAGCAGTACTTCATTAATACTAACGTGCTGTCCTCAGAGTGCTCTGCAGCTCTTGTGAAGTCAAGACTTACAAAGATTAAATGAATAGGAATTATTCTGATCCCCACTGGCTTTTACCTAGGTAATAAAAATAAGTCAGCTGAGTTATCTGCACATCAGGTCTAAAAGTTCTGGCTACTTGTTGCTGAATGCAAATAATGTGCTTTGTAGGGGTCACTAGCTAAAATATGATTGCTGTGTGTAGGAACTCAGCATTGTTACACAGAGAGATATCTGGGGGGAAAATTGGACATTTTAAATGCTTTTTCAGACAAACACACTCTTTTGTTTGTTAGACTTCCCTGCTGTTGTCTCTCAAAGCTGTAGCAGAAAGACTGACATTCTCAGCACCTGGTGGGGAGATCTGTCTGTCTGTCCAGCAGGAAAGTGCAGGTGTTTGGTTGTCTCTATCATATAATACCTTGTGGTCTGTAGGTGTTGAAGGGTTTCACTTACCTCTGAGTGGTATCATAGTGCACTGTGCAGGTATAATCATTGCTGAGCAAAGGCTTTTGATTAAACTAGTGCTGAAACATGGATTATTTTTTTCTCTGTCCTTAGCTGACAAGATGAGGTAGCATGAATGAAATCTGATTAATTGGGTTTTGCACGTTCAGGTAAATACGATGGGGCTATATTTTTAAGGAAGCTTTAGCAACTTCTGTTGCAAGTATGTATGATTTTCAATTCCTACTTTAAATTTCATACCACTACTAGCTTAGATTGTCCCTGTAGTATTTGCTGACTTTTATCTCTCTCTTCATATCTTTCCAAACAGGTGTTTCTGTTAGTACTGGGATGCTCCATTATTTGTAGCTTCCACACCAAAAAAACAGACTCCTCTTCCTGGCTATGTTGCCAAATGCATATTTACTTAGCTTGTAGCTGGTCTGTGTCAGTTTGGGACAGAGTCTGGTCCTTTATCCAGAGATTCTTCTGCCCATTCGGCTGTTGTGATAATGGCTTTTTTTTTTTTTTTTTTGCTTTATCTTCTTTTATTACTTTTTAAATAATGTTTCCTTATGGATGTAATTTTATTAGATGGGCTTGGGTCATGTGGTAGTTTAAAAGACTGAGGAGATATGCTTGCCCTAGTTCTTGCTAAAATAAGGAGGAGCCTGGTCTTTTTGCATTTAATTTTTTATGTGGCTGGTATTCCTTTGAACCTATGCTTCTTTGAAAATTTTATACTTCTTAAATTTATGCCTTTTGAATTTAGAGACTACACCTTTCATTTTTAAGATTTCATACCTTTGTTTATTCTTTGTTAAGGCTAATCTGCTCCATCAATCCCATTAAGTCGCTCTCTTTAATGTTTGTATGTAGCTTAAGTGAACAAGAGAAACCTTCAGTAAAAAAATATGAATATCATATTTCTTTTAAAGAGCAAGAACTCATGCTCTGAAGGGGATTTGGATAAATACAACATTGCAAAAACTCATAAAAGAATTTCAAATTGAAAGGAGTCGCATCTGATTTTCTTTTAATCTTTTGTGTGTAGGACTCGCAAAAAAGCCTGGCAAAGGGCTTCTGTTCATATTTATTGGATACTATACGTTATGTGTAGAGATTCCAGAGCTTTTATGTAAGTGGTATTATCTCTCAGCTTTGTTGACTTGCTATTTGATATGAGATTATTGAACAGAGCCTGCAAAAGTGGTTGGGAAAAGTAGGGGCAAACAAGCTCCAGGGGCTTGGAAATGTAGACCTCCTCATTTCTAAACCAAGGAATTCCTCCATATTTCCATATCTGTAAGAAAGTTCTTCAGCATTGCTAATTTCTGGGTTTCATTGAAATGAACCCATGAAATTCCAACCCCTTCATGCTTTATGCAGTGAAATGTGATTCTTTATGTTACTGCTCCTTGGACATCTTGGTAATCTTGTCTATGAGTGCTGTGCATCCTTGTAATAGTTTTGCTGAGGCCAAGCAGTAGGACTATTTTTTATGGCAATATTACTGTCACTCAGGGCTCTTCATTTTAGTAATTGAGTTATAGAAATTTTTTGGGAATTAAGCTATTTTTACTGTAGATAGGACCAAGAAGAGAGACGATAAATATCAAGAAGGTCAGTATTTTAAAAGAGGTATTATTCTGTTTACTAAAAGCCATAAACATTTTAACTTCTGCTTCTGAAAATGGCATGTATACAGAGCATGAGAGGTGAATTTGCTAAGGATTTCATTCTTGCTGTCCAGCAGTTTCTTTTGGAATGAACCCTGTCTGTTCTTGGCACATAAACCAATTGTGAAATAGTTGAGTTTTGTGAAGAAAGGTATAGTGCAACATAGTCTGAAAGAAATAAGTATTAAGTTTGCCTGGAGATAATTCTGTAAACTCATAATCAGATAAAAATACACTTAGAAGCATTTTTTCTTTTAGATAACAGGTTAACTGGAGGTTGTCCAGACCTGGTGGTTTTCCTTAGAGCCACAAATTAAGGAAGCTAGTCCAGAAACTGGGTGGTACTCTGTGCTCTTACAGATTGATTTCAGTCACTTTCTTCTGCAAGAACAGACAGGTCATTGAAAAGAGCAAGATGTTGATAATCCCAGTCTCAAATACTTTAAGTATTTAGGCTACAGAGGAAACAATAATTTACAAACTGAACTATAAATACTCATTTACAGAAGTAGTTGTTTTGTTGAATGAATGCTCTTTTGTGTTCAGTCATCAAAGCTGTGGATCCTGGAATTATAAAGGGTCACCTTAATATTTTAGGGCAGGATAAGTGTTTTGGACTATTTCCAGTGCTTTGTGTCATCATTCTCCTTCTTTTATTCCTGGTGTTTTGAATCCCATTGACCCAAGTTTCTGAAATTAATTAACAATATTTCAAGAATTGATTTGACAAGTTTCTGAAATTTGCAAGGTTAAATTCACTAGATACTGTTGTCCTGGATGCTTATAACTTCTCAGCACTGTCTGTATTCCGTGCTAACACCTGTCTGTCTTACCTGCCACTGTCAGGTGAAAACACTGAATACATACTGACTATCCAAATCTCACACTGCTTTCTTTCCTGTTGCATCATGGTTGTCTCTCTTGCCTCTTACTGCTAATACATGTAGGACTTTTTTATGCCTGTGAGATGGAGCCCATTTTGTAGCTTGCCTTTTTTAGCTTGCTGCTTCATATTTATACTATTCTGTCATGTTGTGCTACTTTTTTTCTACGTCTGGTTTTGTGCTTTTTATTTGTTATCCTGTCAGTTTTTGTGTTGTTCTTTTACCTGTTTGCCTTTAAGTTTCTTAAATTCTTGGAAACTTTCTAGACCTGCTCTGATTTCTTTGGAGGAAGTTCTAACACTCACTTTTCACTTCTGTCCAAATTGTCTTTGTTGTTAGACTTGGACCTCTCATTTAATCAGGAACAAAATCATACATTTTCTTCTCTGCCTGGAAGAAAACATGACTCTTATTTTAAACCTATGAGCTGGCTGAAGGACCAATGTGTCAGGATACAATCACTCCTTTTAGTTCTATCACTTGCCTTTTTCAGCCAGCCCTGTCTTTGCAATTGCTCAGCAAGACTATTACAAATTTTGTACTTTTTTATACCTTACCTTTTTCTTTTGTTTGAATTTGTCTTGATGCAGCTTTCTTTTTTCCTCCTTTGATTTCCACACTGCTTGTTGAACAAGTCTGGACTTTGGAATGAGGTGGAGTATATCACATGTAATCACACCTTTGGAACAGGTTTCCCCTTTTAAAGGAGCATTCCTCTCTTTTGTGTCACGGCATGCTACAGTGCCAGATACAATGCCAAATCCAGTGTGGGGCATTGTATTCTTCCTGTTTTAAGAACAGTGCAGGTGCAATGACATCCAAGGTCCATACAGTAGGTTGTGTAAGGGAAGAATAACAGATACCTAAAGGAATAATAGGTCAAGTAGATGGTGATGTTTCTCTAATAGACTTCTCAAGCATTCTATAAAGAAGTCCATTATTTATTTATTTACTGTGAATGAGTGTAGCTTGTATTCATGGCTGTTTGGTAGCTAGCCCATTAGTCTTCCCTGTTGTTTTTCCTATAACAGTTGCCATTTTCATTCTAATCTCCTGGTGTAGATTAATAGTTTCTTCTAAGCTTAGTCACAAACAAAAGAATATCCTGTGATTATGAGAGACTAATATCAACTGTCTTTTAAGCCCGTCTAAAAAAAGATAACTGTAAGATTGTACTGTTTCTGCCAAGTTTCCACAAGAGGTACGTTATTACTAAGGAACTGTAAACTGTTGAAAAAATTTGTAATGGAAACAATGATGGCTTAACTGTAGGGCTTGTTTGGCTTCTCCAAACAGCAGAGCTTTTCCATATCCTGACTTTCAAATTTCCCAAGTACCAGATCCTTGCTGCTGCATTGCTTTAGTCATCCCTGTCTGTATATAGAGTGACTGCAGCAACACCATTGTTCATACTACAAATAAGTTGCCTGGGGTGGATCAACAGAGTGTTGTTTCCAGCCTGCTACACAAAAGAAATGGAAACCCAAATCTGTGGCTTCCTTTCCTGGTTTTGATGGCATACACTTCTCAGTGGTGTCCAGGTTATGACCCGTGTAGAACACAGTTAAAGAAAAAGTACACTATTTTTGCTAGAGGTGCAATAAAACCATCTTAAGTCAAGTGAATGGAAGTGTATATGAATAGACAAAATTTGAAATCTGTCTAATCTTATAAACTGAATATTTTCATGTCCTACATCTACAGTATTTCATGTCATTTTCCTGCATTAGTCATTTTTCCATGTTTCCTTTCTCTCCTTAGTTGTAGGAAAAAGGAACAACAAAGCTGTCAGAGAATGTGAATCAGGAGAGGTGATCAGCTTTCTGCAGTCTGTTCCTGCATAGAAATGAGTTTTAGACATGAGTATGGCACTTCAGTCTTAGTGCTAATCCCCATCTGCAGACGTTCCATAGGGCTTGATGCTCACTTAGAGTTGTTGATCGCCATCATCTGTCCAAGCTCAAGTGAGCAGTCATTTCCCCAACTTTTTAATTGTTAACTTTACAACAGCTTAGATTTCTTTCCAGTACCTGAAGGGGACTACAAGAGAGCTAGAGAGGGACTTTTGCAAGGGTATGCAGTGATAGGATAAGGGGCAGTAGCTTTAAACTGAGAGAAGATAGGTTTGGGTTAGATATGTACCACCATGAGGGTGCTGATGCATAGAAACAGGTTGTTGAAAAAAATTGTGGATGCCCCATTCCTAGAAGTTTTCATGGCCAGGCTGGATGGGGCCCTGTGCCAATCTGATAGTGGAAGGTGTCCCTGCAGATGGCAGGAGGGCTGGAACTAGATAACTTTTGAGTTCCCTTCCAACTCAGACAGTTCTATGATTCTATGAAAACGACACCACTAAAAAGTCATTGTTACCTGTATTAAGTAGATGCCTTCTGAACACCTTTGCTTTGCAGTAAAAGGTATTGGTGTCATCTAATATGTCTTGTATCTTAAACTTATCTTTTTAGGAACCTAGCAGTTCTGTACATGTTCCACAACATGCATCTAAAATTCTTATGTGTCTCATTTCAGAACTACTATGGAACCTTGGCAGCCTTGTAGGTTTGGAAGGCTTAAATCCAAGTTCGGAAAGGCCTTTTCCAGTCCTGATGATTTGCTGGCTGAAGCGCTTAATTAGGATGGCTTTGGAACAAATTGGATTGAACATGGAATCAGTAAGTGTTTCAAACTTCCTTTATATTTTCAGAAAATAAGGTATAGAAAGCACTTAATGTGATTTAGTTTCTGCTTATCTAGAAGAACACTTTAGGTACACTCAATACTGGGGTGATTCTGCATTGCTGAAAAGTCATCAAGTTTATGACTTGAACACTGAAATACTGAGTAATAAATGTGTTAAAAGTTCTATGCAGTTCCTTGTGGTTCTAATAAACTGTTTACTTTGTAAACACTGCTGTTCATGCTATACTTCTGTGTGTGTTTTGAAGCTGAAGGAGAATTCCGTCTTATTTTTAACAGTGATAAAAAAAGTAATCTTATTGCTTGTTCTTACCTTGGAGATACAAAAGCCCCATGAAACTGAGATGATTATAATTGGGCTACATTTACCTCTTCTGTGCTATAGTTACCTCTTCTGGAGGTGTAACAGTCCATGAGAGCAACCCAGCTGTGTTCTTTACTGGGTAAACAGAGGAACAGGCCTGCATAGCTCTCCTCTCTGAGGAGACTATATAGAGAGCTTTGAATGCTTAGCAGAGGGAGACAGAGCACTGCTACACATCAGCCTCTCTGTCACTGACCTTTAGGAAGCTATTTTGAGTACAATTGTTGACCTCAGTGCAGTAATCTCTGTAAGTTTTTGAAGTATTTTAATGTTTTAAGAATGGGGAAATCCTTAACAGCTATGTGCAGTATTCAGTCAGTATTATTGTGGTAGAACCTTTTATCAGTCTTGGGAATCTATGGAGAGCAAATTGTTTATACAGTGTAAATGAAGATTGACAACAGGAATCTGTATTTAAGGATTTATTTGAATTTTGATCTGAGATTCCATGTAATTTTGAAAATTCAAAGTATGAGAATGTGTTGCATTATAACACTACTAATTC
Organism: Haemorhous mexicanus; assembly: GCF_027477595.1. Classification (NCBI taxonomy): domain Eukaryota; kingdom Metazoa; phylum Chordata; class Aves; order Passeriformes; family Fringillidae; genus Haemorhous; species Haemorhous mexicanus. The sequence continues at coordinate 123,375,644 of NC_082341.1, forward strand.
GGCAATTTCAGCCTAAATAGGGAGAGAAGCAAGTTTATAACCTTTTTCTCACCATTCTCTACTTGTATCAAGCTTGTGATAATGCAGTTACATTTCCAAATGTCAGCTGGTCTAGACAAGAGCGAAGCACTGACGCAACAACAGTGTATGACTAAGTAGCATTTTGTAGACTTGCTCAGCCAGTGCTTCAAGTCAACAAGAAGTTGTGTGAATTTGGTTAGAGCAGTGCTGAGACCTCAGCTCAGCTGAGCAGGGAACTGATTTTACTTGCATCCCTTGTGGCACAGTTCTGAAAATAATGTCCTGGCATATCTTGTGGTACCAAAACTGACTCACTCAGCGTTTTGGTGCACCAAATCACTGTTGTTGAAGAGCCCCAAGGGCATTTGGAAACCAGATATTTTTGACTGCTAGTCAACAACTTGTCTGTGGTCTGAGCAATATCTAAACAAGTTTTACTGCTTGTTTAAAATGCATTGCATTGTGTTGGTAATAGAGCATGTAGTCTAGACCGTCTTGCTGTCGTGGAAGTACTTCTGCAACTTATTTAGCCTTCCTTTGACTGGCATTATTTGTTCCAGTGCCCCATCACTTTGAGTCTCTTGCCAACAGTTCTGCTTTAATCAGAATCAGTTGTGAATAATGAGACTGTATTACTGTGGTGCTTTTTGTAAGTGACTTGTTCTTGAAGGCCACTGATCTACCTGCTGTTTGCTCAGACGTGTAAACAAACAGGTGATAGGCACAAATGTGAGGTCTTGGTTGAGGCAACCAAAATGCAGCACCAATAGACTACTCTGCATTGAAAAATTTGTGTTCAGCTTACTGTATTAAGCAAGAGAATATTTTTTTTTATAAAATGGGAAAAAAAAAAGTAGATCTGAGTGATTATACATGGCAAAGTTGCAGCTCTGTGGTGAGGATGTAGCATAGCATATGTGCAGTGTACATTTATTTTGTCAAAATTTTCACATTCCAGTAAAGCCAGTGGAAGGAAGGATAGAAATTAGAAATAGGCATGTTTGTGTGAAGTTTGTGAAATAATCTGGAGATCAATACCATGGAACATAAAGTTCCCTTTTTATTAGAACCTTCAACATCTACGAGTAGTGATCTTTGCTTAGTATATTAAATTGTTCAGCTGTGTGTAATGCAACTCCCACTGCACCACTACAGTCATCATACAGGCAATATTGCCGTTGCCAATCCAGAATAGCCTGAATTTTTCCTGTTTTATTTGTTGGGCAGCCTTCTACCAGGATGTCAAGTTTGCTTGAAGCTATGATCTTTTAAAAACTGAAGTCTGACTAGTAAATTCATATTTACAGCCATAATTAAACACTGGCCAAGTTTTTAAAATTACCATACAATGTTCTAATTGTTTACTAACAACATACCCTGTATTAGAGTCTTCTCATTACTCTTTTTCTTGTTTGCATTGGTTTTGTTGCCTTTGCCTGTGCTGAAATCTTTACTACTTCTCTCCAGGGTGTTTGCTTCTGTTCTGGCTCATTTTGTAGTGTTCTTCAAGGATTAAACTCCCATTTTATTTCCTTTCATAAGGCTGTTGTAAATACTAAATACAAAAAAAAAGAAGCAAATTTAATCCCTGTTGAAACAACATAGAAAAAAAATGTAAATTGAAGTAGAAACAGTTACAATGAAGCCGGGTGTGTTAAGCTGCTGTGGGCAGTTTTCTCTAGGTGAATCTATTTTTTTGGGACAGGGGACAAAGTTCCTTTCTTACAAAAATTTTGTCTTATTTTCTCCATTTTACTTTCCTTTGCTCTTTAATTTCACAGTTACATTTTCATATTTATTGTAGCTGGTACTTACTTTGATTATGATGTTAGACACTATTCCTGTTAGAAGAGCTCGTAATTAAAAAAGAAAAAAAGTATTTTGAGAAACGAAGAACTATGTGACTTCAAGGATTTTTAATGATTGAGTGGCTTTTCTTGAAACCCTATAAAAAGAGGTGTCTCACTGAATGTAGGTTCTTTATTGTTTTGAAAATTTGCATATTGTGTTTTCGAACATACTTTCAGCTCCTGGAGTCTTCTGCATTACCTGATTTATGGTTTTGGCTTTAGACTTAATCCAAAGGCTGTCTTGACCTTAAGCAGCCCTGACTGTACTGTACTGATGATGTGTAATGTGTTTGTGCCAGTTTGGGGATAGAATGTAAGGAGTTCCCTGGGACAGAATTCAGTATATAAACATTATATCCTACTCCAGCATGAAAGAAATTACTAAATGTGTTTAGGAAAAGCATGGTATAGAAGAGTAAGGGAGAGCTATTAAAATATGATACAAAACTCAGTTTCCTTAACAGCTGGCTTCTTTATTTTTCCCATGCAGGTGCTTTGGTCAAGCAAGCCTTATGGTTCATCTCGAAGTATTGTAAGAAAAATTGGTACTAACCTCTCTCTTATACAGTGTCCAAGAGTTCACTTTCAGGTAGGTGTTCTCAGCAATTTAGAATCTGTTTCTCACTATACTGATAAAGGGATTTGCTCATGACTAGAGGGTTTGTAAAAGTAGAATATGGTAAGACTAGATATAGGAGAATTAGTCTACTTGACTTCTCTCTGCTTCCAGTTCAGATTTTTTTCAAATAAGAAAGTTGAAAAAAAAAATCATAGAAGAGAAAAATTATTGAAATTTATTTATATAAACAGTACTTATAAGCTAGGCTTAAGAGGCATGTAAAGATGAACAGTATTAAAAATACTTGGGAAAATAAACAACTTTATCAGAAATCAAAAAATTAGTTACAAGATAACATGAGTACCCTGTTTGCTTTTGTTTAAAATACAAGGCTAGCACTGTGTAGGTGAAAGGGTAGGGTAAAGAGCAAGTGTAAAAGTTTAGGAAGAGAAACCCAATGCTTTCTATAATGAGTCTTTCAGGAACAGATGGGAAAGGGGAAGCTGTTACACATAATCTCTTCAACTCTGGAGTTAGGGGTAGGGGGTGGGTATAGAATTGGAGTTTGAAATTCAAGCTGAGAGAGGAATGTTTTGTGGGCTGAGCAAGGGTGGGGAGTGTAAAGATGAATGGAGGGAATCAGCTGCCACACTTAAGATATAGTAATTTCCACAGTGCTAAATTTTTCAATGTTTATATTAATTTCTTTATCATAAATGAAATGTATGAACAGTATTTAGACTTGAAATTGCAGTAGCAAAACCAGATAGTTCAGATTACCATAGAAGCCTAATTGGTATGATAGCAAAAGCCATGCTGACATTTTGCCCCTTAAAAAATACATCAAGAAAGCTGGGACAGCCATCTCATATTTCTAGTGGCTTGATGAAAAAAAAAAAAAAGAATGTGGAGTTTTGTGCAGGTGAGGACAACAAATGGCATGCTGGATTAAACTTTTGAATATATAATTAGTAGGTATTTTGCCAGCAAGAAGGCTCCCTGTGCCTCAGATTTAAAAGGTAGTGAAGTCCTCCTATGTGTCTGATTTTCTGTGCTGTAAAGGCCATACAAGGGAAGATGATGCTTGTTTGCAGATAGTTAGCCTTATACTGACTTCTCTTAATATGGTACGTTAAAGAAGACATTTCTGGTTTATGTTCTTTCAAGGTAAGATATATCTGAGGAATCTGTTCCTGAATATTTTTAGTATTTAAGCAAATAAATAAATAAATACATAAGTATGTTTTGGCCTGAATTCTGTTAAAATAAATATAATATTTGACTTTTTAGTCCTCTTAAAGAGACATTCATTCAGCTTTGTATGTACACTAATAAGAAGCATTCACCTTCTATGAGATGAAAGGAAAGGATCCTGAAAACAGAAGTACTTGTGAGAGTTGATTTAAATAAAAATAGGAATTCCAAAATATGAACCTCGAAATACATTAAAATGTATATGGTTTGTGTGGACTCTATTTTAATATATAAACTGCTGAACATGTTAAGTGTGATGCTAACATCTGCTCTTTGTGTCTTTATCTCAGCTTTAAGATTCTATAGTGAAGTTCAGTACTGATCTGGATCGTTTTCGTGCTGTTGCAACTGACACTTTCCTATAGCTGTCTCTTCCTCTTTCTTTCTTGCCAGCTTTAGCTCTATTATGAAAGGACCATGAACTGAACCTTGCTGTAAGTTATTCTATTTAAAAAACAAATCAAATCATACTTGCATCATCTGAGGGTGCATGTATGGAATCAATGTTTCTAACCCCAGAGCATCAGGCTTTTCACAGGTCTGCATTTTCCTTATGATAAATGGATGAGACTCATTGAAAGAATATCTCTGTAATGTCCCTACTTACCTTCTAGCATGCTTTTGTTCAGCTAGTCTGAAAAAAAAAAAAAAAATTAGCCAAACATTTTGATGTTTGAAGTCTACATTTAAATTAACTGCTAAATACTAAAACTCAGCTTACATATTCAGTAAGAGGTGGCAGAGCTTATGTACCTTATGCACTCTATATGGCACGAACAAATGAAAATAGTTCATATAGATCTTTTGTATGTCATATTTTTTAGATTTATATGTAGTATTTAGGAGAAAATAAAATTAAACTTACCAGTATAGCCTAGGTAGATTCAAACCTACATTAGTGTCTCTCAAGATAGCATCCTTTAGCTACAGCATCTCTGTTTTAGTCCCATGTTTCTCCTGTCTGTCTGATGGATACTTGATAACTCAGTGGAAGTCTCCTAATAAATTGGTGTGCATGTAACAAACATCTGAATTTACTGGGCTAATTTGAAAAAGCACAGCAAGTTTGTCTTATTTGAAGTGTTTCCAAATGTTTAATTCATAATTGTATTAGTAATTTGAAACAAGAGGCTTTTATTCTGTTGTTAAGTGTTTAAAAATATCTGTTCTGCTTCGCGCTTTGCGGAGCAAAGAAAGAGCAGGGAGCCTGCCCTGCGGTGCTGGTGAGCAGCGTTTCCGTAGTGTAGTGGTTATCACGTTCGCCTAACACGCGAAAGGTCCCCGGTTCGAAACCGGGCGGAAACACTGGCGAGGCTGACCCCTTCCTTGGGAGTTGGACTCGATGATTCTTTATGTATCCCTTCCAACTCGAGGTGCCAGAGCAGTACAGTGTGTGTCGTCTTCAGAAATCCATGATGGGTCTGCAGCCCTCAGGCGTGTCTGTGTGTGCAGCATGCATGCACACTGAGACAGGCAGAAAGCCTGGGAAGGAAGAAGTGGGGGAAGCAACTACACAGTTTCTAGAGAAAGAAAAGCAGGCTGCTGCTCTGATTCATTCAGTTCCTGCCATCCAGTAGAGAACTGGGCCCCTGTTTTCAGTACTCTGTTCTCCATTTTAGGTGCTGGCAGAGCAGTTTTTCAGGTTTTTTTCTGCTGGAATTGACTGGAATATAGGGGTAGGCACAGAGGTGTTCATAGGAAGGTGAAGGTTTTGAGAGATGGGTATTGGCTTTTCACCTTTAAATTAAAGTAAAAATCTTGCATTAACTTGAAATTCAAATTCTGCTGCTGAGGAAGGCTTTCTCGTTTTTAGGGATAGAGAAAAGAAACATCTGTATATGGGGTAACAAGCAGATTCTGTTTACATATAAATATGAATTAAAATTAAGAAGAAACTTGTATGACAATATAACAGAAGGCTTACTACTAAATCTTGGATTAGAAGTTATTTATCTATGCGGGAATTCTGGCAGTGGTAAATATATTCTTTACTGTTGATTTAGAAAATTATTTTTGATTCAAGTATGTGTAGTGCCTTTATTTAAAAGTGGCTTCAATCTTTTAATGGAATATTACTGCCAGAAAAATCTGTATCACCTGCAAAAAGCGGCTAATGTATTATGGATTTTTTTAAATTGCCATTAATATTAATACAAACACTCTGGTCCTGAAAATTTCTATTCACAAAAAAAAAAAATGCCAAGGAAACCTCAAAGAGCAAAAATCCTAACATGCAATATAGTATTCTCTAGACTGCTTTAAAGAGAGGCAGACTGTAATGGTATTAGGCACAACTGTTAATGTGATAAACATATTACCATCTGTGCTGATGCTACCTGGAAAAAACCCTGTTGTTTCCAAATGATCTGATGGTGCCAATATGCACTCCTGGGAGCTGTGATAAAGACTCTCATACAAGTGAGAGTGTGAGGTGAAGGCAACTAATCTCAATTTCTAAGGCTTTTTGCAACAACTCCCAGGGAAAAAAACAGCCTCAAGCCCACAACTTCTCTTTTCCTGAGACTTCTGTATCAGAGGCTACTACTGAAATATGTTTGGATGTTCTTCTGAAATGGTTTCACCTCATCCAGGCTGCAGTCCTACTGTGGTTGGTCTGCTACAAATTCAGATTAATGGTAACATTTCATAGCAGTTTGCTCTTACAGAGTGGGGTTGCCTTGAGAACTGACCTCAGTGCTAATGGTCTGGGTGCAGACTGTCACCTACTGCCACCATCTTTGTCAGTATTCCCAGCTTCTTGGCCACTGCTGGCCACAGGCAGCACTCGAACAGCTGCAACAGCTTGGGCAGATTTGGCTGTGGGTTTGTTTGTAGTGTTGGGTTAACAGCTGGACTCAGTGATCTTGGAGAGCTTTTCCCACCTTAAGGAGTCTGTGATCCTGTGGAAATCAGGTAAAAGCTGGGGCATAGATGCATTGGAGATATGGAACTTAAGGTGAAAGACTGAGCAGAACAAATTACTGAAAGTTGTTTCAGTGGCTTTTATCTGCTGAGATACTGATCCCAGGCTGCTCAGGAGTCCAGTGACTCTGAACACATGGCCTCATCTTCCTGGGGAAGCAGCCAGTATTTCAAAATAGATTTGAAACCATTTTGTTGAGTTGTGGAGCAAGTATTGATGGTTGAAACAATTTTTCAAATCACCATTCAGGTCACTTAACTGGAAACTGAAGAAAAGTTCCAGTCTCTGAAGCCTTGCTCACCTTTGGCTTCAAACAGTTGTAAAGCTAATGGCCAGAACCGTGCTGGAAAATGGTCCATTTGTTTGGCATGGTGTAAATAAGATTGTTAGCACATAATGTATAATGGTATGATTGCATCCTACCTCTCACTCAAAGTCTTTGTGATTACTGAGCTCTTAGAATTGGCTTTTTGCCTGGTTTTGGGGTTGCCTTGCTTGTTTGCTTTTCCCCCTGTGCAATGTACATCTTATACAGAAGTTGTAAGGAAAGGAAAACTGGCAGAATTTCACTTTAAAAATAATACTAAATTAGAGCAAAATACTTAAGAAGTATTGGCAGCCTTAATGTCTTTTTTAACTACTGGTGATGAATATAATTTAAAAGCATACTATTTGTATTAGTATAAAAAACTGTGTGAGAATGTTGATGTTTGTTTGTCTTAAAGGTAACAATTTGCATTGGATTTTTAGTATTCATTAGCATCATGTGATGGTGTATGTAGTTAGCCATGAACTTCTGTGAAGTGTTCAGCAGAATGGATTGAATAGTTTGAAGTCAGTGAAATGATTCTGGACTGAGCACAGGTCAGAAATAAGTGTTTCAAGTCTACAGATGTGTTTTGTGCATGTATTAATAGTTACATGTAGCCTAGTAACACATGTGATGTGTTCATAGTTACATGTAGCCTCAGTAGAAGTATTGGGTAACATAAATGTGACTTGGGCTGAAAATATTGACTCTAAAACCTTCAATCTTGCCTTTAAAATTTAGCTTATTTCTCATGTCGCGGAAGGAAACACTCTTGCTCACCTCAGAGAAGATGCAGTGGCCTCCTTCGCTGATGTGGGATGGATTGCTGAAGAAGAAGGTGAAGTCTCTACAAGGCTCAGGTATGTTTCTAGAATCTTCTCTCTGGCCTTCTGAACTAAGAGGAAGAAACTTCACTACTCTCCTGAGACTCTGCTGTGCAGTACAAATTAACAGAGAGCACTTGAATGGTGGGAGAAGAGACAGAGGTGGGGGTCTGGAAAAGAAGTAGTAGAGTTAGACTAATAGGATTATGAAACCAGGACTTGTTGGAAAAGATACAGGACATTGACATTATACAAGGGAGACTCTGGATTTTATTTATTTATGTATTGCAAAGAAATGCACGCAATAGCTTCAAGCAATGAAAATGTCTGCTTTGCTTTGGCAAAATTGCTAACAGCGATTCTCCAGTTCTCCTGAGATGATCATTACCATGGGGCACTGAACTGTACAGCTTCCTCATTAGCAGCAATGGTCATTCTGGCAATCCAGTAATTGGCATGTTGTTTTTCACCTTTCTGGTTAAGGCTCTGCAGTCTGCTAAGTACAGTGGTAAAATTGTGGTTTGTGTTTCACATCTTTAATCTTCATAACAAAAACTGGCAGGGAAGCATGTGAACACCTGTGTCCAGAATGCTGGGATAGGTACTGCTCTGTTGGACCAAGGGTTCTGCGCAGCACTGTCCCTACATGAAACAGTTTGGCTGAAGGGATGAAGTCCTCTATTCCATGCTACTCAGGTTGCTGCTCAGACTATGCAGAAACAAAAGTACAGTTCTGTAGTGCAAAGGAGATTTTTCTTCTAAACAAACGAATCTGTCAGAGAAGGGCACAGACTGTTGGCTTCAGAGACTACAGGAGGATACTGTTCTTAATTTGAAAGCATAGGTTTGAAAATAGGTTAGTAATGACCTAGATGCCCTCCAACTTGATTTGTTACAGTGAAGCTTTGCATAACAAACATTCTGGCACCGCCACATTAATTTCACAAACTCAGAGGGGAGTCACAGAAATCAGCACTTGCTTGGGAAACACTATTCCTGAAGTCAGTTTGATATGAAGGAAATTAACTGTCCAATACTGCTTTTGTTTGCACAGAAGTATTTTGTTTAAGTATTGAACTGTTAAGCTCTTACATTTAATGGAGACAACAGGGAGAATGGCTTTTTGGTGCTTCAGAGAACCTATTGTGAAAGATGTAGGACTGCATTTTTGCTGAAATGTCTGCAAAGGGAAGGGAGGAGCGGGGACAGATGGATGTGGGATGGGACTAAAATAATCCTGCAGATACATAGTGACCCTAAGGCAAACAGCTTATGATGGAGCACAGGAAGTGAATTACTTAGCAAATGTGACTATTTCAGTGCGCACTGTTTATTACGTCTGTGCACAGTATTAGTAGTGGAGCTGGTATGCATTAGGTGTTTTCCAGGCATTTGAAATTCCCTGTTTCGACAGGATCACATAGGTGTTACTGTTCAATATTTATCCACTGTAAAATTTAGTAAACAGTCTTGCAGATGTAGTTGGTTTTTTTTTTTTCTGTGAATACAGTTTTATAGAGGAAGCAACTAAATGACAAATTATGTTTCCACTACCTCTAGTCAGAGTAATAGTGACAACTCAGGCATAATATTTTTCCATAGTGTTAGATTCCAGTTAAGACATCTCTATTAATGCTCTGAGCAGAAAATACCCTTTGTTGTTTAGCTGTTCTGCTCCTTTAAAGAATTTCTGGAAGGAAGGTTTTAAGGAGTGAAGTGACCACTGGCTCCTTGTACCTTACTAGGGAGAGCAGGGAGGTGGCTGCTATAGGAGGTATCCTATTCTCAGCTTGAGTTGCTTTCAATTCCTGTCTAGATAACACCACCTAAATTTCATCATCCATGATGATATTAAATTCTCCTTGATCAGATTTCAGCAAGTTGTGCTGATGGTTTTTGTCAGTGTCATAGAAGACTTAAATGTATATCTAATCTTGGTTTGATGTGGTCAGAGCACAGGGCTTGTTCTGGCCTTAAATCTTGAATCTTGCTTTAGGTCTAGCACAACTGCATTTCTAACATGATGAGCACCCACAGCAGCTTAATCTACCCATTTCAAAAAGTCCTTTTACCACACCCTATTCTCACTCTCCTGTTTATTTAAACAAAGGAATCCTGGCATCCCTGAGAAGTTTGGGGATTGACATCAAGGAGGGTTGAGGAGTAAAGTATGTGGCCACATTCTGTGTTTTAAAGTTTATGATAATTTGTTGTCATCGATCCTTATCAATTCTACTTACAGAATCGTAGAACAGCTTGCATTGGAAAGGACCTTTAACAGCCATCTAGTCCAAACTCCCCCAGCAATGAGCAGGAACATCTTTAACTGCATCAGGTTCCTCAGATTCTTCAGATAAACAGTCTTAAAATGCTGGTGTCTTTGTAAGGGCTTATAGGACTTGTTTGAGCAGATGCTCAATAATGCCTCAGTGTTTAACATGGCTTGAGCTTTGGTGGGTATTAAGGGAAGGCAACAGAGTTACATTCTCTTGTGAGAAGCAGAGGGAAGGTCATGGACTCTTTAAAACTGTATGGAAATTTTCTTCTCTGTAGTTCTAATTATTGTGTTAGAAAATTTGATATGAGACCCTTTCCCATCAGCTGGCAAGCAGTCTCTGCATCATTAAGCTGTTTCATGCACTCTGTATTTTCCAATGCTGCTAAAATTGGAAAGTTTTTTTAAAAAATTTTTTAAAAATTCAGAAATCCAAACAGTACAAAAAATATCATGTGGAACCAAGAGATTCTTCTTTCTTCAAAGGAATCAACTGCAACTGGCTATTTGCTGCCTATGGGTAAAAATGGTAGCATTTAAGGGAAGAAAAATCTGAATTCAAACGAAATATACAATAGGTTTGAGGCAGAGAAATAGATTGGGATAAGAAGAAATGTATTCCTTTTTTCTTGCTGAAACCAAGGATTCTACAAAATGCTGTCTGGGAGAAGAGGAGAAACGGCTCATGATGCAAAGAGAAAGAATGTGAAGCTCTTATTTACCTGAAACTATTTAAGGTCTTGTTGAAAGTGATTTGTATTAAAACAATTCTGAAGTCAAGTCTTTAACTTGTACCCCTTATTTGTAGGTAACATTGCTTTAGTCTTAGTCTATTTCAAAGCCCTTAAAATATGTTGTGATATGTTTGTTACAGGTCAGAAGTTTGGTTAAAAACAACCCAGCCTGTTCCAGGCGAAGCACATCATTCCAGGAAGCCCCTACACAGACAAACGTCCTTGCAAAGCCCATCAGGAGAGGAGCCAGTGCCCAGGATTGCAGTGATGGCAAACGAAGAAGCAATGCAGAAGATCAGTGCTCTAGAAAATGAACTGGCCTCTTTAAGAGCACAGATAGCCAAAATTGTAACCTTGCAAGAACAGCAGAACTTGACAACAGGTATTAAATTTGCTGCCCTCTTAGTAAAAATTACTTAATGAATATGTCCTTTTATAATTACTACTGCGTTAATTCTTCTTTTGTGAGATACTGCAACACCAAGCACTTCTCCATATTGTTTTAGTTAGTTTGGCACAATAACCAAGGGGTAAAGAATAGGACTTGAAGACAAGTGACTTGCCAGATTTTCTGGTTTTTTTAGTATTCCTAAAGTCGTCATGTTTGTCTGTAAATCTGCCAGAGCTCTGAATCTGTGAATGAGTAAAGAAGTATTAAACAGCTTTCAGAGCAAAGCTCATGATAAACATGATGGCTTAAACCAAACTAAAAGAATGTAACTTAATTACTGACACTGAAGTCTTTCTATTCAGTAAGGAAATAGGCTCTCTGATATCATTAAGTATTCATACAAGATGCTAATTATGCTTTTGGAATATGTAATATACATCTCAAGTAACAGAAAAGGCAATTAATTGTTTACTGCAATCATCTCTGGGACCAGACACATTGTCCATATGGAACCAAAAGTGGTGCACTGTTTCTGGTAGTAAACAGAATCATTCTTTTCCTGAATTTCTTTCTCCTCTTTCCATCACCTCTGACTCCTTTCAATTTTAAGTCTTCAGTGATTAGCAGGGGAGGGCCCTTGTCGGCTGCAGATGACAGGCATTTGGTTGCCACTCTTTCCTAAGGTCACTTAACAAGTACAGCTTTGCCTATGTTTGTGTATAAAATCATACTATGATTTTTCAAATGCTCCTTTAGCTGTTAACTGATAGAAGTTACTTTATTGTTCCTGAACTGCTCATAGTCAAAACTATGAAATAGTTTTAAGGATCACCTGGTTTCACTCTTGAATTTTAATTATGGGGGGAGGGTGGGGGCATGTGAAATAAGTATAAACTTTTTTTTTTTCCTCCCCCTTTACCTCTATTTAGTCTGGAAACTAAATTTTTATTTTATCATCTTTATCTCCCTCTTGTGGTAGAACGTGGTAATGTTGCTGTGTGTTTTCCTACAGATTCACAGAGTAGACTCTTCTGTTCTATTTCTATAAATATCTTTACACACTTTATACTCCAAGCCTCAAAATTCTGGTTTGATCTGATTTTTCTCGGTTTTTTTAAAGGTGCAATTAAACAGAGGCTTCTTCATTTATTTGTCAGGTTATTACTTACTGTTACTATATTAATAACACACATTTTTACCTAAAGTATACATGGAACTCAAAATCAAGATTATTGTGAGAATCTCTATGAGTAGAGACAGATGAGTAGCTGGCCTAAAAATCCTCAACCTCGGACAGCTGGAATAAACTTCAATTTAAGCACTGTTTGAGCTCTGAAATTTACATTGAAAAATCTTGTATTCAAATTTCTTGCATACAAATTTCTTATTTGTGATGATAAGTAGGGAGAGACACCGCTCCTGTGTCAGATTGTGACTTCCAGCTCAGTAGCTGCCTCTGAGAAGAAAGGGAAATACTGGTAACATTAGGGGCAGGACATAACTAGAGGATGTCACGGCATCTGTCCCACTGCAGTAAGGACACAAATGCACCTAGCATTAGGACTGGAATGTCGAAGGACACTTCTGACTTTTCAAGAAGTATTTTAATGTGGTTTGTTAGCTGCCCCTGTTTAGGTGGTTTAGGAATGGAGAAGTTATAATCTAAAGGTGGTAGAGGGGACACAATTGAAGTTATTACAGTGATTTTCTTACTTGAGCATTTGTGACATGTGAAGGGTAGTCACAAGTAAACTGACTTGTATTGTGTGTTTTATTTGTAGTTGGGTCAAGTCCACTTGCTTCAGCTGCTGTCCCTGTTCTTCCATCTCCATCACTGCCACCACCACCTCCTCCTCCTCTGCCTCCACCCCCTCCCTCAAGTCTGGGTCAGAGTAAGTCTGCAATTGATCTCATTAAAGAGAGGAAAAACCAAAAAATGAACACTGGCCAGGATGTGGTGGAAAATGGGCCAAAGAAGCCTGAAGTACCAAACATGCTAGAAATCCTCAAAGATATAAACAGTGTGAAACTGCGCTCGGTGAAAAGGTAATAAATGTCAATGTACCAAGATTGGCATTAATGATTTGTTTTTATGAGTCAAAGCTATTTCAGGGTGAGACAGATACTGATATCATTTTCTTTTCTAGATCCTTAGAAGGTACAAAACCTAAAGTGTCTCAGCCTGCAGATCCGGCAGCATTAATAGCGGAAGCTCTCAAAAAGAAATTTGCGTATCGATACCAAAATGATAGCCAAGGTGAAACAGAAAAAGTGATTCCAAAGGCTGAAACAAAGACACAGACTGAGGTAGTGCTGGTGAGTATTTTGATTCTGAACACATCCTTGAACTAAATTATAGTTGCGCAAACCAACCTACATCTTTCTGCTAACACGTGCAGGTGTTACACTAGTTAACATCTCATTTGTTAGGTCCACAAAACCCTGTGAAGTACTGCTGATATGCCAGGACTTTGGGCAATCAAATGTTTTCAGTGGCAAGTCTTTGGATTGTGTACTGTCTTGGCCCTAGCTTTACAAAGTCCTGTCACAGTTTTGTTATTTTTAAAACAAAAATGTTTTCTGTTGCCACAGCCTCTGATATTCAGAAAATCTTTGCTAAGGGCTCACATCAAATCCAGTCTGAACTGAGTTTGCCTCTTATTACCAACCTTAACCATTCAGCTGGTGCAGGTGAAACTTTGAAGCAAGATCCTGAAACATATCAGAGATTCCTAGGAAATTGGAAAACAAATTTTTCAGAATGCCTGCTGGATCTTGATTCTTTGGTATAGGGAGTTTCTTCTAATGATTGCAAATGCTGAGCATATGAAAGCAGTTTCTTTATAGTGTGAGAATGTTAAAATGAAACTGTATTTGAAGTTTGCCTCCTGGCAAAAGTTATTAATGGCTTCTAGTTTATTTCAGACGGTTTTGAATTTGGTTTTTAAGCAATGTACATTCAAAATACAAGTCTCTATCAATGTACACTTAAAAACCAGCCTAGTATAGATCAGTTTTGTTTTTGTTTGTCAGCAATCCTTGAAGCCTTGTGCTATGGAACCAGAGAGGAAGAGTAAAGAGTGTTTGGTTTTTTTTTTTTCTTTTGTGCAATTGAAAAAATGCACATTAAAGTCCAAAAGCTGGTTCAGCTCTGAATTAAGTTTTAAGGAAAATAACATTTTGTTGCCACAAATCTCAGGACTTTTGAGTACTTCAGCTAATTAATGTTGACCTACTTACCTTTTGGCCTGTACTGGTTTATTTCTGTAATGTTTAGGGTGTTCTTCTCAAATAAAAGGCTAAATGTTTCCCAAGAATTAATCACATTTCCTCAGCATCTCTGGTGCATTAAGAAGAAGAACACAAGTTGGCAATGTTTATTCATACAGGGTTTTTTCATTATTTTCTATTTTTGAAATTTAAAATCCACCTTTTGAGGTAAAGGATCATCAAGTCCTCAAGAGCTAAGAAGACTGAAGATTTTCATTAAATGATAGAATGTTGATCCATTAGGAGCTAATAAAATCTGTCCCTCAGTTACTTTCCAGTATCTAACTTTGTTAGGATTTGCACAGAAATGCAGGGTAGAGTAAGAGCAGCAGCACTGTTAAACTGCTGCTGGAGCAGTTGGTTGTCAAGGTGTAAGGATAGCCGTGTCTGTCTCCTTATTTTACTGTGCTGGAGCAAACTGCCTCCAGCCCTGCTCCAGCAGGTCGTTGGCTCCCTCCTCTGAGCAATTTCAGCTGTTAGTAACACAAGTTTCCCTTTACTTTGTGACATCCACTCACAGGATGTCAGAGTGATAAAGGAAATTATTTCTGCCCGGGTTCTGCTTTTACTACTTGGATGGATAGATAGTTCAACAAGGGCTCTGTTCAAAGCAATCTGAACATGTTTCTGGTTTTCTTTCCAGTTTGGACCACACATGCTGAAGTCTACAGGAAAGATGAAGACTTTAATTGAAAAATCTTAGTGTTAAAGATTATTCTGCAAAAGACTGTTAAGCTGCTTTGTATAAAATATTTTACGTTGCAAATAGCACTAGTACTGAGAGGTCTCTTTTCTAACAGCACAGAAAGATCTGATGTGAAATGCAGAAACGAGGCACTAAATATGTTTGTACGTAGGTGATTTATCAAGGGGAATAAATTGGACCTTTATACTCAGGTATTAATTTTGTATTCAAGCTTGGCTTTCCACTCAGATTTATGTGATGGATTTAGTTCATTAACACTAAGTTATATATACAACATTTCTGGTGCATAACTGACCAGCATAAAAATTTGTGTACATGTTATTAATGATGGTGATACACCCGTAAGTTAATACCAGTTTTATGGGAGCTCTACCTATAATTTGCACTACAGTGTGTAATTTTATACTGAAATCTTCATGTTGAAGTCTTTCTTTTAAACTTAACTGTAGCAAATTTTTAGCCTAAAGAAAACCTGAAGGCACTCTGCTTCTTACTGACTCAAAGTGAAAACTTGAACCTGCTGCAGAGGTCCTAAATTAAAAAAAAAAAAAATCCCTAAATTATAGAGTAGTACATTTTTGTGCAGGGTTTTTTGTTTGTTTCACCCGAGCTTGCAAGGGTAAGGGAGTAAAACCTGGTTGCATCATCCTGTGGCCATTATAAAGAGTAAAATCATGCTGTGGGAGTCTTTGTCAGAAGGTAGTCAGGGGAATTTGAAATAGTAAATAGCAGCAGATTAAAATAACAAAGAGTATGTGTTAGTTGGCATAAAGTGCTGTAGGTAAGAAAACAAAGGTACAAAGTACTGTGGGGTGCAAGTTGCCAAAAGCAGCTCATCTCTGCTGCTCTAGGAGATGCTCGTGGGCACCTTCTCCCCAGCTTGGCTCCCTGGGTACATTTCTGGCAGATGGGGCTTGCACAAGCCCTCGTAGCCCCATTTGCAGGGAAGAGATGGAATAAGCTGTTGCCCATAACCATTTTCCAGGGGAAGCCCTTCTGATGCAGCAGCTGTTTCCTGCCACACCTGTACCAACCACCTGAGCTCATGTTCTCCACAGGTGTAGAAAGGCTCAAGCTGAAAGTACAAGTCAGGGTGAAAAAAGCTGTTGAGGTGCACACTGAAACAAAGCCAGGGTTTGCTCTGACCATGGATGAGCGTTTAAAAGCTGAGCTTGGGTATTTTTGGTGCTCTAAGCTGCTCCTGGCTACTGGGACAAGTACAACTGCCTCTGGGAGCTTCTGTTTCCTAGGAAAAGACAAAAGCAGCACTTTTTAATAAAGACAGCTTCAATGGCTCTGACAAGGTTACTGAAGATGGGGAAGCTTTGCTGCTTATAACTGGAATGTAGGTTGTACATAGAGGAGCTTTGTTTTCTGGTATGGAACTCGAAATGGTGTTAATACGTACACAATGTAACTTCTTTCCAAAGTGCTCTGCCATCAGTCCTACTGATTGGTCATTCAATCCCTCAGTTCTTTCAAGTGCCTTTAAAACACCTTTGTGAAAGTTAACTTTGGTTTTAAGTTTTGTATTTTATGCTCTATTGCCACTATATAAAATTAAAAGCAGATAAAATAAAGATGGTATATTTGATTTGTGGTACTCTACAAATGATAGCAGCCACAAAAATGGAAGTTTCCATTCTGTTAACAGTGACTATAAATCAGTGTAGTGACAACCTCCTTGTAGTGATCCTCCTTGCATCTCCTCCAGGGCTGCTTTGCTTACCTTGCTGTGCAGCAGGAGTAATAGGAGGGGTGGCTGTGAAACAGCCCCGCACTGTTAATTCAGGTGCACGCTGGTTAAACAAACAAACAAACAAACAGTGGTTCTCAGGAACCAGAGAGGAGTTTATGCCTCACCACAATGATAGCAGGAAGGGACTTGTTCAACAGCTTCTCCATCCCCTGGTACACTCAGTTCCTCTGGCAGCCCAGTTAAATCATTAACCTGTAAAATTCAAGATGTCACTTGACCTGTTAAACCAAGCTAAAGCCTGAAAATCATCCACACCAGACACTGCTCATCTGAACTGGGGTGTCCAGCACCAGAAATGAGGTGAGCTTTAGCAGTGATGTAAAATTACTGCAAAAGAAATGTCATCTGTGGAGAAAATCACTAAGTTGCCATCAAATAACTTATCTTACACTGTACCTTAATGTGTGTATTATTCCTTGAAATCACACACAGTGCCACTGCCCACTGAAAAACACCTCAAGTGCTCTAAGGCCGCCCATGGAGGCTGGGCCCCCTTGGACATAACCTGAGGCCCGTTTGTGCCTGTGTACAGAACAGTGCTGGGAGCAGATCTGTGACCTGGAAGAGCTGGGGGGCCTGGCCCCCGTCCCCAGCAGGGCTCTGGGCTCCAGGGGCTCCCAGTGGCCGTGGGACTCAGTCCTGTGCCTAGCGTGCGTGGGCTCTTGGCTCTCATGTGAAGTGCCAAAGCTGCAGCAATGTTCAAGTTGAGTGTGGATTTGTAGAAGGCACTCCGCCCCAGCATGGAAAAAGCATTTTTCTTATTTCAAGTCCAATGCCAGACACTTCCACATGCATGAAGAGGTGGGATTAGAAGCAGTCTTTCTATCTGTCTGGTAGAGGGACCCTTTCCAGGAAGGGTGGCTTAGAATAAAACTACTCCTGCCGTTTTACACTTTGACAAGTTCTTCTGGGTCCTGTCAAAGGACAGGAAAGGACAGCAAGTTTGCACAATGTTAAAATCACAGGCTCTTTATAAATACTATGTTGAAATACTCCATATACCTATTTATTATATTATTATTCCTAATTTTCATTAAAATTACATATTAACATATGCCTGTAACAAGTAGCAAAACTTAAAAGGCAGTTGATACTCTTTAAACCCAGTTCATTTTTTACAAATGTGTCACAGAAGGCATCATCAGACTGATTTTAGTTGTCATTTTGAAAACAGCTGCAGGTTTGGCTGCAGGTTTCATTCAAAAATGTCCAAGAGGAATCAGTACTTTTCCACACTTAACCCAGATAAGTGCTGCTCTGTAGTAAGTTTCTCTCAGTTTCTCTGTGCTGAGTTACATACAGTTCTTACCTCTGTGTTCTCCCAGCTTTAAGCACCCTTTGAAAGGCAACCTGTCAAAAATGGCTCTTCTCTTCTGAAAATTATAACCAGAGCTCCTTGACCCATCTGATTCTTCTGTGTTGGGGTCAACATCAAGAACTTGCACTGACAGCGAAGGAAGGAAGTTCACGCAGGCTCAAAAGAATGGTTTCATTAGAAATTTATTTCTTTAAACATGGCCACTTTGAGATTAATGATACTACTTCAGGGAACATGAAAGAATAATAAACAGTTTTAGAAGGGAAACAATCAGGTAAGTCAGGATTTGCTTTTCAAACAGTAAAAGGCCAAGCTCCAAGAGGCAATAAATTTTGGCATACGAGGACTAGTATTTTCAAATCCAAAAGTTGGCTTAGTTTTACAGTGGAAGCTGACTGCAACCTTAGCTACCTTTCCACAACGCTGGACTCAGTCATAACTTAAATGTACAGGAGCATAATGTGAAAAGATTTTGTTTTATTAATTAAAAGTTAACAGCAACAGGCACATATTAAAATGAATATGGCAAAGCCTTTACAAATGGCTTTACGCTGAAGCTCTCTTCCAAAAATGGCTGTTGCAACAAACTGTAAACAGAATTAATAAACAGTCTTTTACAATAATAACAGGGAAATACAAATGAACTAAAAGAAAGCACCAGTTTCTCAAACTAGATTACAGTTGTGCTTACTGTACTTAAAACAATGTAAAACAAATTACAAAAATGGAATGTTTTAAGTTTAAAATTAGTCCTTTAATTTTGTCCTAAAAAACATTTTCTTCTTTTCCCATCAAAAACCCATCAGTGGGTAATGTTTCAGTAGAGGGAGGAATAAGTAAACAATGCACTTTTTTATTATTATTTTTTTTTCAAATCAAAAACAAATTTGGTCACTTAGCTTTGTGCATAGTTTAAGGCATCTGTAGCAATTTGTTACAGTTTCCTCCCCAGTGTGGCTGTTCATGAAATTGTCACATTCTAAAAGAATAAATTAAAAAAAAAAAAAAAGAAAAAGAAAAAATGTTGCCGTTCAAACCCTTCCCCGAGCCCTCCCGCCCTCCCCCGTCCCAAACGTACTCACACACCCACACATACACACACGCTGCAGCGAAAGGGGCATTTGTACCCTTGTTCTGAAGGACACGCTTCCCATCCCACTTTATTTCAGATTGGCAAATACCCTGAGCTGATTATGGTGTTTAGACATTCCACCTTTTTCTTGCATGTGCAGTTCAAGTGTACAATAGTGAGAACAACATGCGATGTTCCCACTGCAGAATCGCAATGCAGTTCGGACGCTTCCCCCCCACCCCTTCCCTTCCCAGATTCAGAAGTGTTTTTGCTGTTAAAAAATTGCATTCCCATATAGCACTGGAGTAAAGCTTGGCTGTGCTCTATGATGAATGCTCAGTTCCCAGTGCACAAACAAAATTATGGCAAATGGGAGGCTTTTCTGGCATCCAAAGAAACAAGAGCTGCAGTCTCAAATTTGATCTTTTTCTTTTAAAAAAGCAAAAAACCCAAGTTAGTGGTTCCTTCACAGCCATGCGCAAAGGTTAAGTCTAGAACCGACAGTTTCAGAGTACATTTGTAAACATCAAGTCTTGCCAGAGGCAGCAGAGGATGGGCACTTCACATTTCCGTATTAAAACAGGGACTGAGTGGAAGGTATGCTTTGACCACATTTATGCAAGTCTTGCTAAATTCCAAGGGAGCGGAACAATCCATGTCAAGTTTTAGATTTGAAGACGGTATTCCAAATATCATGAGAAAACCCAAGCCACGGGGCACGATGACGCCTTCGTCCCGTTGCTCCGAGGCTCAGTCGCTGCTGTGCTTTGCATATTCGAGGTTCCGAACGACAACCAACTGAGGCGGGTGCATATTGCTCTATGTTCAGATCTGGCGGCTTAAAAAAATTCTGGGTCAAATGGTCTGTGTCAAAGGAAAACTTGGAAATAAATAATGCTGGCATCATTTTACCACTCTACCAAAACCTTGGGCTGGCATATGTCTCCTTTAATCCAACCATGCAGATACCGAGGGAAGAGGCAGTTTTGTCATGGAGATTGAGGTCAGGACAATCGAGGTTCCTGAGGTAAAATGTCTGAGTCCATTTCCTCAAAAGTGGGGTCAACATCGTCACCGCGGCCCAACTGTTCCCTCTGCACTCCCTTCCAGCTTGCCTTGTTCAGTCCCAGGTGGCCAAGCATTGTCTGTGACAGCCTCGTGTTGGAAAACCGGGCCCATTCCCCAAACAGTGGTTCCACCAAGTACGTCATAAAACCTTTGGAAACAAGCAAAGAGAGGCAGATTAAATAAAAAAACAATACAGAGAAAAAGTAAAATACTCTAACTAAATACTTTAAATAGCATTTAGTAGCAAACAATAAATGTGTCAAACTACTGTTCTCCAATGTGCATTTAAATATTCATTTAGATATTTGGGCACCTTTACAAAAAATATCTCAAAATGTAGAAGATTTTACAGATCAGTCAGAAGAACACCAATACACTGCATTACAAATTAACATTCTTTCTTTCACAGCAATAACCAAATGAAGACAAATACTGGACAATATGGAGGGGAAGAGAAACCTAAACATCAGCAACTAATACAATTTAGAAAACCTAAAGTTCTAAAAGATTTTATAATTAATTACCCTTCTGAATTATACAACACAGGGGAAAAAAGAATATATTTTCACAATACTAGGGTGACTAAAAATACTTTAAAATACAAATTTTAGAAATTTTTTAAACAAGGCCACAAAACAACACAGTGATGTACTTTGTGTGTATGCACATGTTCATTTATTTGTAATGTCTATTTCCATGAAGCAAAAAATCAATGGTAAGATGGCCAAAATTGAGTCTTTTAATTAAAAAATATACGATTTCCTAGCATTCTAAATTAAACAGTGCAGCTGATTGAACACAGCTTTTGTGTCAATCAAAAGCATTAATTCATTCTGTCCTTGTTGTTAAATTTATTCTTTTCTTTTACTATGTTTTTAACTGAGTCCCACTTCACCTCCATCATCAACTTTTATTAGAATTAACTATAAAAAGACATTTTACTATTTAAATCCAAGTCAGGTTAGCAAAAACTATTAATATAATGGCTATCCACCATTCTCCATCACATCTGCCCACCACCTTCCTTAAAGGCTGTATTTAAAGGGAATGCTGACATTCCAAAAAGCTAAACCCAGCATGCCCAGTTGTGACAAGCTCACTGCAGAAGGCACCCAAGACCACATGGCAAGGGGAAGGGCCCCTCCTCTTCCCAAAATACCCTTCAGATGAGGAAAGTTCTGGGCAGCAGTGTGGAGAAGTCAGACAGCTGCCTCCCACACTGAACCCGCTCTGTGAGGAAACAGAGGGGCTCCAGGACTGTCAGGGCAGCACCGTTCATAAACAATCCAAGAGAGGTTATGTAGCAAATAAAAATAAAATTGCTCTTTATTATAAAGAGCTGCCACACACAGAGTATGTTCAGCCTCTAGAAAATGTATCCAAAAGATGCTTTTTTTCAAATTGCATGCTGAAAGAAATTACTAAAATGAACCGAATTGCAGTTACCAATCTGGATGTTGGCAATAGTTTCTGTCTGTCGGTCACAAAGTGGACTCACACCCAAGTGATATTTTTTTTCGATATCACCTAAAGAAACAAAAGTATAATGCAACCATTAAATCATAAAGTCACAACCAAATCAAACACTAACAGAAGCAAGCTGTGAGCATTGGTTAACAAGGATACTACCCTGCAGCTGGTGGAATGCATTTACTTCTCTTCCCAACTCCCAAAAAACCAAGCAGATCCATCAGACTAACAATACTTAAAACTACTGTATTTAAAGACTTGGTATTTTTCATCAAACAGTAATTACAGAAATCCCATAGAACCACAAGTTTCCTGAGGATTACCATCCTTTTTCTTGCAAAACCTACACTCTCACAGAAATGACAAATTAATCCCCCCTCAGCAATATGGAAGAGGATAGCTTAGCTTTCAGAAATTTCTCACTTAAGGCAGTTTGTGTTTCTGCTTCCCTATCACCTTTACCTAAGATTAAGTCTCACATGATTAGCACCAAATAAAGCAGTCTGTTCCCCATTTACCATATTCATGTGCAAATTAGCAGGTCTCAAGTCCACCAAACTACCCTTAATTTTCTTACAAAACAATTTAATAACAGTGGAGCAAATTCACTCCATTTGCCAATTACAGGCTTTATTAACTGCTTACATAAGTAGTCTAAATTGCACAGTAACTAAAAATCTCCCTGGCTCTTACCTGCTTACCAACAGGCCTCACAGCTGAAGCTTAAATATTGAAGACACATGATGAACACATTCTGTAATTTGCTGAAACCACTAGGGCAATTTTAAAGTGGCCATAATTATTAATCTGCAGCACCTTTCAGCTGAAGGATGTATTGCATCAGCCATTCTAGGTTCAGATTCTAAGCAGATTCTCTGCTGAGTTTTAGTAACTCTAACCTTTTGCAGGAAACACAAGCCATGAAAGTAAAAAAAAATCCTATACTGTACATCTCTGTTAGTGCTAAATATAAATAGACTAAGGCTCATGGACACTCTCTCCACACTAAATACATTATATACTAACACATACTTCTACTCTTACTTGCCTTGATGGAAGAACTCCTCTGTTACTTTCTCACTCCACTGCTTGCTCAGCTCCCATGTCCGACAGGGGTTACAAATATCTGCACACTTCAAAGCCATCTAACAAGATAACACACAGTGTTAGATCACCTTTCCTTCAACACAAGTGCCTGTAATTACTTAACTCCTGAGAGCAGATTATTTTAGGTTTTGTGAATAACAAGCCTACCTACAATTTGTGCTCCAAAGTTATGTTCTGTAATATTTAAAAAACACTCAGGGAATTGTGAGATCTCATGATCATCCCTGAGTAATATGGAAATTCAGCCAACTCAAAAATATTTCAGGACCCCTATATTTAGTATACTCACTGGTACAGGAACCAAAAATAACTTCAGAAAAAGAAGCATCAAAGCAAGCAAGCAGTATTTTCCATTTCTGGCTCTCATGCCCGTATTTTTAGCAATAGCTTACACAAGACAGAACTTCTCATCTGTTAGTCCACTTTCTCTTATAGCCCACAATATGAACCTAGTAAGAAAATGCCTACAAACCTAAGAAGATTCTCAAGGCTTTTGTTTTTAAAGTTTGCTAAAGCTCACTAGCACAACTGCAAACTGATTCACAACAGCAGTGTCTCCTTCCCCAAAATATATTCTGACAAAGCATTTCACAGTTCTGGGGCTGCAATGGAGTTGTTAGAAGAGCTAAACCTTGTCTTGGAAACACCTCGATTCAGCAGCTCCAAGTCACCAGGCGTACCAACACACCCCATCACTTGGGAGAAGTGCGGGCTGTGGGAATTGAAGTGGAGGGAACAACCTCTTTGTAATGGAACAGAAAGACTAAAAAACAGTTCTGCTCCATTTTGAATGGGGAGAAGGCCTGGCAGAAGCAGTATTTAGTATCTTAAAGTAAATTAGTTTTTCCACTAAAATTTTTCAATGTTTCAAAAATACGAGCAGCAAGATCACCTGTAAGATGAAGTGACGATGGTTTGGGTTCTCCAAACATAGATCTCCTCTATCCAAATGGGATCGGAACATGGACAGGTACTCGTTTTGTTGACTGATGTCTGTGGCAAGAATGAGATCACCTATCTGGCTCTCCATCAGCTGCCTGAGATAAGTGACACCAAACATTCAAAAGCATATCAATTAAGAACAACAGTCATCAGTAGATCTACGTGGCATTTTATCATATTTATTATTATAGAAATATAAGCTTTATAATAAGCATTTTCACTGAACTGTTTGTTTTCTTTTCCTGAAAAATTCCTGCAACATTCACAGAAATATCAGAATATTTCATTGGCAGCTTTCAGAAAGATTAAAACAGTTTTTAGCTTTTTTCCTCCCCCTCCTTTTTTTTTTTCCCCTTAAAAATGCACGAACTGATTGTCTCAAGATTATTTCTTGTCAAGAGTAGGTGAAGATGGTCTATTTTAAACTACAGTTGTGGTGGCAGAACGAGAAAAGACTGCCAAGTTTAGTCTGAACAGGTGCTTGACTACATGAATACACTCCTTCAATGTACTTGCAATACATGTTATTTTCTGAGTATCACGTTGCACCATGAACTGCTCTACTCTACCAGCACAGTATCCAGGAATTCTTAAAATAGATCTCTATATCTTGTACTCAAAACTGCTGTGCAATAACTTATCTTGTTTTGCAGGGCTGTCTTAGCTGACAGATTGCTTCTATCTGAAACTAATCTGTACTATGTGGTATAAACATACCTGTTTTCTAATGACATATGTGCAAATAAACCAGATTCTCTCAGCAACCCCACCGCCGATCTCCAGTGATGGTTCTCTAATACTGAGGTATTCTGTGAATTAAAAGAGAATAACACATATCAGTCAATGCTTTTTTCTTAAACTAAAGAGCTATATACAATTTGGCTGTGTTTTGGGGTTGGTGTTTTATTTTCTTCTCTTCTTGTTTGTTTTTCCCAGAGGTTAAAACCCACAAATCCTGAATACTTACTTAATTTGCACAATTCTTTATCCCAGTGACATGGAAACAATGTCTGCATTCCATCCTACCGCTAGCTAAACATATCACAATTTATATTCCTTTTCTATACTCCTCTCCAAACCTGGATTTAACAAAACAACTGATTTTATCCTTACCTTATATAAAGTCGCTAAGTAATGATTTGTTTTAATTAGGAAAGGTTGGTTAACGCCTGGGTGATCCAAATCATGTGTGGCAGCTGCTATTAAACTAAGCAGGACATCCCATGGAGTTAAAGACTTGGAAAGCTGCAAGGCAAACCCAACAAACATTAGTAATGCAATAAGGCCTTAGAAAAAGTGCATGAATGTTGCATTTTTGGTTTTCAGTAATTAACAGCCAATAGAAATTTGAAGAAAATCTTGAAGATGTAAAACTAACATTCCACTGACTTTTCACAGTATTTCCCCCCCAAAAGCCACAAAATTTCAACAATGGTTTAAGAATTATTCTTTCTGAATGGCGAAGTCCACTCTTAAAAAATGCCAGCACACAAAGTCCTTTGTGTCTGGTAATGAAGCATTCCTAACCAGACCCCATAAAAGCAGCAAATTCTTAAAATCAGCTCTCCCTCTCATTCACCAAGTCCATTTGTGTCTACTCTGCTTTAAATTCATTCTAAATTTTAAAAAGCATGAAAACCTTACCTCCTAAGAGGAAGAAACTAATGCTCTGGAAGACTTAGAACTATTTAGAATATATTTCTACTCTATGCAAAACTGTATTTCAAGGTCTACCAGGAACAGAACCAAAGGAGGAAAATCTGCCACAAATATATATTTTCCATGAGCAAGTCAATTAACTCAGCATGCATCTACATGGACTTACTGTCACTGTTCATAGGTGTTCCTTCTTGTGACTGAGAGGTTTGAAAGTTTAAACTCAGTAACAAACTCTAGTTTGCACTAAAACAGAGAGGACAGTTCTGTCCATATAAAGGTGAACTGCAGCAAACACCCTGCAAGGACAGACGTTTATGTTCCCTGTTGCTTTTGCCATCTATCACACCTCACATGTTTATTATGTACTTTAGTGCAACAGAGCTGTAGTTCAGTACACTGAACTACAGCTGTACATGTTACTAAAAATACCAAGCCTATTCTTGTATCTGAAGCTTTACAAAACTTCCATCACGAGTATTAAATTAAAAATGCTCAGAGCTTCCTAACTGAATGCCATAAAAAAGCTCATCATGTACCAGCTCTGATCAGGCTCACTGCACCAACTGGTCTGAGAGCAGCCCTGAGAAACTGAGTGGGAGGAGTGGGCAAAGAAAACCTCTGAAAAAAGTTTTATGGAACCAAAATGTATTTGTTTTTACATCAGAAGCAGAATAAGGAGCTATGCTATTCAGGAGAATACCAGATTGGTGATAATCTGCAGAAAGGTAGATAACTTTTCATCTAGCTACAGAGGACTACAGTTTTCAATTTATTACAGGACAGGACTTTGCCCTGAAATTGTCCAAGACCTGACTTGAAGCAGCCTGACAGCCGTCTAAGTAGTAGAGGAACAACCACTAAATTAGTTTAGCTCCTTAAGGTCTGTCACTCTACCCCTTTCTTAAAAAGAAAGCCAAAGAGAACTCCTGATGTATTGCTATGAACTGCCTCTCACAGAAGTAAACTGTTCAGTAACAGCAAAGATGAGCAAAGCAAGGGTAATGACAATTTATGGAAGAAAAAAACCACCTCAGATGACAAGTACACAAGTTTATTGTTGCCAGCTCTGACTCAGGCTGCAGTTCTATACAAATGTCTTGGGGCACATGCACTATATTAAACAGCTGCAACTTTAATTCCCTGCTCTAGTTCAGCAGGAAGTCACACAAAAGACAATGTCAGCTCAGGGTGGGGAAAAAAGAAAAGCACACTAAGTGTGAATCCACAGCCTCAGCAACAGGGAGGGCAAGGGAGAGTTCAAGAGTGTTTCTTGTTATGTTCTTAGGTTTCTTTACTTTTGATAAAACCTGTATATGCATATACACATACATATATGCATGTAGGTTTATATATAGATCAATGACCTTACTGCTCTCTAGAACTGCCTGAAAAGAGGCTGTAGCCAGGGCTGCTTGGCTGCTTCTCCCGGGTAAACAGTGACAGCATAGAGAACACAGTCTAAAGTTGTGCCAGGGGAGGTTTAGGTTGGACATTAGAACAATTTCTTCACTGAAAGGGTGATTAGACATTGGTATGGGCTGTCCACAGTGGTGAGGTCACTGTCCCTGGAGGTGTTTAAGTCAAGATGTTTAGGTGGATGTGGCACTCAGTGCCATGGTCTAGTAGACAAGGTGGTGTTTGGTCACAGGTTGGACTCTATCTCAGAAGTCTTTTCCAACCTAAATGATTCTGTGATACGTGCACACAATCCATTCATATGCATATACACACAAACACATATTTCTGTGTGTATGAGTGATGTAAAAGTGAGAATGCTCCTTACCTTGGGCTCTTTTAAGTAACAGTGCATGGCCTGAGTCACATCAGCAGCATGAACTGCATTATGATAAGGATTTTGACTGTGATAATCTTCTTGAACCATAACTGCAGGAAAAAAACCAAATACCCAAATTTAAATAAAATTGCCATTTTTCAAGGACCATTTTATATGCCCCTATTAGGCACAGAAATATGCAGTATCACAAGTTACATGCAATAAAAGCATCAGAGTCAATAAATCGTCAGCTGAACCATGTAAGATTTTTATGCAAAGAAACAGTGTTTGCTAAAGGAAATCAACTACATGTAAAGTCACCTCAGAGCAAAATTAAACAACTTGAAATCAATATATAATCTGAGATACTCTGACTTTGAGAACTTCCCAGGAAAGGCTGTCTTTGACAATCTGTCTGAATGGTGAGGCAACACTGAATACAAAATGAAAATTATGCTGTTTACCAAACCATTAGGATGACTTCATATCATGACCTGAAAACAAACAGGACTTTAGAGGGATTAAGCACTGCTTTCCCATCATATGAAGTGTTTTTCTTTCCCATTCAGCAAAGTGGTCATGGAAAACCACTTCTATATGTATTGAGGCATTTTCCCATACTCGCTACTCAGGCAAACGAAAGCCCGTATGCAATTTAGAAAAGAGTCTCATTTAGATGCTGGTCTGACTAACTACATCTAGATTAAATATTCCCTATTTAACTTCTTCTTTGCTTTCCTTCTCTTTCCTCCATCTTCCTGACTGTTCCGGAACATTACAGGCAGAATTCTTTGAAGGGCATCAACATTAGCTCAAGTACAGGGAATGAAAAAACTATAATGTTAAAAAAGGATTGAAGGGAAAAAACACAGCAATCAAACTATATTCTAAAGTCTTGGCTACTACCTCTAAAGTCTTGAGGTTTGCTTGGAAGAACTACACATTAGTTCTTCCAAGCAAACCTCAAAAGAACATTTTCCTGTCTGACTACAGTCTGTCAGTCCCACCAAACAAACAAGCCCACAAGCTTCTTTTCTACTCAATGTACAAGGCCAAAGGATCCATGTAATTGTGAATGTAATGTTACAGCATTACTGACATGGTGTTTGTGAAAGCTGAGGTTCAGGAAAAGTCAAAACACTGTCACCACCATGTAATCTCAATAGTACTCAATGGAGAGGTGACAGCTCATATGAAAAATAATGAAAACCAATATAAATGTCTTTGGGCTTCATTAACCTGCACTAACCTTCATTAACCTCACACCTATTCCTCACATCAAGTGCATGAATGCATATATCCCTGGCTTTTTTTTTAATTTTTTTATGGCTTCATAGGCTGATCCAGCACCTGAACTTTACAATTTTCCTAACTTACTTATTTTATTTAAGCAGACCTAGGTCAACATTTTGATCACAGTTTGCCAGAATCAGAATAGCACAACTACTCTGTTTTCAGGAATGCAGTACTTTGCATTTTCTCTCCCCTGGTTTAGGTCTGGAAAAAGAATCTGTAAAGACACAGTAAGAAGATGCAGATCTCCAAGCAGATCATGGAAATCACTGAAAGACTATGTGTGCGTTGTGTGTATGTATATGTATATATATACACATACACAAAAAAAAAAAAAAGAGTTAAGATCCCATAGGGGACTAAAATCAAGAGTATTCAAAATCAAGTATTTCTCTACTTAAAAATATTCCAGTAGATTCTCATATAATGTGAATTTTGTGTAGCACTGGACCATTTGAGCTGTCCTGACCATTTGAGCTGATTCCTTCCTGAATTTGATCTTCAGATTGCTATGGATTAGCGTATAAGAGGCAGCAAAAGAAAATAATTGTGTTCATGGTAAAAAGCTGTATTTGGAAGAAAGTCCATTATAAAATCAAAGAACCTAAGACAGAGCTTTTTACTGATATTAAGTAGAAGGCATTATCAAAAAGGAAAAGGTATTGAATTTCAAATTTAGAATAAATTTTGTCTTCTTCAAAGTCTAATCTCATTTTAGTGGGTTATGACTTTGAATAGTCATATCTAGTTAGAACGCTCATCTTCTGATAACCAGTTAACTAAGCCAGTCATTTCTAACTGATCTTTCAAGTATTATCATTTGCATAATGTCAACCATCCAGATGAGAAAGAAAAAACTCATTCAGTTAGAACTCGAGAAGCCTAAAACCAGATTTCTATAATCATTTTCCTCCATTCCAACCTATCAGTCATTAAGGTCAGCTGATTAACATTCCTGAAACTGGACAAAATTTAGTCTACCTTAAAACAACATGAAATGCAAGACAGAACCAATTTTTTTTTTTAAACTGAAAGAGAACTAAATTGTGAAAACAAAAACATTCTCTTATTTGAAAGGGGAGAAAAGACTTCCAAATGTGATTGCTCATCTGTTAATTGACAAGCTTTGTAACCACAGAATTGTTTTCTCTGAAACTGTGAAAAACTGCTGAAAAGGATCAGAAACTTGTTTCTCGCAGTCATCCCACTTCACAAAATTCTTCACAGAAGAACCAAAGGAAGGAGGTCTCATACCAGCACATGTCTATGTAGTGGGATGCAGGCAGCTCTGACAAGTGAATGTACTGCTTGGTTTGAATATTCTACGTTGCATTTACAATTATTTTCAAAGAAGCATTCCACTGACACAGGCCCAGACATTAAATTAAAATTGTCCTTTATTCTGTCTAGGGAGAAACTATGTCCACAGTGCAATGCTAACTTGTAGGAGAATTTCAGCAAGACAGAGGTTACACCAAATTGGCACCAGAAAGTGTTTCTGACATACTCCATACAGTTAGGAAACGATATAATTGGGAAAATTAAAGATCAATATAGAAAAAAAAAATCAGAACAAAGAAAGGAGCTGTCTAGCCTTTCCCAATACAAATGTCATACAATGGCACATAGATACTAAACAGGTTTAATGAATAGAATACAGTGTCAGCTATGAAACTACTAAACTTCTTAATACTTATTTGGATTTAAAATGGAAAATTGTATACTCATAAAAACTTTGAGAGATCATTGCAACTAATGTAATTTAAATCACTGCACAATGTAGATTGCATCAGTACTCTTCAAACCTTATTGCTAAACTACAACCAGAACTTCAGTTAAGGTATAAAAATGCAGATAAACAGCAATATTCATCAAAATAAAAAGCTGTATTTACCCAAAAATCTACGAAGTTTCATCGTATCTAATTGGAAGTGTTCAATTAGTCCATGTAGATTAAACAGATGAAAGGTTAAGCTGACTAGACTGTTTCCTAAAAATAAGATGAAAATACTAATTCATTGGAAGCCATAAAATCAGTGACTCTTCCACAAGAAATGTATTATTTCAAACAAATTGGTCACAAAAATTATACAAGTGAAGTTTTTTTACACTAAGTCATGATATTCTACACCAATTCATAAATATTTAACATGACAAGTTTCCATTAGCTGTCTCTAGTAACCAGTGGTTGCGCTTAATTCTAATGCATTCACCAACTGTCCAATGGCAACTGACAGGAAGAAAATGTTACTGAACATTAAAAAACCTGTTTCAACATGCAAAACCATTATAATTATATTCCATTTTATAATTATATTTATGCAACATATACAAAATAGAAATGTAATCATTAGGCAAAGAGAAAAGCTAGACAACACTATTGATTAGAGGACATTGCAAATATGCTTTCTCTCATTTTCATCATGTATTTTGCTGGACTTCTTATTTCACCTGGAACTCTATAAAAAATGTATACTCTTACAAGCTTATAATATATGTTGTCTACTCATAGCTTTATTATAATCTTTTGCAGTGCTAAAATAAGTAAAACTGTAAGAAACACAGTCCACAATGTTTATTTTTTAAGAGCTTGTCCATTATTTGCTCTGCAAATGATGTCATGGCTGCGAATCTTCATTTAGCATTACAAAACCTAGCACAGACAGAAAATGAGGTACAAGGAGACAAAAGTTTCTTCTAAATCAAGTTTATTACTAGGCTAGAATTAATGTATTCTCATGTCACATCCTCACAATGAAATAAATATGCAATTCTTGGAACAACATTTACTGGGGAAATTCCTCCACAGAGGTTCATCCAGGGCAGCTCATCCAGCAGAGTTTTATATACAGCATTCTGTCCTGACAAACTTTTAAGAACAAGGCTACCTGATCAAAATGTCCTCCTAAAATGATTTAATTAGAATGCAAAATGGATGGTGGTATTGTAAGGCTTCCCTAATAGAAGCTCTCCTGGTAGTACTTTAAATGTAAAAGCACATCTAAAAAGGTAGAGAGGTTTCTTATGAGAAGGACGACTTCAGATTTCTCCCATTTGATAAACTAATCCAAAAGAAGCTATGCTTACATGCTAACTTGTACGCACAGCTTTTTTTTTCATTCAGTTATGTAAAGTTTATCATTATCTATATAAACATTCTATTTTTACAAGTCCTTGCTATTTTCATTTTTTTCTGTCCATCTTCTGTGTTAAATATAACTGTGAGGTTACTACTTTTACACTTGGTTAAGCCAAGCACCCCTTCAATGAAACAGAAGAGAAAAAGATCTTTTGGTGCCACCTTCTCCTATTTGAACTTAATTTCTTGTGCTGGCAACTTTAATTGCAACTTTGCTACCTACTCCACATGACTGTTGCAACATCTGCAAGAGCTGCCCTCCATTCTCTTCCCACACTGTCATAAATGTCAGTGATTTTGGACTTGCTCATCTCCTCCTTCCATTCTGTTCAAAACCGAGCTGCTATTGCTGAGATTAAAACACAAAATTTCACCCTACCCACTGCAGCAGCCCTGCCTCCTCCTTCCCAGTACTTTTACAGATCTCTTTTCTGCCTCCAAATGAACAATACTTAGGGTTTGGTTTTTTTAACCAACTATTCCTGTAGTTCCTACTGCTATTTGTAATGGGCACATAAAAGTCACCAAAATATTCTCTTCCTTTTTCTATGTCGTGCCAAGTGATGTGTACAGCAGCCTCCTTCTGCTCAACTCCCAATTCTCCAGGAATTCTATGTCATAATTATAATGGATTAACACCAACATGTCTCTTACAGCACTATAAAGTAAAGAACTATTCTATCTAACACTACATTTATCAGAAAAATACTTGATCTTTTGGACAGAACCATAAAAATTACCAGCACCCCATAATTGAAAAACAAAGTCAAAGATCATAAAATTATTTGTTAATTTGTATTCAAATTACTACCTTAAATTACTAAAAGAGAACAGCAACCTATAAAGTACATCAAGGGCCTCTTCTAAAAATCAATTATTAGTATCAGTACTGACAGTATCATTATTTTAATGGAGTGACCAGGCAAACTAGGACTCAGATTAAAAACTAATTATTTTAAAAGTACTACCTGATGGAATTTGCACTTTTTAGTAAACAATCACAAACAACACTGCAACGTAAGTGCCATAGTTCAGTTATGCTAGAAGATAAAGCACAAATAAAATACCAAAAGTAAACTCACCATTTGTCAGTCTGTCAAAAAGAAAAATATCAAAATTCCAATTTCCAACCTTCTCCAGCATACACTGAAAAGAAACACAAAAGCTGTCATTTTTTAATCAGTATATGTCTATCTTCATGTAGCTTGGAGGAGTATTTACAATTTCAGAGACAGATCAAGGCTTTAGAATTTCTACATAAAAAATAGTAGTAAAAGAATAATTAAATTTGTCTGATAACTGAACAACATCACACATTTACAAAGAAAAAGAGTGGAGGGGAAAAAACCAGACAAGAAGTGCCTTGACTGAACTGCTTGGAGACCTTTCTTGCAACATTTAGGCAATTTCTCAAAAGACAATTAAAAAAAATTAGGTTCAAATCAGAAAGAGTATGGCTGAATGTCTGTGCATTCAGACTAGCAAATTAATGTGTAGTCATTTACCTTTTCCTTTTTTTCCCTGCTTACAGAACAGTATCTACATGATTCACTAGATATTTGAGCCACTGTATAAGCATTTTAATTTAAGAACCTGGCTTTTGACTTTTCATCCCACTGAACTGGCACCTCTTTATCACAGCTGTTCCACATGAACTGCTCTTCCCACAATAGGAATGACCAAGAACAATAAAGAGTGCAAGAGGGCTCACTAGAGTTGAGCAGTCCCAATCTTTGCCTCCCCTACCTGTATCAGAAACACCTGTCCAGCACATTTTACAACAGATTCCTGCCTTCTGTTCTCATTATATTGGTAGAGCTGTTTTGTGACCTACTTATTGGTTCTAGCTTTTGTCTACCAGCTGCTAAAACTCTACTATCAGAAGAAACAAAAGCATTAACAGTATATTTTTATTATTAAATTGTATGTACATTTTTAAGATCCATTCTCCAGGTTCTCCAATATTTTTGTACACCAAAGCCTGATAATATTCAGCATGGATACATCCATTGTATTAGAAATATATTCTTTTTCTGTGTTCAGATGACAAAAAAGCACTGCATGCAGTGACATAGCCTTTGGGATATTGAATAGCCTGAATAACCTTTGCCTGCTCAGTCCCCTTCAGCACCTTCCATCCTCTGCTACAAATACAGCAGCCTGTCATCCAGATAGCTGCTCCCTTAACACCAACTCTCTTCCCAGTATCTGCTTTCCCTGCTTTAGTGCTGAACAAGTGTATTACAGCTATCACTTTTCTTCTCTAGAAGAAGTGCCTACCAAAGAAAAAGTCAGTTTGACATAAGCATGTCCTGAGAAATCCATTTACTGCACTTTATTGAATTCAGGCAGTCACTCTTCTAGTTGTTCACTAGTGAGGTTAGACTAAAAATCAAAGGGAACAGTTGTCTAAATTGCTTCATTACATTTCTTAAACACAGATAAATTTTCCTCTCTTCATTTTTTTTCTTCAATTATTCAAGGGTATCCATAATTTACCAATTATTTAAAAGAAAAAAAAACAACAAAAAAAACCCCAAAACAACAACAACAAAAACACTAGCCACCTAAAAATCATTTGAGCAAACTTGTGGGCAGTAGAGGAGTTTGCTACAGACCATGAAGTTTTGTCTGGATTTCATTACAATATATACATATATATATAAAAACACACAAAAATACATACATGCATACATTAAAAAATATGCTTAAAATTAGTGTTTGGTTGCACTTTTAGGATGTGATATAGTTATATATACTAGCAAGCATTTAGAAAAACATACTTTAAAAAAACAAAAATCAAGCAACCAACCTTTGCTTGTCCATTATAATCATCATCTAAAATGTTTGAAGAATTTGGAACAGTGATACCACGGAAAAAACGGGAAGATCTCAGGTATCGCTGGAAACTAAGCAACCTTCTCACATTTCTTGCAGACACAGAGACCTCGATTTCAGAATTTGCTACAAAAAACAAGAAAATAAACACTCTCTCTAAAAAACCTTTATCAAAAAGACAAGTGCTCGGGGAAGTTTGGTATAAAGATAATGCAATTTTTTTTGAGTATCAAACATTTCAGCACAAATACAGATATTTTTATTAATATTAAATACAAAGCCATGGATTAGAAAAAAATATGTTCTGTGTAAGCATCCTGTGAAGAAAAACAAATACATAAATCATAGCTGCAACTCATCTTTTTAAGGAACTCTGTTATTGAAAGGATAAAAATATTATGGATATTGTTTAAAAACACACATAGTACTACAAAGAAATTATTTTTGGAAAATTGGTGCCATAGATACACATCCAATGCATGTCCCTAACAAATCACCTAAGATGACATGTACATCAGCAAGAGAGTATCAGAAACTGAGTGTTGATACAGGAGATACAAGTAGGCTTTGAGCAAGTACAAATTGCTTTTACACAGTTTAGAGCTCAGAAAATCTCTTAACTCTACTATGCTGAAACTTTAAACACACACAAGTAATTTTGATGCTTTTGCAAGTAACTACACTCTTCTTCCAAACAATTACAACATTTGTGTTCACAGCATATCTAATTCTGTTTCCCAGAACAGTGAAAATACAACAGAAAATTATTTCAGCCTCTTTTCAAAGATTAATCTAAACATTTTGCTTTACTTTTATTAGGTTAACTGATTTACACAAATGACCAATACTAGTTTATGTCCAGTTCTATTTGATATGCTTGAAGTGTTTAAGAAACCCCAGCATCAAGCCACTCAGAGCTACAGTTCCTTTGTAGCAAGCCAGATATATTTTGAAATACCTTAGGCCATACTCAGCCTTTACTTTCTTAACAATGCCCCCCAATAGCAGTTTTATATAACCAACAGGAAGCCAATAATCTTATCTTGATATTCACTCAACCTGCCTGAAATGACTTATGTTAAATAGTAAAATTTTAAAAAGAGGTATTAAGTAAGGAAGTCAATGCCAACATGCTCTTTTTAAAAAATGCAGATAATAAAAAACATTATCACAACTCTGTAGCACAGACCTCTTGTCCTTCCAAAAATGAGACATATTAGAAGTTGGTGAAGTAAGGAGTTACAACTTTTATTCTTAAAGTCAGTCTAAAATGTACACAGGAAGGTGTTACTGACAATCTGAACTAAAAGTCTCAGTGATTCCTAGTGACAGCAACTTAATTCTGCATAACATATATCTTTATCCATTTTAATTCTTCTCCCTGCAGAAGTTCCAATTTACTTTCTGTTCCATGCTAGTTCATAGCAATTACAGCGATTAAATTAATATATTAATTCCCAAAATACACTAATAAAACACCTCTAAATAGAGCTGTCTGTGGCATGATCATAGAGTATCTAATCAAACACAGCACCCTTCCCTACCAATGGTCTGTGCTTACAGAGATTAAACTGACACAACTGAATGTTCTTTCAGACATGCCTGAAATACTTCATCAAGACACTGAAGTTCAGGGCTAACACAGAGATCTCCACATGAAGTATCCTTCAAACTATCATCCTCAAGGCCAAGGGCTCTTCCTTTGAAGACACTGGTACCTATAATATATCCCAGAGTTTTTTTTATTAAGCAAACATATGTAGTACATATGATAAAGGTTGCTTACAAAGCAACTTTCATGTGTACAGCAAGAAAATAAATAGATTGTGTCATGCTACATTACTCTACCAATATTTCTAAGCACATTTGTGATCACGAGGTTACAGTCTGAGCACTACCAGTCTGCATAACAGAGAAGCAGGGAGCAGTATAAAACTGCTGCTGCTAATGCAGTGTATGCTACAGGTAAGAACTCTCTCTCCCTCACTCTTGATCTAATTTCTTCAGAGCCAAATTTCAAAACAGAAATTACTGAGTTGAAAATAAAATAATACAAAATTGTTATATTTAGGTTATAAAATTATCTAAAATATCCACAAAGTCACAAACAAAAGCCAGAAACTTCACTAAATCTCAATAAAACAACATATTCAAAGCAGGAAAAATGAGTACTTTTCTGGAAGCATAGATAATTTTCTTGTTCTCCAGTGGTCTTCTACAGATCTACAGTTAAAAAAAAAATCTTGTTTTTGTTGTCATGCTACAAATTAAGTTTCACTGTCACAGTTACCATCCGTTAATCTTGGAGGGAATAGTACACTGTAGGTACAACAAGAAAAATAGCAGCTTCTGGCAGCAAAGTACGCAACAGAACACAGAAATGCCATAACTTGGCAGTACAGGCCTGTACGGCACCTCTACTTGTATTCAAAGTCATTTAGGAGGGGTTGCACATCTTTTTGCTTGAGGATTTTTCTGATGATGATAGAGGTACAGAGGCAAATGAGTTACATGGTTTTCCGTGAAGCTGAACCATCATTCTCTTCACAACATGCTACTGACATTCATCTTACAAGTATGTTTAAACTCTCTAAACTATCACCAATTTGCCTGGCTTGTAAACCACCACTACTACACGTTAATCCTAGTTTTTCTACCCCTCGTTAAAAGAAAAAAAAGCAAAGCCTACATTATTCCAGCTTTCTTAGCAGCAAAACTGCTTATTACAGATTCGCAGCACTGGTGAGGTAGGAATGCACCAGAAGAGGCTCATCTGGTCAAACTCCTCTGCTCAAGCCGAGTCACCTAGACCAGAACCATCTCCCACAGGCTTTTGTACACCTCCAAGGATGCAGACTCCACAACCTCTGTGGTTGTGTCAACACTTGGTAACCCACCCTCACAGTGAAAAAGCGTGTCCTGATGTGCATCACTTTGTGCCTATTGCCTCTGGTCCTCATGCTGGGCACCAGTGAAAAGAGTCTGGCTCTGTCTCCTTTGCACTTTCCCTTCACGGATTTGCATACATTGAGAAGTTTCCCCTTGAGCTTTCTGCAGGCTGAACAGTTCCAGCTTTCTCAGCCTTTTCTCATCAGCCCTTTAATCTTCCTCACCCTTTGCTGGACTCTCTCTGGTATGTCCATGTCTCTCTTCTACAGGGGAGCCCAGACTGGGATTCCAGGTGAGGCCTCTCCAGTATATAGGAGAGGTATCACCCCCCTCAACCTGCAGGCAACATTCCTCCTATTGCAGCCCAGGATTCCACTTGCTTTCTCTGCAGCAAGGGGATATGGCTGGCTCATGTTTAACTTGGTGCCCACCAGGAGACCCAGTTCCTTTCTGCCAAGTCACTTTCCAGAGGGCTGCCCCTGCTTGTGCTGGGGCTGGGGCTGTTCCTCCCCATGAGCTGGGCTTTGAGCTATTAGTTATTGCACGTGGATAGCCCAAGCTAAGTAATAACACCATTACTAAATAAATATCTTTATCCTTTAGATCTGAAATGATCAGAGTAACTTCCAACTGAGAAAAGAGATTTTGAGCCTTGCCATCCCTTTGCAGCTCCAGAGCACCTGATTTGTGGGACTACACCAACCCAAAACCTAAATTTCTCTCTTTAACAGTGAAACATTTACCCCAGGACAATTCAGAATAAGCAAATCAGATGTAGAGGTTTGACAGGTTATTAATTCAAAGGGGAGGCTGAAACAGAAAATAGCTGGCTTTCAAAGAAGGGGGTGAGGGGAAGATACATTCTCCAGCTGCAGGAACACTGATAGCTACTGTGCCTGCCTTTTCCTTTCCCTCACAGATAAATTATTATTAAGGATACAAAAACCAAGCGCTTTGTGGTTTTGGCAGAAAAGCTAAGGCCAGTTAATGGAAAAGACTGGTAAAATGAATGATACAGTTGTGCAATGGAAATTTGGCATTTCTCTCCTGGCACAGTCATTCTCTTTAGATGCATGATTAATATGAGAATGACAACCTCCCCATTTCTATCACGAGTCATGAAAAGAGATGCTAATTTCAGAGACCCTACCAAATCAAGGTTCAGTAACGTACAGATCATGGAAAAAAGACAGTGAAGAATGAAGAGTGCACTGCATTTGCTCATGAAGCATGCTGCAAAAACATCTCCCAGCCCAAAGATCCTTCCTTTCATTTGGAGCCTTTGTGCTAAATGCCCTTCTAATATCCAATATTGACTATTTGCTCACAAGGACAGTTTTAGGACAAATTAGAACGATAAAATACATTTGACATTTACAGCCTTTTGAACTGAAAGAGAATGAAAGCAAAGTTGGGACGATGGGCACGTTAAGAAGGACACTCCAGCATTGAGAAGTGCTTTTGATGTAGGGAAGCAGAAGGCGAACTGTAGGCCTTGGTGCCTACTCAACAGCAGCTGTCCTATGACATTCTTCCTGCCATTCCTTTATAAATTAAAGTTCTCATCCAAAGTATCAATCCTAGGTTTTGGGGCTTTTTGTTTGTTTGATTAAAATGGTTATATTCCTGTTTCTAAGCATCTTAAGTGAGATGCTGGTATAATAAAAAAAATCCTTTCTCTAAAAAAGAGAAAAAGAAGTAATTCTGGTTATTAATACCAGTTATTTTGCTAATGTGATGCATATATAGCAATGAAATAACACAAGTCGCCTTCATGCAACAGATTTCATCTGTATTCTGAGACGCTAATTTTAATCTCTTCCCACTCCCAATCTTTTAACTTCATGAAAACCTAAAATAAAATGTTTTAGCACATTTCACAGGGATATTAAATATTTATTTTTCTCATGCCAATATAAAAAAACAAAGTAAGTAAAGACAAGTGACAATCACTTAAAAGATCACAATATACTGACAGATTTAGTTTCAAAATTATTCTGTCTTTCGTATATTAAGGACAGTCCACAAAAGAATGACAATTATGATTTGGTTTAATTATTAATGGAACCTTAAATCCTAGCAATATACTTTAATTTTTTTATAAAAGACAGACTTACACCCTGTGATGGCAATCTGGTTAAAACAAGGCTATCCAGCTATAAGAACTTTACCTCCATTTCTTCCTTGCTACAGCCAAAAAGGCAGATAGAAAACTATCAATATAAAAAGCACTGAGTTTTGCTACACACCAATAGAAAGAGCATAACTAAGGATGCTGGGTACCACTACCACCAAAAAAAAAAAAAAAAAAAAAAAAATCGAGGGAAAAAAAGTATTTGAGTATTTGATCCTTCCTATATCTGGATGTAAAAATTGAACTTTGAGGTGAGCACTGGCCCACCAGAGGAGGTTTTTCCCCCAAATATATGAAGGAATTATCTTCTTTTAACTGAAGTGATCACTCATGAATTTTCCGTATTAATAACCCAACTGCACATTGAACAGTTTTACACAGTAGATACTATCATTAAACCTGACACATCATCTGAAATTTTCCACGACCTGTAAATATTTGTTGGAAAGAAATATTCCATTTCACATGCCAATTAAAACCACCGAAGGATGAACCTTTTTAAAGATCCATCTTTCCCAGATACAAATGATTTTCAAATTATGAATAATTTGAAAGTATGATCTAGCATTTCACACCACTAGAGGGACCCATAAGCATTCTAATTTCACATCTATTCCCATCAAACCATTCAGAAATGCACTATATTAGATCCATGAATGTTTGTGAGGTTTTTTTAATTAAGTCCTGCTATTTAACTCTCCTGCATGTTTACCACTCATGGTTTGAATTTTAAAATATTTTTATGGCATTCAGTATTCAAGTTTTATATAAAACTATTACTTCATTTGGAAGATATAATTTTAATAAGGATTTTAAAGTTACATAAAAAGACTAATTTAGATTATTGGGGTCTAAATTACCTCACTATACTTCCTGTCTTTCTTAGAACCACTTAGAAGACTAGCATCATTGTAAGGCATTACACTTCTTTTGCTGCTGCTTAAAAAAATACCAAGCCATACTGTTTTGGTTTTAATGTACAATATATAACTATATACACATTCATAATTTTTTTCCAAATATTTTCCAAATAATAATGACTGCTGGAAAATATGCTGTGGGTTAAGGATTAATGAAATAAACATGGTTTTGCAAGTGTCTTCTGAATGGAATCAGAAAAAAAAAATTAAGTTTCAAGAAAGTCTAGCAGTACCACGACTCTCTTAAAAACTCTAGCGGTTTTCATCAGATGCTCCCCAATGGAGGGGGAAGTGCTAGGCATCACCACCACCAAAGAAAACTTTTCCTGAAGGATCTTACAGAGCAAAAGGATCTCACTGCCTTAGCAAAGCACAGAACCATAGAATAATTTAGGTGGAAAGGGACGGAAGAGACTTCTGAATGTCCTTTAGTTCAATCCTCTGCTCAAAGCAGAGCTAATTTGAAGGAATTTGCCCAAAGTGAAGGGATTAGACTACTTCAGTATGAAATAAGTGCCAATTCTCCAATGGCACTATAAGTCATTGCACAGCAGGAGAAGTGTCAAAAAAAATCATGAAAAGGTATCTACAGGACTTTACTAATTTTTCTCTTTTGAATTTTGGCTCATCTTAGAATTTCTGTAAATACCTCAGGAAAGATATAAAATTAAGTGAATTAAACACTCCATTTCTGTGCTCAAATGAGTAACATTTTGCAATAATTTCAGGACTAGGAAACAACA
Organism: Haemorhous mexicanus; assembly: GCF_027477595.1. NCBI lineage: Eukaryota > Metazoa > Chordata > Aves > Passeriformes > Fringillidae > Haemorhous > Haemorhous mexicanus. Next base: position 123,416,886 of record NC_082341.1, read on the forward strand.
TACAAGGCAGTCTTTCCATACCAGTTTACTGAATCATAAGCCCAGCAATCCTGCATTTGTGTTTTTCGAGATTTTTTAACCCTAATCCACTCATTGGGCATGGCAAATCTGCAATTCACAACAGCATACTGTAAACTAAGAAACCTCGCTGTAGCTAATTATTTAGAGGAATATCATCAGAACACAAATAAACAAAATATAGAGAAACACATCCTTTTACAAAATGGGTTATGCCATGTTAATCAACATACTGATCCTCCTGAAGAACTCAACATATAATGGTTCCAAACTCTTTTCCCAAAAGGATAATATATTTCAGAGTGTTGCCAAATCATTTTCTTGCTGTCTTCCCAAAAAAACCCACCTCTCTTTGGTGTCCTAGAAATCTTCAGTTCTACAGTAAATGAATGACAGAACCCTCAACTCATCTTTTTTTGTCTATTTTTCATCACCAGAAATAAAAGAAGAATTGAAAAACAACCCATCATGGTTAACAGAAAACGAATTTTCTTTACCAGACTTTATGATGGCCAATACAGAAAGTCAAACTGGGAGCAGAGATGAAAACAAAAGAATTTTCAGGTATTTTCTACCAAATTGTCCAGCATACAAAAAAAAAAGCCTTTCTAAATAAGGTACTAGGAGAAAGAATACCTTGGAGAGGTTCAAAAGAAATGGGGAAAAATAGAATATATCTCTGTCTTCTTCTACTGTCAAACTTAAGCCAGCAATGAAATACACAGTGACCTGTACCTGTGCAAGACTCCAGAGCACACATACTGTTTTACTGTAGCGTGGAAAGAAGAAACAGCAGGTAAAACAAACATCTAGAATAACAAACCAAAAAACCAAACCTGCTCTATATTCTCAATTAGAACTTTTTATCCCCACATCTTCCTTAACCAAGCTCACTTCAAGCTCACTCTTTTCATTTGGCCAATACAACTGTATTTGGAGCATTTTCTGTGATTTCCCCTTGTGTAACTACATTCTCCAAACTAAATCAAAGTCAAAAATTCTCTCACATTGTGAAACACAATTTATTTGAATAATCTGGACTGTGAATAATTAGAAGACAAATTCAGAAAGTCAGCTTTTGAAGTAATCTCTCAAGTACAAGCTTTTTACTCCTCAGTGATGGTATTTTCAAAAGGAAACAAATACTTCAAGCTATGATCACATAAATCTTCCTGCATTACTTTACTCACTGTGAAACTCACCCTTCTTCACAGTAGACTGCTGAACAAGACAATTACTGTTAAACATAACCAAATAGGTAATTCCTCTATTTTCTTCAAACAAAAAAGAGCATTGATATTAATCTGGACTCTGCCAAGTTTATCTCAATCTTTAGATGGTATCACCAAAAGCATCATTTGCTGCTGCTACACAAGAATTTTTCAAATTGTTTCAGGCAATCAATTTGGATTTGCACTCTTGTCCCTTCTTTGAATTCTGCATCTCAGCCAAGGGAAGTCTAAACTCACTGTTGAAGGTAAACACTTTGAAATGGCTCATGAGCTAAGAACCAGAAAGTTAAAAACATCCTTGAAACAGCACATGCTGACTTTTTGCCAGATCTCAGAATAGCTTATCATACCTTCCACAAATGGTAATTTCCAAGTAAATAGTCTGAAGGTTGTATAATAAAGGTAAACTCTGAAATTTCATCATGTATTTGCACTCTTAAGGAAGAGAATTTTATTTATCCATCACCTATAAAAATATCTCTTCCCTTCTTTCCATTTTCCCCTAAAAAGGCTCCATGCACAGCTAAGGAGAATCATCTAAGTCTCAATGAAGTCTTTTACTGTACCATTACACTGTATGCAAGCAACTATTTTCTTCAAAGTTGAGCATTCGTGAATGTTACCAAACACATACTGATTAATTCAAAATCCGTTCTTCTAAGATATTTTAACTCACAGATGTGACAGATTTGGTTATCTATAAAACACAAAACAGAGCCCCATGTATTGGCAACATCATCATCCCCCCATAGAAACATGCTCAGATGAGACTGGCACGAGAGAATTCTGAAAACCTTTTTGACAAGTTCTTACTTATTCTAGGCCGGGCACAACAGGAGAAACAAGAAGAAAACCATGTTTCTTCTCTGCAAAACCAAAGTATTCATTTTTCTATCTGGTTCCTCCAGACTATATCCAACAACCCTTTCCTAAAAGGAAGCTTAAAAGCATTAATTTCAGCTGTATCTGTATATGACAATTCTCAATATTTTTTCTGTTATCTTAATTCTTGATCTTTATTCATTTTGACTTCACTTCCTCACCATAACATACTGTACCTATCATAGTGCACACTCACTGTATGAGGGGTTTTTTTCAGGAGAAACAGAGAATGATTAGGGCACTCATATATGCCTTTCTTTGTGCATGCTAGGATCACCTCCAACAATCAAAATTTCCTTTGTGTAGTGTGTATACATACATACATACATACATATATATATATATATATTTAAAAAAATAGACACTATTGACAACCTCTCAACAGCAAGAAAACAAAGCCTAAAACTTTATTGCTGGTTTACTATTTCTGAAAAAAAAAAAACCTACTATTTATATCTTGTAATTTACCAATTCTTCTATCAAAGATTTTGTTTCACTTTATTTTTTATCAACATATTCTGACAACATTGAAGACTGAATTACTGGATATGATGTCTCAAGTAATGTAAAGAAAATTTTGAAGTATTCATGTAAACCATAGCCTATTTGTAAACCAGAAGACAATAAGAGTGATTATAACCACTGCAATCACTTTTTCAATAGCTTCTCTGAAAACCAAACAGTACATGCTGCATTCTCACAGCAAACTGCAAAACTCCCTTCCTTTCACTCCTCACAGAGTGAAAAGCAGATCTAATGTTCTACAGTCAATTCAATAAAACATTACAATGTATGCATTTTACAGTGCAACAATTAATTCAGAGGAAGAAAGTTGTGGAAGAAATTCAGAGGAAGCTGGCTGCTCTCCCCTTTCCAGAAATGGTGGATTTAAGATGCGATCTTATGCCCATGGTCTCACACAGGCATAACCAACACAACACAGTAACAAAAAACCTATTAACTGATAATATTAACCAACTGCCAACCAACAAGTAGAATATAATCCTGACTTTACCCATTCACCGCGAAGCAGTGTTGTTAAAACAAAAATTTATTAAGTTATTCTTCTTGGTAGTTCCTGTAATTACCTATAATAAGAAGACTTCTGGAATAATAGATAATGTAGAAGGAAAACTACCACTGAACAAAGTAAGCTTAATTGTCAGTCAAATCCTGCATTTAATAATCCTCAGATATTACTCCCATTACACTGTCCTAACAACAACATTTTTCCAACCATCTTTCTAAAATCAAACTTCCTAAAAGTTACTGCTGAGAATACTTCTAGACAGGTTAGAAACTTGAATATTCATGTATCAGTTACAGAATTCTGTGATGAAGATATACATGCTGAGCTTATAATGCCTAAGAAGATACAGAAGTGATCTTTAGAAGTAAGTGCTGACAAACTTTACTTGGCAACACTGGTTGAAGTTGCAATTTCAAACAGTGTCATGAAGCAAAGTAATGCATTTAAAATTCACTACTCTTCTAACCTATCAGTAAAATACTGGGTTAAGAGCCTATCAAATATAATAGAAAAGACTGGTCAGCATATTATTAGCTACCCCTCCTCAAAGACATTCAACCTCTTCTCAAAACATCATTTACAGAAAAAGAAAACAATGCTGAACAATAAAGTTAGCAAAGCAAAACACAGAACAGTTCTAATGCTTCAGCACTTTGACTGACAGCAACTATGTAAGTTCTCTGCAAAACACATAAACAATGACCATTGCAAACAATTTAGAACCACAGAATATAGCAAGTGGATACTACAAGAAAGTTACAGTGAAACTACACAAACACAATGAAGGAAGCAAGTCCATGCATTACTGATGTTCAGGATACAGCTGTGGTGGGGAGAAAAAAAAAAAAGGCAATATTCAGATGGTTTAGTCTGCTTCAGCTGCAGAAGAGACCCTTTCCAGTTCAGTATTTGCCCAAGGAAAGAAGAGATGACTGACTCCTCTCACATGTTATTGCTCGAATGGGTGAGTATTTTTCAGTCATTTACCTGTGTGTGGCAAAAACAGCTCCTTCTGAAGTAACCAGGAGAGGGCAGAGGAATGGGCAGGGAGAATATCCTAAAAATTAGGTCAAGTCTGATTCCTGCAAGTTCTCTCTACTGGCAGTCTCATATTGCATTACTAAATCTGACTTAAAACAATTAAGGAAACAATGATCAGGACTAAATAAGCATTGCAGAGAGGAAAAAAAAAAATATGGATAAAAAAGAATCCCACATTTATGTAAATTACTAGATAACCTACTAATATGGTGAGAGATTGTGCTGAATTCCTGACTTTGAAAGAAACTCCACAATGTGGCAGGAGCCCAGAAGGCAAAGAGCACCTTTTCAACAAGCTACAATTCTCAAGTGCAAAAAATCTTACTATAATATGACAACTCTGAAAACTGACTTGAGAGGGAAGTTAAAGCCAAAGATTTTTTTGGGCCTCCTAGCAATATTTTTTGCTGTCATTAAACACCACAGGTGATGTTGCTAAAAGCTGGTGGCTGTGTCTCAACAAGTAGGGGCAAGGAGAAAGGGTGTGAAAGTCCTTTTCCTGACTAGTCATGATCTGCCTGATGCACAATCATCAGGATGGAAAGAAACAGTGTGATGAGGACCATAAAAACAGTTAATCTGACCACAGCAGTAATATGTTGACTGCCTTTTAACAGGCAGTTATTTTAATACTTCTGTTAGTATTTTCCTATATCAGCATGAAATGCTACATATATATATACACACTCACAAAAAAAACATTATGCACTTCATAAATGGCATGCTATTTCTGCAGAGAATTCATTATACTCAATCAGGACTTGAGATGAAACTCTTATCCTCTGTATTGAAAAAAATCTACATAGCACACTCTTCAAACTTTGTTTTCTCACCTATTTTTATGAAACTTTTGAACAAAACTAAGAGTTTAAGAGTTTTAGAAATTGTCTACTTTTAAAAATTATAACTTCAGTTAAGATCAGAGTGTAAGACCAGTTTCTGCCACTCATTTTTATTCAAAAGGTAATTACAACAACCACACTTACTACCACGAAATCAGCTTTACTAAATCTCTCCACTGCATTCAGAATACTTGGAATTGTGCTGATACAATGCTGGTATAGATCCTTTATGACACTTAATACCTTAATTATTGGCATAATTTAATTAAGACTCAGATCCCCTGCACTTTTGCTGCATATTGGTTTGGTGGTGTCAAAACTTTATATTACGACTACTGACAAATTTAGTTGCAACAACATAGATGGATAATTTAACTTTTTTCTCTACAAAAATTTTCTTCTTGTTACACTTCTGAAAAAAATAAAAGATTCCTCAAACAATTTTTATTTAAGATCTGTCTCTGTCCAAAAATTTAAGTCCGAGCCATGCACTTGAGTAGATGTAAATGTTAATTCATTATGATGAGGTCAAGAATATTGATATTACTGTAATTCTGTTCAAGCATCATCCTGGACAGGGCCTTTCTAGTGCTTTATAAAAACAGAAAAGTATTCTCCTCAACTGATTGTGTCTGCCAAGTAAGCACACAGCACACACATCAGTAGCTGTTTAGAAGATACATCTTCATTTCCATATGGATTTAGGTCTAAATTCAATAAGTTTAAAATTATGAATTTTTTTAAAAAAATATTTAGTAGTGACAATTTTCCTCTTCTATTTTTGGCAATGAGCTAGAATGAAAGATTTTCCTAAGAAGTATAAAAAATAGTCTTGCTATAAGAGCTGCTAACTTTACTTCAGAGGTTCAGTAGTTAAAATTGATGGAAGCCTTTGTTTATTTGTCATTTATCTGCTTTTAAATACTTACAGTGAAAAATACGGAAATCAATGTATGGATGAGAACCTCTTCTCTCTGTTTCAAATCCTGCCCGACTTCTTACTCGCACATCTCCTAGAAACAGGGTCAAGAGTGAAATAAAAGTGTGGAAGAGTGGCAGAGATAAAATGCAAATGAACATAGCCTGGAGGGGTTAAGATTCATGTACTTAATGGAGGAGAGTAATTCAAACAATAGGCCTACTTCAATGCTTTTTGTTTTAAAGGTGAAATTCAAAACAAAGTTTGAAGACTTTTTAAACATGCAATCACATGCTTTCTTGCCAAAATCTCTCCTGCCTAAGCATACGTTGCCAGAAGCATGTGATAAGCATTCAGATGAAATTAGGAAGAGCTTGCTACACCAGTATGGTAAAAATGCACCTTATTATGACAGAAAACAAGAACATTTAAAGTTGATTTGTTCCTCAGTAACACACATACAACAATAACATTTTGTAGAATACAAAAAAGATTCAACTTCTAGAAATGGTAGCTTTTAGCAAATAAGCTAGTTACAATATGGTTTTGTATTATATTTTCCCACTAGCATTTACTTACTTGCGCTCAGCTGTTTGAATATTACACAAGAGCCTATTAAAATACCAAAACTCAGTATTAAAATTTGATCAAACTATTTGGCACTCTAAATAGCTTCAACCTGAATCTCTTAGCATGCTACTTGATTTCTACTTATGCATTTTACCAACTGAAAGCTGATCAGTATTCTTTCGTTAGATAGTATGTATTAATATAAGCAGTTCACTTGCATTAAAAGCTTTCACTTGAAATCCTTTTGCAATTACAAATTTGGAGAAATCTTCGAGAATCAAATCCAATACTGTTTCCCTCCTCAAACCCCAACAAAGATAAATGTAAGATGTGCAAATGTTGTGGTTTCTAATTATGAAAATCTATCAAGTGTCGTATTCGCCTCACTTCAAACACAGCACCTCCCATATGAAACCAAAATAAGTAATTAACAAAAAGCACTATGATTGAGTTTATAGGAACTAAATAAAAATATAGCTATTTATTTTTCATCAAGTTATAGGCATCTTGAGAGCATTTTTTTCCTTTTTTGCTTTTCTAACCTGCAACGTGTAATGCTGAAGCAGTCAACTTATCAAAAATAGCTAAAGGTACTGACTTACACTTCAGTAAATATGCTTTTAAATACTTAACAGGTATCTTTCTAGAGATACATATCTATAAACACTGACACATCTACAGTGATGCACTTTACATGAATGTTATCTTGTGAGGCATGCTTGAAGGATCACAAAAGGGTAAGAAGGCCCAGGGCTCCCCTAAAGTTTACACATCAGTAAAAACATAGTAAATACATGTGCCTTTCAGTTATTAATTTTTTTTTTAACTGAAAACCTTAACTGAGCTGCAAGGGAAAGCAACCCAATTACTATCTTCAAGTATTATTTTTCAGACCACTTACAATATATTACTTATAAAGGCTTCAAGCATTCATTTGAGCAGAGTGCAAGAGACTTGTTTTCTTCCAGGCAATACAGAGGCAGCAAATTGTAGAACTCTTCTGTTAGGCACAAGCAACTGGTGAGTTTGATTTACAAAATAAATTAATAAAAATGAAAAAGAGAGGAAACTTTGGAAGAGAGGGGGCAAATGCATTAGTAGCTGTATATGAAAATAACAGTGTGCATGGAGGAAAATTCGACTTTCATTACCTTTCACTCATATTTATCTGGGTAATCAGGCATAGCTACAGCTGTGTGAATGAGTTCACCAGCTAAATTAAAAGAAAATAAAAGAGGTTTTTTAGTGGAGCTAATTTTTTACAGAAAAGGTGATACAGCTTTCGTGATTTATTTTTAGTTTAAAATGCAGTTTTTTACTTTTAAAATTTACAAACCACAGTACCAATTAGCAAATAGTTTCAGATAGTGAATGACTAGGTTGTGGCAAACAATTTGTTTTAAGTGTCAAGAACAGGAAAAGTTCACAGAACAATACCTGAAGGCCAACATGGAATTCTGCAAATAACAAAATGTTATGTATGTTCATCTGATAAATGATGTCCAGAAAGTTTCCCTCTGCTTTGTTCTTTTTCATTTACTACCCTTGACTAACAGCATAGACTGAATAATAGTACCCTTGGTACCCTTGAAATGCCTGCAATGTTGAGAACTTTAGGGAGGAAAACAACAAAAACTGTAAGCAAAATGAAGAAGTGCAACTGACTACATTACTTTAAAAAAGAATTATTAGAATGTCTATTTACAGGAATATTTAGCCATAGGAGGCATTGTATACTAAAAAGGCACACGGCAAACTAAGGAAAAGGCAACTGTAATAAGATAAAGCTAAAATCAGTGTATTTACTTGCATACATAAAAAATGATGAATTCCCAACTGGAATTCATTACAGCAAACAAAGCAGAAAATTCTCTTGTGCCAAACAAAAGCAAACGAGATGTCTCCATTATCATGGTACAGAACTGCTGCATTTTTCAAGATTTCAGACAATAAATGTACTTGAAAAATACTGGTACAAGTGGAATTTGATGATATCATACATCCATCTGAAGTTTCTAAATAAACAGAAGTAGAAAAAGGGATAACTGGCTGCACATTATGAAATAATGTGCTATTAGCACAGTGAAACTAATCTCTAGTGCATATGTATAGTTAGTTCCAAAACATCCAGAAATACTGGATCATCATTATGCATTCACTTTGGTTAATGTAACCTGCAGAAGATTAATGGATCCCAAATGCACCCACTTCATTGTACCTTCACACAACATAACATGTTCACATCAATTTGCTTGGGAAATCCTGCACAAGTGTTTTGCAACCCTGTGACTCTGAAGTTATGCAGGCTTTAATTTTAAGGAAGAGACATGTTTACCTCCACAGAGAACTTCACAAAAAAGCAGAAGATATTCCAGATTTGAGATTACTTTTATCAAACAAAAGGACACTGTAACATAATTCCTTCAAACAGCAACAGAAGTCCAACCTCAGAGCCAACCATTATTATAGTAGCCAAAAGACAATTAAAATTCAACACCTAAAACAAAAGAACTTACAAGTAGTTTTTGTTTTTTTAGACCCTTACAAACATATTGAAATGCTTACACAATCTTTTTAAGCCATCAGATCCCACAGTCTGCTTACAGGTAAATTTCCCTGGGGGAGAGCACAGAAGTGACAGCAAGCTGACTGACAGCTTTTTTCTGAATTATCTCTTCTTGAGCTACTTTCAGCCACACTGGAAAGATTCCGGCGTCATCTCTATGGAATACATTCAAGTCCAGCATCTTAACGATACTGGACTTCCAGGAACAATTTTTTTCCTTCTTTGAGAGTTTTGCTGATTCAAAAGAATCAATAGAAAGATTTAAAAAAATGTGAAGCCTTCCTTTCCAAACTTTATTCTGAGCACAAAAATGATACAATATCTGATGGCTGAGTATTTAGCTACATTTTTTTTTTCCAGAATAGTCCTGCATGATCAGGATTACTTGCATTTTTTAAGACAATGATCATACTGGCAGAAATTTAATTGAAAACTAAGTAAATCATGGAAGAAGGAATGTAAGAGGGAGGTTTGCAGCTATAACTGAAAACTGAAAAGTAATTAGGGCTGTAATAAAACTTACCTTGAAATAGATTGTTTAATTCCTGCCCCTCTCTCAGATTCCTTCTCACACCACAAGGACAGCTCTGATACTTACGAGGCAGCTGAAATGCCACAGCTGACATCCCTGGGCGTTAGGGTTACCCAGCACATACTTGGTGCTACCCTAGCACTGCAGTGTGGCACAGTAACAATGCAGCAGCTGCTTGGGGAGCTGAGGCCATCCGGAACAGGGGCAGAAACCTCAGAGACCGTGGAGGACAGCTGGGAGCAGAAATTGCGACAGCCACCTCAAGGTAAAGGACTCAAGTCAAAGCCATGAGGTTGTGAAGAGCAGGATTTTCCGACAGAATTACTAACTTCTAACTTCACATATTAAAATTCCTATTAAATTTGTTGGAGAAATAGATGACAGGTCAGCTCAATGTGCCAGAATTAAAGCAAACAGAATACAACATAAAAACCACTACCAGAGAAGAGCGTGCACAGTACACAGTAGCTTTTCTCCAGTGTTTCCTATTTAAGTGATCAAGACCTCTAAAGGAAGATAAATGCTTCAATTGTAGCTGAGAGGTGCATGCTCACCAATACAAGCAGTCAGTGCCCCACACTTTCTACCCCATGCACAGTAGAAAAACTTTCAGTCAATATAAAGCAACAAGAAAAGGAAACCAGAAAAGCAATAGAAAAATCAAGAAAGTATCAAGATTACACAGAAGCACTTACAAGATATTTTGAGAATTCCTCATAGCTGCTGAGAAAAGTGGCTGAGGTGATGCAGATGTTTTAGCCTTTCCAAGGTCTTAAAAGAAAAATTCTACAATGCTGCATCTGTATCTGTATTTTAAAATAGTAAATAAGCCACACAGGAGTGGCTTAGTGTATATTTTAGGAATGGGGTATGACAGATGAGTCATTACAGTCAGCACTGCTTGTTTATAACGACACACTGATGAAGGCAGTTAGGAGTGAGCTTTTTATTTTGCATATTCCTAAAACAGGATCTCTTAAACTGAACCTGGACACACTGCCATAGCACAGGAATTCCTATTTACTTAATGGAAATGAATTTCCATTGGATTACCATTGGAACAGCCTGAAAACATTGAATGAAGCAACTTAATGGCCAGCACGACTAAACAAAGGCAGAGGGCATTATTGTAGATACTCTCAGCCTTACATTTTTGGTCTGCTAAGATAAACACCTGACCAAGGTACATTTTATTACTAGATATGTTTATTCCATTAGTATGGAATAAAACCAACCAAGTAAAAGGCAAATATTCTCATGACTGTGCCTAACTTCCCATTAAGTTACAGCTGAGGATTCCTTATAGCTTATTCTGCTCAAGTGCACTGAGATAAATAGAACAAAACCAAAACTCTAATAATACTGCAGGAAAAGCAATGCTTCACATTTCTTGCAAGAAATTGTAATGGAATATATTAACCCTTGAATCTACTCTGATATGACTCTTTCTACATACTAATGAGTCCAACTGTTCAGCTTTCAGGCTGGTCTTTTTTACAGTCGATTTACAAGTACAAAAATAATAAATCTGTATATAGTTGCTAACTTGTACAGTATAGTACACATAACATTTGCGTAAACCAAATGATATCTATTAAGTGAGAAAATTACACAAATTTACCACATAATGATTCAAACATGCCATGAGCAATTTCTTCTTTGCTTGTTGGTACCCTCCTCCCCCACCTTAGTTGGAAGTCAATTCTTTAAAAGATTTACTGCTTCTGAATAGCAGAACAGCATGAATGAATTATGCCAGCAAGAATTATACTATTCATAACAAGCATCAATCTCATTACATAATAATTAATTTCAATGAGAGTACAAGTGAAAAATTAATTTACTTAAGATCGTGTTCTGAATATTTTCCAGTTCTACCTATGAGAATAGTGGAAGTTTTCCAAGACAAATTAAATTTTTCTCTCCAGTCAGACTTCTATATCAAAAACTAGAGGAAGCCATGCTTTGCTTCTCTCTAGAATTACTTGAGCATTATCACAAATCCTTCTGCAGAAGTGATGGGCCTAACTACTTCATTTTAACTTTTGAAAACAAAATAAACCTATTTACAACAACAACCGAGCAGCTTTTTCAATAAGGATTTAGAACCCAGTATCTTCTGTTCTCATCTTAACAAATCCCCAAAGTAATTAAATTCTCTGATCAAAACCCCTTCAGTAGACAGTCAGTGCTACAGTATTAACAACTACACAAATGTAAAAAATCGAAATAACTGGAAGAAAAAAGTGAAGCTGCTAAGTCAAAATTGAATTTATATGTATACATGACCATATATTCCTACATATGTAGGTTAGGACTATAAATTCTTAAACACACATACATATAGCTTACAACTTTAAATTCCATAGACAATGCAGTTATGAATTTCTGGGGACTTTAACATGTACAATATACAACCAAACTGATAAGACTCAGGGCATAAAAAGACATGTTCTGGCTGATTTAGTTGGAGATGGTTAAGAATTTGTAATGAGTAGCTGCTGGTGTTCATTGAGCTGTGTGAGACATCATGCAAGCATTCATAGTCCATTTCAACACAGATTCATAGCTCAAGGTGGCTTATATTAAGTGGTGCCACACAGCAGTGAAACAGACTTAGAGCACATACACAGTCCCTACGCCATCTGCACCACCAGCAGCCTCCGGAAGAGGTGTAGGATATACTGAATCTGCAAGAGCCAGATCTGCAAGAGCTTTGCATCTTTCTCCTCTCAACATATGACCTCAACTCCTTCTGTGCACTCACTACCATAGAGGGTCTCCCTTGGATCCTTTCCCCTCCCAATACCATTCTTTTGTTTGAACTTGGCTTTACCCTTTATCTCCTTGCTACTCTGGAAGCACTCCTCAGTAACTGACTGAACTACTCAGCCCTGTCAAGCACCCTTTCCTTTCTCAAGTCACCTTCTAGGATTAACGAGAAAAATATTGTTTAAAATCACATCATTATTTCCAGAACACCTCGCGCATTTCATAGCCTCAGTACTGAAGTTTTTAACAGTGTGTGGCAACTTTCCAATAAGTGTTCTCTAAGCTACAGTTTTAACTAGAAAGATACCATGCAGAGGTGGTAAATTCCATTACAGAAAGTAAAGTTTTCTAAGTGACTCATGATTGATCTTCTACCAAACATACTGGGTTAATTATAAGACCTTTCCTTTTTCTTCAATATAGGAGTAAAACATCCTACACAATGTTTAACTCAGGAAAAAAGAAACTAAAAAAGGCAAACAACCAAAAAAACCCACGTCAACATGTAAGAACCCAAACTCTTGTAGAGAAGCTAACCAAAATATTATCCAGGAGAAAGAGAATGCTAAGTTTATCAATTCAACAGAGATATAAAAAAGTTATTATTTAAATCAATCATAAATGTTGGAACTTGCAATATAGAAAATGGTATGCTTACCTAGCATACGAATGTACAACGCAGTCTGATCAGAGCTGTCATAGGAAATTGCTCCACGTCTCTGAAAAAAATAAGCGTATTTTAGAGCAAGTTAGAAGCAAATAATTTTTATATTGAAATGAAAATAAAGTATTAATTGACACATTTCTATTTTAACTCTTAACAATAATTTTAGAAATTGTGCGTCTTTCATGCAAAATACATTTTTCTAGAATACGTATCAACTGATTTTGCTTTAAGAGGGAACAAAGGAAGGATAGGAATTGGTAGTGAAAAGATTATGAAACCCAAGATCAGAGCGTGGTTAAAAACACCTCATATATTCCTTTCCAATGCTCCTCAATCATTCCCCACAATAGGAAAGACATAGAACGAGATTATGCAGACACAAAAAAGTGCTCGTTATGGCCTTCTAGAACACCATACTTGAAACAAATACTTAAACTTCCTTGTTCATATATCTACTTTTACCAAAGGTAAGAGATGTAAAAACTGAAATTACACCATTACTACAGCCCTAGGATGCCACATGCTACTTTCATTCTACCCTGTATTTTCTGTAGGCAAAGCAAGGTATCACTGAGGTAAGATGCTATACATAAAGGCATTTTAGAGAAAGCCAGCAAGCAGTATTTCAAATTTGATGATAAAAGTTCAGAAGAATCATCAAGTTATCCATGTATAAGATTGAGATACTCCCACATAAACTGTATTTTTTACCTACATGGGACACATGTTTCATACATATTCAGCTACTCTGGTAGTTACAATCAAGGAAGTCTCCCACAAAGTGGTGAACTTCTCCTCCAACAGCTAAAAACTGGAGGAATGTTCTCACTGGCATCAGATAGTCTTCAAAGCATGACTCCACCTAGCACCCAGCCTCACATGGTGCCTTTATTGTACTTTGACCATCTTCTGCCCCTTCCTAGGGCCTTCATTAATGTTACTTGTTAATCCTAGGATGAGATGATCACCTTCACAATCAGACTTCCATTTTGTTTTTTACAGAAACAAGACTTTTTGTGGGAGGTGCACATCAGAAACTCCTATGACCTTTCTCTGTATACCACACTTCTTACACTGAGGACAGTGAAGTCCTTGATGCTATCAAGAGTCACCACACACATTTGAGAACTTCAGATAAAAGTCAGCCTGGTGGCAAACACAATCACCCATTTTTTAATGTACACATCAGGAACAACACTACCTCAGGGACACACAACAGCCTGAAAATGTGTAAGTTCAAAAGATAAGAAATCAAACCATGTTAGGAAACAGGATAGAAAAAATAATGTTCCCTATTGAAAAGAATTCTGAAGGAAATGAAGGAAAGAAAAATTACATGGAAAGGAAAAAAGGCAGAACTGCTGATATGCATCTATCTACAGAACAACCTAAATGAACTCAAAGACAGACTAGAGATAAGCAACCTAAATCACCATGATCTGCACAAGTGATGGGCTAAGACTCTAAACTCATAAGTTACACTTTTTTAAAAAATATTTTTCATGCCAAAACAAAAAATAAAACCTTCTACAACTTCCAAGTGTAAGGTTTTTCCAAAGGTAAGATTAATATGCAATTACAGAAGTGACCAAAAGACCTAGCTCCAAATAGGGTCCAATAATAATAATGGGGTCCAAGCTGTTGCAAAGACTACAAGGAAGAACTCCCTGTAGAGAACTTTTATGTTGTCTCAGCCTTTGTTCTATATTTTCGTGGAAGATCATAAACCATGCAAATAATTCCTCAATATATGCTTGTACAACATTTCTCACAGCATTATGCCTGTCCCGATGGGAAAGGCAGAAATACAACTACTCAGCCAGAAAATGATGCTGATTTCTCACTAACATTTTCAATGTTTTTCATTAAACTTGCCTTTGAGTTTCAGAAAATCTCAGCTGAATATATTTTCCACAGCCTGGAACATTTCGTATCACTGACTAGGCACAATCAGTGATGTAATTTAGTGCTAACTTGCAATTTGCACCTGTCTATCACAGATTTCTGGACATGTCCAGTACAGTTCTGTAATCTAATACAGGAGAAACCTAAGCACACATGCAGCTACAAGACCCACATACAACTGGAGCATTAGTCTCCAAGAAAGAAAACAATATAAAAAAATTTACTGAAAAATAAATTTTTTTGATATGTCAATTTTAAAATATTACTTGCTCCCCAAAATAAAATATTGTTAGATAAAGCAGCATATATAAAGTAGTGCATCCATGAATGATATCGAATACAAAGCACATTTTAAAAAATATACAGTAGTTGCTTATACAGGCAAGTGATTTTGCTCTGCAAGGATATACTTGAAACAATCAAATCTAGTAAAATTATCTTAGTAAGTTTAGTTCTCTAAGGAAAAACAGAGACAATTTATTGTACAAATTTCACTGGCAGTACTACGCAAATAGCAGGACAATTTCAGCTAATTCTGCTAAAAGACTGAGGTCTCAAAGATATCGATTCATTGAAATTTGTTAAATAAAACAGATAAGAGGAAAACATGCACTAGCAAGTTCCACCAACAGATGTTGGGGGGTGATGAGTGGTGAGATCTTTTATCTTTAGACCAGGCAAGTAAGTGAGGTACAGAGAGCTAAGCATTGTAGTGGGCAGTCAGAGACAAAGGACAAAGCTAATGGTACAGAGGCTTTTTAGCAACTTGTGATAAGTAAACAAATAATATTGCACTCATACAGACACAGATTGCTTTGTGTCAGCTTACCCTGCAAATACGTAACAGACCATCTCCTGCAGGCTGTGGTGCACCACCTCTTTTCCCACTTCAAATAACACTGTCAGTGCATTTGTTATTCTACCCCCCACAGTACTCCAGAAAAATGCAAGGAAAAAGGCAGAAAGAGAGAAGTAATTTACCATACCCTCTATGGGGTTCTTTAGGATATATTGTCCAGATTCCACTACTTAAACCCAGCAAAGAGAAAAACCAGATTTAATGCTGCAGTTTTTGCTGTGATATGATCAGACAGCAAATTCATAAGGAAGGCAAACGTGTCTTGAAGAACTAAAATTACTGTCAAGCACCCAACTGTTCAAACAACCTAATCAGCGGGATTTTACCCTTGTTGATGACCAAAAAGGCCACCCTCCTCATGGCTAATTAAAAGCCCACTCTCTGTAGTCTACTCCAAGACACCAACACCATACTTACCCTAAAAATATACCTTACTTACCCAGCTGAGACAACCATAGCATACACTGAATAGCATACCCTACAGACACCTTGGATCAGAAAATATTACTTGTTGTCATGTTATGGTCAATATTTTTAATTCATTTAGCATAAGAATTTATTTCTAAATCTCTGCACCACCTCTCCGGTCTACCTGAAGATTTGTACCTGTTAATAACAATACTGACCCTCTGTACAAATATCAAACAAATAAGCACCATTCCAGCAAGCAGACAGAATTACTAGTGCTCAAAGACAAGACAACCCTAATGTGTCTGTGTTTAGGCAGGTTCCGTTTGCAAGCACAAGGACAACTTGGAGGGAATGTGCTGGATCCTAAGTGATTCAACAAATTCCTCAAATGATTACCTGAGATTCTCAACTGCTCTGCTCCCTTCCAGGCATGAGCACAGCCACTTGAACTGGGTGGGCTGTTTTGCTTCAGCATTGAAGATGGATGTCAGAGAGATGATTGGGAAGGATTTTTCCTCAGTTTCACACTAGAGTATCATTTATTCTTCAAAAGGGTGATACAGTCAAAAAAGCTTCCTTTTTTCTTCTCTTTTGAGACATTTGTGGAAAGTGAATGGAAGAAGTTCAAACTAAACTGGAAGATCCATTAATCCTCTAAGAACAACACAAATACAAGGACTCTGCAAAAACATGCAAAGGGAGTATCTACCAGAACTTAGATTTAAGTCAAATCTCTCTGAATATCTTTTCACAGAGTATAGAAAGTTATTAAAGGCCACGCAATGGGAACAACGTGCCAAAATAGCACACAGATACATCTTCAAAGGGAAACCGCTTCAGTGATGCTTGGGAGTACAAGCATTTGCATGTACCACTTGGAAACGGAGCACCTGCTGCTGTTTGTGTCAAACAGAAATGTTTCCATTGATGTATCAGTTTTATCACAGACTTCCCAATCTTGTTGAGAGCAGAGCACCAGCATTACCGCACTTCATTTTGGCAAGGGCCAGTTTGTGCACTGTCTAGCAAAACAACTCCTGTTCTCATTCTCTAACAACACCTGCTAGAGCTGTTGGCCTTCAAAATTCAGTACCACCCATCAAAAGAACCATCCATGCTTTTTGAGGGACTACACAAGCCTCATTTTGCTACTCAGTTGTTTATTCAGAAGCTGGGAAAGAAAAGACAGAGGACAGAAAGCAACACAGGCAAGTGTTTTTACCTACCTGACTTTCTAGTCCAAGCTCTTTGCTGAACTATCAGAGCATTAGTCTCAACTGCTCAGAAGACAAGTGTGGAGAAGTTGTTATACCGATTGCAATGTACTGGTTATGCTACCTCAAATATACACCCTTGGAAAGTATTTAAGATCATAAGACCGTTTATGAACTAGAAGTCTTGAGAATGACAAACTAGTTAAGACCTTACTTCTCCAACTATGATTAGATTTCAGAAGCAAGACTGTCATGTATCTTAGACTTATTTCAAGTATTTAAAAGTTCCATGCTAAGATTCACAGTTTTCCAAAAAGCACCATCAAGTTTTTAACTCACTAAAGCATAGAAAAACGCTCTTTAGAAGCACTTAAATTCACGCTGAATTCAGGTAAGCCACTGCAAAGCGGTCCTACAACTACTTTAAAATTTAATTGCAGTTCAAAGCACTACTCTGAAAGTTTATCAAACCAGCAGTAAGAAAATGTCATTCATACTGCCTTTCTGAAATTTAATCAGCAATAAGATCCACGCCTTTCCTTCAACTATTCAAATGCGATAATTTTAATATTTTCTTCCATATAAAGCTATTTCACATGATCACCTCCCAAGACAGATGGCAACCATTTTTAAACCTAGCTATCATCTGAGTGATAGTTATCAATGTTAGTGATACATATATCTCACAAGCATCTGTAAGCTATTTTTTCTTATATACCTCAGATGCATATCATGTGGCATAAAATGTATCCAAAGCTTTATTAACATAAAAAAAAGACTTAAAAATATACAAAACAAAAGCTTGACAATTGATCAGAAAGACTGTACAGTCAAAAAAGCCCCACAAGCAATTAGTTTAAGTGAGGGCAGTAATACACAGGGGTATTGTCTAAGGAAACTAAATCAGAATAGCATCAAGGCAATGGCAAAATAGGTAAATGAATGAACACAAAACCACTAATTCTTTAAAAGAAACCACCACTAGCACATGTAAAAACACAATCATAAATAGCAAGGAATTTTATGCTTAACTGTATTATGTCAGCTACTTGGAATTTTTTTTTTCCCCCACCTTAAAACAATCTCTGACCAAACTGGATTAGACATAATCCTTGAACAGGTTTTTTATGTCAAGTTCCAAAAAGCCAGCAGTTCAACAGTATACCAGTAAAATGCAGATGATGTACTGGTCTAGCACACAGGCTGTAAATCTGTAGAATCTGCCTTCAGTCACAAGCAAACATCCATTGGGCATCCTGATCTTTTTCTTGATGTGACAAAAGTTGTCACAAGTGCTAGCAACTAAGCCTGACCATTTTTGCTTTTAATAAATTTAGAAACACGTTATTGGCAATGACTGAAGAGTACAGGCATGGGTGCCTGGCAAAGCTTGTTTTCACAACAAACTCAAATTCATGCTTGTTTAGATTCTCCTGTTGATTGTACAAAAATTTTAGAAGTGTGTATCAGTAGCAATAACAAAAAAATTATCTACGAATGCAGGAACTCTATTTTTTTTTCCAGCTTCCTTAATTCTCTCCAATTATTTTGCCTCTCCTTCATAATCGTACATTTAAATTTATTCCTCCTTTTTGCAGTGAGCTATGCTGAGAAGAGCCTGGTCTCATCTCCAGACACCAATCTCATCTATATCCTACCAGCACAAATATCCATTATGGAGATACTTTCATTCTTTGGAATGACAGAGTAAAAACTTAATCCTAACATTAGCATGCACTTTGAAAAACACAGGGATCTCAAATGAAAGGCTACAAAGTAAAGTAGATATTTCACATAAGCAAACAAAACTGGTATTTCCACTCCTGCAACTCTGAAATCAACAATACAAAAAGGATATCCTGTCCAGGAAGCAAAATACACTAATTTGTATTATTCTCGCTATGTTTAAAATTGTTTTCCCTTATTTTCACAAAGGCTTTAAGGTGCTATAAAACTGGAAATCTGTTGGTAACACAGGCAAGCCAACTCCTGCCATTCAGAAGCCATTTCAGATCCCTTTTTTCACCCTCTCCTAACTGGCACTGCTACAAACACACTCCTTCCCACTTCAAGACAAGCAAAAGTCAAGAGCTACAAAATCATGTACGAACAATTAAGAAACACAATCTTAAATGGCAAATAATGTTTCCAAAACAGATTAGATTTAAAAATGAAAAATAAGCACTTGTGAAGTTCTTAATGACTTGTTTTCTCTCAGACTACTTATAAACCCAGTTAGTCAAAACAGATTTTAAAAATGGCCTACCTTAGAAGTAATCCATTTGATAAGGATCAGAGCAAAACACCAGATCAATGCAATTCCCATTGGATCACCCCAAATACCTGAAGCATACTCCTGCCCCGATGGCCGCCAGTGCTGAAAGCAGCAGGGTACAGCAGTGAGGCACAAGGCAGGCAGCAGCTGTCACCTGACAGCCCCTGCAATGTGCTCTGCCCCGCTCCTCTCGCTGCCAACACTGGACTCAACAAGAAAGTTTTACAACCAGAGGACATGGCAATTAGTAAAATCTTACTAAACCTCACAGAAATGGCAACGGAAATGTAAAACCATGATTACATCCTTTCATCACCTTTAAATACAGCAAAGTGTGCCAGACAATAGGATCAAACTCCAGTAGTCAAAACACCCAAGCTAAGTCAGGATACTGCCTTGCCTTCAAATGCTATGAAGAGCCTGTTTCCAGCAGATTCCAGCACTTGTGATATTCACAAGTTCCTTTTATCTCTGCCACCTGGAGAAATGCTAAGAACTGAACTTCAAAACATATTTCAAAATTGCTTTTATAGCAACGTACTATAAATAATGCTAATGAAAGTTAATGCACCAAATATGTGCAACTGTTCAAACCAATTGTCATTGTCTAACTTCTTTTGTCCACTAAATACCAAACCATCCTTCATACTAGCCATTCACACTCATGCCTGAACTGGCATGGGGCTTTTATTTATTGCTCCAAGGGTTGAACCTGGCTACAGTCTCCCTAGCCCTTCCCAGGGTTGGAAAGCAGTCTAACTTCCTCCAAGAACACTGACTGTGCAGCAAAGTGTTCCTACGTGCTTGGTGCAGCCTTAAGATTCATTCTAATAATTTCTGTCATTTTAAGCTGACAAAAGTGTCTCATGTCAAAAATACAAAGAAATCTTAAATACTTAGGGAAAAAAGGAGCTACAGTGGGGGAGAATAAGGAACAGTGTAGGATAATGAGGAGTTTAAAAGGATGACACTGAATAACTGAAAGCAAAATTATATGAAGATCTGCTCTTCCAATATATATATTTTTTTTGCAAAAAAATCAATTCCAAATTCCAGTATGTGCACAAAACACAAAAGTTAGTTCAGATCACCAAAGGAGTAGTTTTAACAAACTAATTTCCTCCCCTCCACAGGAAAAGGGGACACGCACAACAGCGGATGTTTACTAAATTAAGGAGAAGATTTGTTAAATGGGATAGACCTCTTTGTTATTTTACATCATGATTCTGAATATTTATGATGTCTTTTAAGCTATAATCATGTTCTCAGCACAACCTGTGCATCCCTACAGAACCACTACATTCCAAACATTTATCTTCTGCCCTGTCCTCATGCCCCAGAAAAACAGTCAGATCAAAACCAAAGGCAAGAACTTTCAGAATGGGCCTTTTGGTACCTCACTTCATGAATGCAGCACTTATCTAAAGGTCTGTTAAGTTCCACATAAAATACCAACTGTCACAGAGATAAATTTAAAAACATTACCACCTCCAAATAGTTGACACGGTTAAAACACCCTAACAATTAATCACCACTAGTCTGATGTTTCTTTAAAAAAATAAACCCACAATAAATGGCATCAGGCTATATTTGCATTACAATTTGGCACAACTGGAGCAGATCAAAACACACCTGCTGCTCAGGTCTTTACACCTATACTATATGAAGCCCAGGAGTTTTAATTTGTTTTTGAAGGCCATATTTACTCCAACTTCCTGAACCAGATCCCACCACAGGAGGTTCAAAGCTGCCAAAAAATGATCCAATAACTGATCAAACCTCTACAACCTTATTGAGGGTTAAGGCACACTAGGTGCACACAATGAGTGAACGATTTAGTTTCTTTTGGAAGAAGCCTGGTTAGCACATACCAAAACCACACCAGAAAACAATCAAATGAGCACAGCAAACAGGAACAATGAGGTGATCTGCTTCAAGACTGAACTCTCCTCTGAGTAAAACTCAAGCATAAATAGCCTCATACTCTTTGAAACGTCAAGCACTCCTCTCTGTCACCACTATTATCACTCCCTGACAAATCTTGTTTTCCTGTTTCAAAACACATGAAGATGTTTTTGGGAGTGTGTGCATAGTCTTGCCCCAGGTGCATGGAGCAAGACTTCTTCCACCAATTTCAGAAACACAACATAGCAAACAGAACAATACAAAGTGATCACCCTTTCCTCTTTTGTCTTCCATGATTAAGTGGTTTAATTAAGAGGCCTTTTCTTACTGGAAGTTATCTTACAACTGTCTCATGCATAAGTATAATATGAGAACACAGAAATAAAAGTATTTGACCACTTGTTAAGCACCACTAGATTATTATTTGTTTTAATTACAGCTTGGAAATGGAAAGATTGCTTTGGCAATACAATTCTGAATTAGGAGACAGAGTAAAATCAGAAAGTGCACTGGTTTGTATGAGAAGTTTAAGAAAACAACACAGAAGCTAAAGTGCCTCTTTTTGGAGAAAGTGCTGCTTTGAATAACCCCACTAACAACTGCAAGGTGAAAGTGAAAGACACTACATTTTACAAAGAAGAAATTATTTAAAGTTATTAATAAGTATGGTAAACCCACAGGTAGAAGGCTACATAAAAATGCGGTAATACTAAATTCCATCTGTGTTAACTACTCCCTGTTATACTGCCTCAGTTCTGGGATTGCAGAGACCCTTCAGCTGTGGACATCACCATCAGTCTCAGCTTCATCTTGAAACTAAGAAGCACACAAAAAAGAATAGCTATCATGCATTGCATTTTTTGTTTGTTTTTAATTGGGGAAGTTGCTAATGCTGTTTCATTTTCTTTCTTCTCTTTTTCTTTACTGCTTTCTAACAGATTTTTTTTCAGTTTTTCTAAAACCCATTTCCTTGACGTCTGCAGAGACACCACGCTTGGTAAGGCAAGACTGAAAGTACCTAACATTCATATACAAGTTGTTACCTATTCCTCTCTCCTTACCGTCAGCTCACATATACAAGTGCAATTGCTGTCTCTTACCATTTCTAAAGAAACAGAAATATCCCAATGGCTTCAATGTAGACTGGATGATATGCAGCATTGTGTGATGCATTTAAGCAGTCAAAGGCATGTTTTGCTATAATTTTTGCATTTACTGAACAAACTTCTCTGTGCTATTCCTGATAAAAATATCAATGCATTATTAATACAGCAGAAAGCAGTTGGGGTCTTGAAACAGTTGCTACAAAGATTCCACTAAGGAATTTGCTAAAGATACCAGTTTGCTCTCATTGGGAAACAGGCATCACATGGGACCAGCTCCTACCCAGTCAGAGTAGCTCCCCCCATTAACAGACCATGATTATTTGTAAGGCTCCAATTATTTCCATATACACTCCTAGAGATCTCCAAGGCTCCATGTGGAAACCCATTATTTCCTATTACATACTCTGCTATTTGAAGTACCACGTACAGGATCCCAATTTTACTTGTATATTTCTAAATACCCATCTATTCCAATACTTTTCTGTATTTATTTATTTTCCTGAAGTTCATCAGCCCTGAGGATGGCTCAGGATTGCCTTACAAAGCTTAGTAATTACTGTTTGTGCAGAAGTGCCTTTAAATGCTCTAACACCCCCAAAACACATTTCAGTAAGACCTACAAGAAATCCAGAGTAGAAGCAAGAGCACCAGATTTCAGATACACTGCTGGGTCTCAAATGATGCACCGTTTTAAATACAGCAGGGCTTTGTTGATGTCCATCACCATCTGAGTTTTTATGCTCAGTTAGAGGCATAAAGTTGCTTATCACTCCTACTTGCCAGAATGACCTGATTTCATGTGCATGCACCTGTACACCCGACCCAGAAAAGAAATCTCCATGGAATCTCCTTTGCCCTTCAAACACCCCCTTCCAGAAGAGAGGCCTGTGGCACACTGATTTCTAGGATACACGCCTGACTGACCTATTACTTGCTGTGAACCAGTCTGGGAACTTCACTATGTTAACAGCATGTAATGACAGTAGAGGAATAAGCCTATCATTTACAAATTCATCAGCACACAGTGGAAAAAAACCCAAAACTCATTTCCATCTTTTCTTTGCTTTTCTCCCTGTCTCATTATATATCATGTGTGATCTCTTTCTCCAGCAGACTTCACTAAAAAAGAATAATTAAATGGTAATCTATGAATATTCTTGTAACAAGTGTGGGTAGCTACTGCTGCAGCCCAACCCAACCACTAAACACTGCTCTCAAGGGAAAAAATAAGAAAATGCACCATTATTTTTACACTGATACAAGATACGGAAAGCAGAACTTCTAGAATTTCACAATAATCAACTTTTACAAGTGCTACTTCTGTTTACATCTTATTTTAAAATGTTATCTAACTTACTTCCAATTCAGCTTCTTATTTTAAAGATTTGCCATGTTAGCCCAAGTTGCAACTAGGTACAAGATTCCAAGTACTCCTGCTGTTTATTACAAAATCATAGAATCATTTAGGTTGTTAAAGACCCTTACGATCAACCGCTAACCCAGCACTGCCAAGTTCACTACTAAACCATGTCCCTAACTGCCACACCTACACATCTTTTGAATAATTCCAGGGACAGTGACTCATCAACAAAGCTACATATGAGCTAGCAAGCCATAAGCAAAGATGAAAACCTAAGAAAGTTAGCAAAATTCACCTTCACAACCACATATTAATCACCATTGCCTCACTTGTTGCAACTAAACTCAAAAGGCTGGTTGATCTTAAACCAAGGACTGAGAACTCCAAAACATGAATTTTGAAAGTCAAGAATGGCTACGAATCCAGACAGCAGAAATTACACCCTTAAAAACCACTTTTCAGTTTTAGAAATCTTTCACTTCAGCCCTCAGTAAGACAGAAAAGGAAAGAAACCCCCCCTCAGAAAAGATACAATCCCAATGAATGAAACAAGTCGACAACATGCATTTCTGTACCATCACCCATTCAGTGAATTTTCTACTGCTACTGCAACATAGCAATAGAAAACAATCAGGATCATGCTGTGTCCTTTATTTCTAAAAGGAGTAAGAGGTAGTCTATATTTTATATGAATAAATATATAAATATATGATATAAATATATAAAATATATAATATAAATATATAAAATATATATTAATATATTATATAAATAGAGACATATAGTATATAAATATATAATAAAATATAATATAGTCATATTTTATATAAATAAATCATATAAATCTTTATCCAAAAAAACACATTATTAAACATTGCATTTTTCTGTTGGCTGTTTTAAACCTTTCCTCTTATTTGCTCAACATGTAACACTGAAAAAGTCAAAACCATACATACCGTAGTTGAGGGGTATATAAGAACACTTTAACTTCCTCACATAGATTCAACACCTTGAAACAGTTTACTTTTTTAAAAAATTATTCTTTTGCAATACAAATTAGAACACTCCCACTTCCTCTGTCATATCATGAACTTCAGTTTTTTAGCTAGATGCATTTCCATAAGAAAAAGTGTTATATGGTATAAACTGTCTCAGTGACAAGCAATCCAATTTAGATAATTTAAATATAGAAACTCTGAAATTTACTGTTTTAGGTAAAACAAATCACCACAAGATTAACTGAAGTTCGACAATACCGTATTCTTCCTCTAATTTATTCAGACACATGCTTTCAAAGGATGCTTACTTACTGTGGCATTTTAGGAACTTTCTTAAATTCACAGAACTAAGATTTCTGCTTCTCTCCAGAGAGGAGATTTTGGAGAGGAGTTATACATCACTTTTTTAAAAGCCTCTTTAAAGAAACAAACAAAAAAAAAAAAAAAGAACAAAAAAGTTAAGACAAAATTGACACACATGTATTTTTCATTTACTTTTTTGGAAATATTCATTTTTAACCACTGGATGTAGTGAGTATCTCTTGGACAGAGAACCATACTAGGAGCTGTACAGATGCTCAGTCAGGACTGGTCTACAGCAGCCTGTATCTGCCCACGCCTGTTGGCAGGTACTCCCAACCTGCTCATTCGCAGCAAGAAACAAGGCCCATTTTAGAGTTCAATACAAACACCTTCATCTGTGATTTCAAAGAGTTAAACAGTACCATCGTTACAAGACAAAGTTCTACTAGGGTCTGAAGACTGCAACCCACATGGTAAAGGTAGATGTAAAACTCAAGAAGTTGAGTTTTATCTGCTCCAAGTTACTATGTTTCACTGTTAAATACACCTTCAGTGAAGACTGAATGGTATACTGGAAGCAAATCAACAGTAATTTCAATTCCCACGTACTTCACATATTGCAAGTAACCCAGCTATGTAAGTGAGAACAGTTGAACATTACCGTGTGACAAGAAAAGCTACCCATGTTTTAGACTTTGGAATAAAAAAATTTATGTTCTATTTCTAAAGCATATCCTTTGAACAGTGAAAGATCATCTTACTGTGCTATATTTAAATGGGAATCTAAATAAAAAACATTGAGTTTACAATCTCACAGAAAGACACGGCAAAACTGTCAACACATCACAACAACCAGAAAAGAAAATTACAGAACTTAAAGTCACACAAGTTGTATCTTATAACTCTTTACAAACTATCAATACAAGACACAAAGGATGCAACAAGTCTGTCTTCTAAAACCTCCAAGATTTAAACTTTTTGCCTTGGAGAGAATCTTTCCCAATAACTTTATGTGAACACTACTAGCTCAACTGTGATTCTTCAGAGCCTCCAGAAGCCTGTGTGTGGAAAGGGGGAGCACAGGAAGCACTCAGGGTCTCCCCACACAACAGCTCATGTATGAATTTCTACAGACGTCTGTCCAGTTCATGAATTCAGAGAAGAGAGCAATGCAGTGCAGTAAGTGAAGGCTAAAAGGCAGAGGGGCAGGCTACAATGTGAGATGCTCCTTTTCCCTTGCTCCCTGGGCTTCTTTCTCATTCACACATGAAAAGGAAAGAAATAAAATTTATAATAACAACTAAAAGCCTCTATTTGACTAAGTGATGGGTAATCGCATACCTATGAGGGCTCACCTCTCTCTAAGCCTAGAGTAATATCTTCCTGCCTGGTTCTTGTCTAGCAAGTTTTTCCTAATCCAGCACTGCTAAAAGCTACCTTTAACCCCTTCACTCACACTTCAATTCACTTCAGAGGAAGCATTTAAAGAACAGTTTACACAAAATGAAAATATTCACGCTTACTAAGACTCCCCAGGCAACACAGCTACCAACTACTTTAAGCAAGGATTTTCAATTTTCAAATCTCATTTTAAAAAAATTAACAATTTCCACAGGGAAAAAACAAACAAAACAAAACCTAACACATTTCAGCAGTTCCCCAGGCACACTGGCATATACTAAAGCTCCAACAGTATATTAAATATTAGAAAGGCAGTAATAAAACAATCTTTGTTTCTGTTTCTTTGCTAGCCATCACTTAAAAATATTAGATTGTCAAAAAATATTATATTTCAAGGGGAAAGCTGGAAGATTCACTTTTACAAATTAAGCAGAGAGCACAGAACATCTGAAATAAATAAAGTCTGCCTTTCATTCTCTTATTTTGTGATTATTTCCATTAAAGTAACTGAAGAACTACAGAGGACAGACACTGAAACTGGCTACACCATTTGCTGCCAAATTCACAAATCAATATTGTATTTAATTTATGATAGTAAATGAAAACAATAGTTAACTTAAAGTCATCACAGAGTTTATGAAGAATAAAGGGTGTCAAAGAAAGATTGCCAAAAGGCAAAGCACAAAACTAAAAAGCCACACATGGTCTCCTAGTACATGAAATACAGAAAAGACGGACCAACTACATTCAATTTCTTTCACCTCAACAAAAACCCCAACATTCCAAGCTTAAAGAAAACCCAAACAAGTGAAACTAACAAAAAACCCCAAATTTAACAAAAACCAAACAAGAGAAACCCCCTCCCCACATCTTATACAAACCCAAACCATAGCAGTTAGTTTCTGCTACAATGTTCTTCCTAAAAGAAATTCATCTAGAGATGCATCTGCACTAAAGACTTGTTGCAAAATCTGCTTGCCCACCATCCGCAAAAATGCTTTTGGTCTTCCAATTAAGGATAAACTGACCAATTTCAAGTGAATTGGATAGGCAGATCAATTTCAGCTAACTCCCTTAAACTTGAAGAAGCTCTAATGAGACAGTAAGCTGAAAACCCTAGTCTTCCCCATGGCACACACCTGCCATTTCAACACCTTCCCTCACTTTTCAGGCCACAATATATTATTGCCATCTTCCCACCTTTCATTTTATTGAGCTACCAATACTACCCTTTCTCACTTCTAAATTCTAATTCTCTGACCTGTAGCAGATGCAGATTTCTCATAGCAAATGCTCTAAAAATTTGCTAATGAAGTTTAACAAAGGGATTTTCATACAAACTTTATGTTTCATAGGCATCTACACAGCTTTAAACATGTAAATATTGCCTAGCATTAATATTCTGTCAGCATGTGGGTGCCAGCAATCCATGCGTCCAAACACTTTTCCTCAAAACCCAAATCTACTTATTTCAGCTTCTCACCCACTACAGATAAAGCTGACCCTGAAACAGAGAGAGCTTTTCAGTAGTGTTGTGCCTGCAGGTGTTGAACTGAAAAAGACTACTGTGTTTGAGACTGAAATACACTGAAAAGGCTCAGCTTTCCATTACAGAGAAGTCAGTTTAAGAAATATTTTCCTGGGCATTAAAAAAAAGTGGATTTGGTTTTGTTTGGTTTGGCTTTTTTTCTAATAGGTCAGCATGAAGAAAGAAGCAGCTGACAAAAGAACAGAAGAATTACAAGCTCAAAACCAATATAAAAAATTACAAGGCAAAAAACAATGTATGATTGCAATCCTGTTAGCAGAGGCATGGAAGGAAGTATGGAAACAGGCATACAAAGAAAGTGTTCTTTTAACAGATTTCTACATTTTTGATAAACTTCACTGCTGACATATTGACATAGGAAAAAAAGGTGGATACTGCCACTAGTATCTTTCTACAGCCTTCTCTCAAGTACTATATCCTTGTACAGACTCCTCATTATTCAACCTGAGTGTGCACTTTATCACATTTACAACATTCCAAGACCTCCTACAATTAAAAACCACTTTCAAGTAATTTTTCTTACAGCGATTTCACAGCAGCACACCTCAGAATTTAATACGCCGTTTTTGAAGGTAACAAGATGCTACTTTCATTGTCAGGATTTTAACACTAAACAGAAATTGAATTAAGCATAGGAAAGACATTATTTCAATAGGATTTATAAGGTCTACATTCGCAAAATTACGTGCCATTACCATTTTACTTAGTTATCCTGCAGAGATGCTGAAAACAGCCCTACAATTATTACATTGTTTCTTAAAGAAGCAAGAATTGTAGCAGTACCAACAAGAATGTTTATCTCTGAAGCTCCTTGCCACCCACTGGACACCTGTCAGTCTTGGCACTGGCCTTTATGTGCCCATGTAAAGAAGATTTTGCATGGCATAGCCCTCTCTTGACCAAATTAGGCTAACCTCATCTGCATTGACATCAGTGCCTACAATTTTGGAATCTCATCGACAGAAATAGCTTTATCACAGGGCCCAGCATACAAATTAGGTATCTGTATAGGGCATGCTGAACTTGTGGAAGTGATAAAAAGCTGTAGTGGAAAAATCTTAGCATATACTTTGAAGCTGTAATTAAGTCAACAGTTAGTTACTCTGGGTGAACTTGTTATTTGAAGTCTGGGGTTTAGTCCGCTTGCTGTATTCTCTGTTTGCACACAAGTTAATGAAAAAATCTTATATTGTAACCAAGAATCATGACCAGTAGCTCTGTATGTATTTCAGGAATGCAGAAATTACACACATTTTTGATATCAGATTCCAGTTTTGTCTTCAAATTTGGCATCACTAATCATCCCATTATTCTGTAAGAAGCCATTTCAGCTTGCTACAGGATTATCTCCAGGACTAAACTTCTGCTGCCTGCATAACAAACTAAAACTATCAAGACACAATTAATTTCATTAATGTTATATGATTTAGGCAAGAAGGGGGAAATCTGGTATATTGGATCATAATTTTCTTATTAATGTAGTTAACTAATTTTACAGAGGAACTTTTGGAAAGGAGCAGAAGGACAAAGCAAGTTAAATAAGCAACCCCCAAAACACAGTTGGAAAATGAGGTAAGGAAAGGAGAGGAGTTCCAGGCTTCTCATCATTATGTCAGAGCTGTGAGTTCACAGATCAAAAGGCACACAGCATCAGTCGCCCCATTTTCCAGGGGAAAGGAGGATCTGCTGTCAGTTACTTTGCCAAATATGATGGAAGACAGATACAAGACCTCAATATAATTAAAGCCTTTCTCATTTTGACAGAATTTGAAGACTCATAGAAATACTGATGATCATGAAGAACAAAAGAATAGTAGAATACATTAAAAATATTTTTCACTTTAGAATAAGTTACTGAATATGGATGTTATTGCTCCTATAGGGAACAGTACTGGAAGTGCAAAGACTACTCCAACACAGCTAAGACATAAAGAAAAAAATGCAACCCAGCCTGTAGCTCAAAATCCCTGGGTTTCTCGAAGTTCCATGGAGAGCCAGCTTATGACACACACAACAGAACCTTGCTTCCCATGCTGCAAAACAGCCTAACCCCACCAAAATTGCCTCAATGTCTTTCTTATTGCTTTCTACACAAAAAAAAAATTACAAATTGCCCTCATGCCTCTAATCAAAAATTTCCAAACAACTCACTCTCCTTCTAATGTCCCTTCTTTTGCATCATATTCCACCAAATAGTGTAGGGAAACAGGAAGAGAAAGGTAGCACATGCTGTGGCTAACCAATTAGCCTGGGTGAAGTCCTATCACATACCACACCAGAGAACTCCTTGAAATCACCAGTGAAAAGCCCAATTCTCAGTCTTTCACTTACTTTCCAAACTATGAAGAGCAAAAACTTCTCAAATCCTAGAAATAAAATTCTTTTTCAACACTGAACTTTTTATTCTGCTTTGAGATACACAAGTATTTGTATTAAGTAGTTTTTATGTCTTTCAAGGAAGTTGCAGACATATTCTTCTAAACAAGCAATACAAACATTTTGGAAAATATCCTGCATTGAAGGTATATTTGGCAACAAATCATTAGCCAAAACATTATCATTATTTATTATAATCCATACTTATGATGCTCTTAATTTTAAACTCATCTCAAAAAATACACATTAAAAAAAAAAAGATTATTAGGAATTCTCCTACAGCATATACTCACTCTTGTTTAATAGACCAAGAGTAAGATTCCATTCTGGTTTTTCACAGAGTTCCCAAGTCAATTTATGCACATAGGTTGTTGCTCCCATAAATAAGTCATAATTCTTTACTTAAAAAGTGGAAGGTCTGAAACAACAATAGCCTTCACATACTGCAAAGGGCTCAAACGCCAAAGGAAGAATTAATTGTTTGAGTGGTTTCTCTGGAGCATTCATCAAAACTATCAGAGCACCTCACAAGTTGTTGCCCAGAGAAGCTGAGGATGCCCCATTCCTGGAAGTGTTCAAGGCCAGGTTGAATGAGGCTTTGAGCAACCTGGTCTACTGGAAAGTGTCCCTGCCCCTCGCAGAGGGGACGGAACTAGATGACCATAAGGTCACTTCCATCCCAAACCGTGCTATGATTCTATGATAAGTATTCATCCTCAAATTCCAGCCCAGCATCAAGATGACAGCCCAAACATCAGTTCTTCTGGACACACAATTTAAGACTGCTAAAATTGTATTCTTCAATTTTTTTTTAATCACATGCAGCCTACACATAAGCATGGTGCCTGAGCCTAAGCATCCCCCTCTTTAGAGGGGGTGGAGAAGAGGAAGAGAGCAGGAAAGGCAAATCAGGCTGCAAGATCTCACATCAAGCACTCAACGAATGAGAAGCAAACAGTTGTGATCTAGGAAAAGCTTGACGTATTTGTCCACAATAATAAGCAATTATAAGATGGAAGTATGGGAAGTATCTTTTTCTCCAGAGTGGCATTTAACTGCCCTTTAAATACATCCAATCCTTCATTCTTCCCAGACAAAAAACACAAGGTATGGTTAAAATGCTTTTCACAACAAAAGCAAGTACATTTTTAGCAATAAAGGAGGCAGGGATTTCCTGTAAAACATTAAAAAAACCTAAAATCTCACAATGCGTTCATGTAAGGATGTTAACATGGATTGCAGAGGCAATTGAAATGCATATCTCCTAAATGCTGTGATTATCTTTAGAATTACATCCATAAGGGAAGAAAACGTATTTAACAGCTCTTCTGTTTTACTTCAATTGGGAAAAAAAATACAAAAAAACCCCCCACTAAAAAAAGAAAAAAACACACAAAAAACAAACTAACCAGAAAAATCACAGAAAAAAAAAAAAAACAAACCAACAATCAAACTAAGAAGCTATTGGTCAGAACATACTTTACCCACATAACTTGATAAATTAAAAAAAATCTACAATTATCTCAGAGACCACTTCTGGTGTTTTAAGATATAAACTACATATATAACTCATAATTTCTAATTATAGAAAACAAAAATCTGTTTCTAAAATTAACACCATTAAAATGTATCTTGAGCAATAGAGAAATCTTTATACAAATATACAAATATACTCAGCATGTAAGCTGGAACCAAATGCACAAATTTAAAGCAATCATTCTTAACCAGTGAGTACAAACATTTTACATAAAATAGTACAATGCAAAAAAATTAAGGTAGCTCTGTAAACTGATACATTTTTATCCTTTTAGACCTGAGATACACTTTTCCAGGAACAACTGAACTTTCAACACTGGACTGGTTATTTCCATTATCTACAAACCCTACAGCTCAATAAAAATCTTTAAAACTGTGGGTCTGGAAGTAGTCTGAAGCTGTTTCCCTAGGCACACAATGCCTTCTAGGGTTTAAAGCAGTGTAGTAATCAGGGCTAGGTGTGGACAGGGCATTAGCAATAAAGCAATCTGTCCTTAATGATGAGAGTAAGTTTCCAAGAGCAAAGTTTGTGCCAAAATGCCTTTGATCCTGAAAATTCAACATGGTACAAAGCTTTGAACAGGTTAGCCACAAGAGCACTGCAGAGTGCTCGAGAGCCTCCTCCTTTGTAATAATTGAAATGAGACTAAACACTACTAAATTTCCTTTTTTAGTGAAAATAATTGCTTGATGTCTTAAAAATTCCCAAGTATAGCACGGTTTATGTGAAAAACTGATGCCTCTCATTCTCAGGTTATGGCTTTTTAGTGGTACAAGAGTACTTCAAATACTTCTAGCCCACCTTGAACTCAGAGACTGCAAGGGGTACAACAGCCAGGGCTGGCACTGACTGGCACCTCAGTGCATGGACCTTGTTGTATCTTCCTTTCATTCCCAAATGAAATATGCAAAACAAGTTTCAATGTAACACTCAACATCGGAGAAGCAGAAGTATGAGTAATAGGCTGAACTCCTTTCCTGGATCCAGCTTCCCCCATACCACGGGCACATGGCACAGGAGGCTCGCTGCCCTTCAGCTCTACACCTTTCAGCCTTTCACTGAAGTATGGCTTGTCCTAAGGCAATATGTATTATTCCACCTCTTCCTGAATCCAGACATGTTCTGGAGGAGTGGGACAAGCTCATACAAATGCAAGGCTCCTGAAATGGGGAACTGGAGGAAAAAAAAAATTTCTTTTGCAAGTAATGCTGGAAGACTACAAAACCACAGCTTTGAAATCAGAACTGTAACTATTACTATTGTATTACAGAAAAATACTGTTTGAAAAGCAGTGTACATCTGTGAAATGCACAGGATAAATTTTAGTTTGCATCAAGCAGTACTTTATTATGCTAACACTTTTCCCTTTTTATGTAGAAAAACAAAATAAAGACATCTAGAATCTAAAAAATGCCTTTGAATGCAAAGTTATAAAGGTCACACCAATATCCCCCCACAAAACCACATGAAGGGACAATAAGCTACCTTTCACTGGCAGAAGAGATTACTGAAATTCTCACAATATTTTCATGGTAATCACTCCAAATATATTGGTTTTCTATAGGTGAAATTAAGCAAGTAGCTTAGCAAAACCCAAACCCTGCTTCTCTCTATATTAAATTATATCACAAACCCCTTGAAAGAGGAATTTAGCTTTTATTCTCTAAACAAATATCATGACATACTTATTTATTTTGCTTTAATTTTTCCTAGATATTTTGTACATAAAATATATTCTGACAAACTCCCTGATGGATTAGTTTGCATTTTTTTCTCCTAACAACTATGTATAATTCATGTGCCACATTTTGATAGTCTCCCTTTAAAACTGAAAGGGTGGTGACTGCCTGTATTTTTATTATTTAAAACATAAAGGGTGAAGCATAAGAAGCCCAATGAAAACTGAACAGAAAGCCTCCTTGCTACACTATGGATAAGACTAAAAGTATGAGAGAAAGCTTAACACCAACATTACTTATTTTTGTTTGCTCTTATGACAGAAAAAAATGGGGGGTGATGGAGGTTTGAACAAATCTTTGAGACAGAAATATAATTTTCAAGGAACCACATTCTGATTTACATCATTGTCAAAGCTGGGGAAGCCCACCTCTGGCTTGTAGTGAGGCACAAGAACCTCTCCTGAAATATGAGGAGCAAGCATTCTGCAAAGCCAGAAGAGTAACTCATCTCTTCACAGAGGCTGGGAGAAGTGACTGAATTCCTACATCTCTAAATGTCAACAGCATATATATTCTAAGAAAGGGGAAGACAACTTTCACAGACTTTTCTTTAGCTCATGACAATTAACTACTTGCAGGTCAGAGCTAAGCATCACCATTACCTGCTTAATCCAGAAGAAACTTGGGCTCCATTTCAGAGTTCACACAAAGGGATCCAGAAGTAAGTGCCTGAAGTCAGGCATACTCTTGCCTCCCTCAACGAGCAGACTCTTTTTTCACCTCTGACTGAGTTTACGTTTAGGCATGTATATGCAACAGCACACCAGTTTGGGCAAAGTTTTTTGAAAGTAACTATCTGATTTTCCTATATTTATCAATCTGAAGTGCCAGATACATGAAAATCCTTCAAAGAGCAACTTGGCATCACGCTGAGCACATCAGCAAGTTCTGGGCACTGAGAGAATTTGATACTACAAAGTCTAGAACAGACTCTCAGCTTATGATTATGGGAGCTGCCTCCATGTATGTGCTAAATCTGTGCATGTCAAAGCCTGCTACATGTGTGCAGAAGACTGCTCTGATTCCAAACCCCTCTCTCCAATAGCAGATACCAGGTGACTCATTTCCTTGACATGCGCATGCATGATCTCAATGTAGGTAAGAGACCTTTTCTTTCCAAAATGCAGGTGGTGTCAAACTCCATCAGACCAAATCAATGTCATACCAGTGATGTTCCTTAGAGTGACAACAGTCCTGCTAATAATAACTTGGCATATTTGTTGTCAATACACATTTCTGAAAAGCGTATGGAGTGGGTTGGAGGACACACGGACAAACAGCTGGGAGGGAGGTAATCCTGCTTTCTAGGCCACTTTTTTGTATCTGTGGTCAAAACTGACAGGCAAGCTACCAAAAAGTATTCAACACTAAAGTATGAAAAAAATCACCAAATCAAGAGGAAAAAAAACCTAAAAAGTGCGTAATGCCAAGCATTATACAGATTTTTATCTTGAGCTTTGCA
Organism: Haemorhous mexicanus; assembly: GCF_027477595.1. Taxonomy (NCBI): domain Eukaryota; kingdom Metazoa; phylum Chordata; class Aves; order Passeriformes; family Fringillidae; genus Haemorhous; species Haemorhous mexicanus. The sequence continues at coordinate 123,452,357 of NC_082341.1, forward strand.
AATAGCTGAGAACTGTGATACTTCTTAAAAGGCAAATCAATTCTGCAATTATTACCAGTGAAGTAACATTTGAATTATCATTTTATATCAATACATTACATGTATTGATATAAAATGATAATTCAGCACCCATAAAGACAGTTCAATCTTTAACAAAACTGATAAAACTATCTGCAGTATCTTGATATAGTTGCCATTTAAATCTACAAAACCCTACTCAAGTAGGACATCAATTTTTTTTTCTGTCACGCTCCTGTCTAGATTTCTGCAACAATCAACAGCCCACAGCTGAACTCATATGACACAATGAAGGCCTCCAAGACGTCAAGGCTGCCAGATTCTGAAGGTGTGTGATGACTTTACATTAGGCTCTTCATTGTGCTGGCAAAAGAACACTCTGTGTGCTGATGGAACTGACATCATTAATACCCACAAAAAGTTTTTCATTATAATACAGAAAAGATGTAGTCAGGCATTAACTAGCAAGGCTCTTTTCATCCCCCAGCCACCTCCGAAATGAAGATCCTCACAGTCTCTTAGAAATCTTCTATCAAGGGACTGCTTTCAGGAATAGCACCAAGCCATGCCAAAATACTATCAGAATAATATACTTGGTCATAATGGAATGGCTAAGATAAAAACCTATTTGAAAAAGCACAAAACATTTGAAAACATAATAATCACCCATTAATTTTATGACACAACATCTACCTATGTTTGCAACTTAAAGGCATTAGACTTCCACTTTTTCACAGAAACAGAAAAACACTAACAAAAGTTAATTGCTACAGAAATACTGAGAATTTTATCTGAAGTGTTAAGGTATTGAAACCAAGTAAGCTTGAAATAAAAGTTAAAAAATGAGGGACTGAATAAAAACTATGACCTCCACTACTATGAATAAAAGCCTAGGAACAAAAAAAAGTAAATTCCAACAGCTGCAATTATGATGCTTCACCTATTGAATTTGAATAAAAGCAACAGGATACAAAATTATTTTTTATTTGTCATGATGCAAAAAGCATTTTTAAATAAAATTATTTAAATCATTCTCATCTGCAAATATAATGAATTCATCATATTATGTAACAGGTATAAGGGTTAACTTCTAAGGAAAGTATTTAACTAGTTTATGTGACCTTCGAAACTCTGAGTAAAAAAAAAAAATATTCAAGTTGCAACTGGAGTTGTTACATTTGTCAGTCCAGATACAATTTCTGTACAGTTTCTCTGCATGGCCATACTTATATTCCAGACAACATCAACAGAGATAGTACTACCCATAAAATCAGTTACTTCACTTCTCCAAACAACAAGTAACAGACACCACCGAAAACTACCAGCCTAGAAGTTCACTTCAGAAAAAAACTTTTCTTTTTTTTTCACTTACCTGCATACCCTGAAAACAGTTTTCAGAAAGAGACACAATACTGAAAACATCATGTAGGTCTCATCTGCCAGAAATGACCTTAATCATTAGCTTATTCAGCTTCCATTCTTTCTGCTCAGTTTCTTACAACCACACTTTCCTTGCCTATACATGAGGTACCACAAATTCTTAAGTAACTGACATCATTTCCAAAAACAAATCACCTAGATGGCCGGACAAAGCTGATTAAAAAGATACAGTACATCCACACCAGCTTCATTTGAATGCGTGGGAGGAACCGACAGCCGAGCTAGCACATTTATGTAATGTGGTCACTGCAGATGTTCAGAGCTTTGAGCTGTCAGCTGGATTTGGAGATACACATCACAAAGCAGACTGGCAATTTAAAGAAGAACCCTCCAGGTGGTGTTGTTTGGATTTTAGCATGGTGAAACATCTTGAAAAACATGCTGGGATATCTACCATATAGAACAGGTTTTAAAAACCTCAATGACATATTCCACCATGGGCTAATTAGAATTAATTTGTGCCCCATAGCCTCAAGAGCCGCTCTTGGAATACCTAAAACTCCTTAATCGTCTTTAAGAAGGCACCTTTTTGCTATAGTTTGATCCATGATTGTACGACAATTTAAAGTAGCAAACCTGAAAATTCTAAATTCCAAAATTTTTTAATTTCAAAACTTGTCCATCCTCATATACCATGTTTTAAAGCCTTTATTTCTTATTGAAGTGTGTGCCTTACAGAGAGAATGAATTAATAACCTCATCTGTCCCTTTACCACTGCCAACAGAAGCCAGAGGGCTGCACTTAGGCCACCTTTGTACCCTTACAATGAATCAAAGGACAAGAGCAAAGAACGCACAGTTCTTCAACACCAGTACACAGGAACTCCTCTTCCAAGTATGTGAAACATCTACCCATGAAAATCCTCTTCCCCACCTCTATTTTTTTTTCCTTTTAAATTACACAGTCAGCTATGCCTTTTGCCTGGCCTTCCTACTAGGTTTACACATCCAGGCTTCTTTCTCCTTCGCACTGCTGTTGAAATATTTTACCTCAGTGTTTTTAATATCAAAAAGTACAGCTCACACTTCTACCACGTTTGCTTGCTCAATTCTAGTTGAAGTTGTGAAGTTAAAAAAAAGACAAACCAACATTCTTAGACAAGAAAGTAGGAGATACTAAATTTATGTGCTTCGTCTTGTGAGTAAAAAGGACAGATTATTGGAGTTTACACACATGATGAAGACTCAGCATTACTGAGCACAGATCTTACACGTCTGTCCACTAGCTAGTTTCATTCAAGTACTGCTTGAGTACCTTAAAAACAAGCAGCTAGGCAGTCCTTTCCTCAAAATGATTACTAATACATCATATAATAAGTTGATACTTTAATACTTGAAATATACTCAGGAAGGTGAACATTCATGAAAGATAAATGAAGTTGCTTATCATGGCAAGAGTATTTTTATGTCTATGAATTACTAAGAAAACATTTTGTTTTAAAACCAGAGATGCTTTCTAGTTTAAAACAAAAAAGAAGACATCATGTTGCTCTCCATAGCAAAAAACATCCCCAGTAATCAGAATAACCCATGATGTCTGCTGGAGGCTTAATAAGTCTTGGAGATACAGCATAAAAAAGTTATCATCAAAGACATGTCCTTCTCTAACAGAGCAATTTTTCACAAATAAGCCTAAACACATTAATTTCATTCAGTGAAAAAGCAATACACTGCATTTAAAAGTGAAAGTAACACTAAAGAGGCCAGCACTAATGCCTATTGCAGTATCTGCCCCAGTAATTCTGTATTACTTGCTCTGGGCACCCCGTTTACATGCTCAGACCCCTGAGTATTTGCCTTCATTCACAATCCTTTTCCATCTCAAACAGCAACATGAAGGATTACAGACTAACCAGACTCTTCTTCTCTAAGCATGAGCCCCTCTTCCCCTCAAAAATATAGGAGCAGAACTCCCAATTTCTATGGTAGGCAAAACAGCCTATAGGAGAGCCATTAAGACAAGGAAAGGGAACTCATGAAAGAGGAGAGATTACAAAAACTTCTAAGTGAAAGGATGCACTTCTGTGTGCCTGTGTAGCTGAGGTTGGAACAGAGATGCTGAAGGAGACGGACACTTCATCAGTGCCTTTCAACCAGATCACACAGGACGTGAGAGGTCACTGCTTTTAGGGCAGAGAAAACCAAGTCCCTTATCTCACCTACAATCTATGTTTTTCAGCCATAGAGCAGAGGTTTAACAGTATTTTGACTTCTAATTTTACTGCAGTATTATTTTTCATAACAGTACTGAGAAAGATTTAAAATGCAGACAACCCATCCACATTTTAGCCAAGTAAGTGTATCTAGCTAGTTCAGAGATGCAAACTGAAAAAAAAAGAAAAATTAGATACATAAAGTTTAGATCTGCATACTAAAAAACTAAAGAAAATAATCACTTCACTAATTATCTATTTTAACAACACAACCATTTCACCTGACTAGCAAACTGCAAATCTCCCACCTTTGTTTAACCCAAACATTACATTCTTGAATGCACCAAGGAATTTTCACTAATATGTTTCATTTTCCTGAAACATAAAATGCAGGACCATGGACTCACAAAACAGTAAAAGCCTGCAGGATGCCTGGGATTGACTATTAAAAAAAAAAAAAAAAAAAAAAAAAAAAAAAAAAAAAAAAAAGAAAGGTGGTATTGAGAAAGTACTGCAATGCTGCAATGACAGGATATGATATTAATTCCTTTTTTGCATATAACCAAGTTTTGCCAGGTCAAGGATGAAACTTGACTTAGAATTATTTCAGTTTGTTATGGGTCTAATTAACCCATATCAGAAGCTTCCTCTAGATATCATTGCCCTGGTGCTTTTATCAAACCCTTTCCAATTGCTAATCTGTGGACTAAGGACAAAATCACATTTCCAGAGTCTCCCTTTGTAAGCTATTTCAGGCCTGTACTCCCTACCGGTTGATTTCGATATTGAGACAGCAGTCAAAGGAAGAGTACGGTTTCAGAAAAAAATACAGAAAATAGAAATTGTAAATAAAGTCTCCATCTGCACTTTCAGTAGAATGAGGCCCACTTCCAAAACCAGGATTCTCTCTCTTTCACTGCGCCCCTGCTTTTTCAAGTCACTTCAACCCTAAGTAAAAACTACTTCTCTTTCCAAATTACTAAGCACTTTAACAACCACACTCTGAAAGATCCTGTCACTCCATAGTTAAGAGTACAATTCTCACACCTGCACTCACCCAAAGTCAGCCTGCCATCCAGAAGCAGGACTGCTGAAGCTGCTGGTGAATTATGTGCTAGGCACACCTCAAATATAGACCCTTTATCCCAGCTCCATGCAGTCAGCAGTCCTGGATATGGTGGAATTCGAGACAAGGCAGCAGCACAGGGGGCCCAAGCTGGAGGCAGAGATAATGACAGCACCTATGAGAAAACACCATGGACCAGACACATGTGAAGCTGTTCACATCCTTGTGAGAACCCATGAGAGGCATAAAAGACCTCTGGAACAGAAGAGTAAAGTCTGTCACACTGCACTGAAAGTGCTAGAGGCTACTATATGGTTTCAACATATGAAAAAATTAATACAGAGGCTGAGAAGAAGAAGAAGCAACTGAGAAGCAAGCTCAATGTTGGAAACTGTAACTCAGCAACTACTGCCTCACTGGAGGCCTCTATTGTGTAGGCGCTGCCATACTCTGCACACAATCTTTTTTTTTCTCATTCCCTGCAGAGAATTAGCAGCACAGCCCATACCCACATGCAAAGAATACCAGGTCACAAGAAGCGGGGATGAAAGTATACACCACCATTACATGACAACACACAAACACCTAGGTGTCCATGGAAGATTTAAGAGCTCACAGCTTTCTCTTACTGACAAGAGCCACTTCCTTCTGTTTCCAAAAGCACTGATCAGTGGAAGCCCTAAAGAGCAGAAATCTGCTTAAAACCTTTTTACATATTACTCTAACAAATAATCTATACATTCACAATAGGTCCACCTTCTTTATTTACCAAATATTTCCACTGGCACTTTTAGAGTGAAGTGAAGCACCAGGCCTCATAAAGACACCTAAAACTTTCACGGAAGGTTTTTGAGAGGCTGTATCTGGGCTTAAGCCAACATGTATGAACACGAAGAAAGCAATGCTGCAAAGCAGGCAGCAGAGGGAAGAAGATACAATGGATAAAACAAATGTGGATCAATGTGTGCATTCAACAAAACCACATTGTTTTCACAACAATCTCATGACAGGGTAATATTCTGCTATCACGCACATCACACAATTATCTGATCTTCACCTTCTCCCAAGAGGAACAAAGCCCAAAAGGCACTGGTGGCACATCTCTCATAATGGCCTTTGTCAATCCTCAGTCTTTGCTCTCACAAGTACTACAAAGGAGATTTCAAGCATAACCGTCATGAGGTAACTTCTACAGCAAAGAAGAAGAGTTACTAAGAGAGGACAGCCATGCTCATCACCTTTTCCATCCTCAAGTTTTGCTTCAACTGAGAGCCATTACCTGCTACTGATCCATTCTCTCCTTAAATGCCAGAATGCATGAAATAGAAGCCAATACATTTACTGCTGCAGCTTCTTCTCTTCTATCATGGTCCAGCAAACTTATCAGCAGTATGGCCTATTTTATCTCCTGTATGTTGACAGTTCCCAGGAATGCTCTCCTGGTGCTACTCTGGGCAGACAGCATGTGGCATCCCAACTTGCTCAAGGCACTGCTCTTAGGCCAGGGGTTGAGTTCCCCACAGACCTCTAATGAACCCACACACAAATACCTCCACAGGACTGGATGCACTTCAGGACACGATTCAAAATAATTCTGCCAATCAACATAATCAGCATACTGTGATCTCTACTAAATTCAGAAAAACGGATGGCTGAACAACTGTGCACACATGTACAGTCAATCCAGATTTGTTTGACTTGGCAACATAAAGGACAGCTATTATGGTATGACTGTCCTTGGCCTAAGACATGCTTCAGGGCAAGCTCTACAAAGTTTGAAGGAGAGAGATCTAACAACATGTAACCTGGAAACAGGAAAACCAAAAGGACTAAGAATCCCAACAGTTACCTGACATCATCCTGAAACACTCCCAACTGTAAAACCAATGTGTCATTCTGACCAAAATCTTCTAAAACCTCACTATAACTGATAAAGGCTTGCAATCTAATAAGTAAAAATTTCTTACTTAAAAAGATCAACTGAGAGCAACAAATATTACCAAAATTGTTAGCTTTAGGATATTATTTTGTCTTATGACATGACTGAGACAGGACAACACAGAAGTAAATGCTACAATGAGTACTGGTTTTTATACTTTTCTGAATCTACGCAGCACCCACCATATCCTTATTCAGTTACCACATTTTCATATATATCTATATATTTATTTTCATACGAATATATTTATATATATACACACTCACTCCCACATACAAACATACACTAGTAAGCCTTTTAAGTATGCTAAACAATTCTCCAAAAACAAATGACAGGATTGAGTGCCATGTTCTCACACACTTAATTTATAAACTGTAGCGACCATAGCTACTTTTCATTAAAAATATGCAGAAAGGAAAGACACTTTCAGTTTCACAGGAAAACAACCTTTAATTTGTACATTATTTCTAGATCACTACTTGTACAGACAAGAAAACAAAAAAATTTCATATTTTGAAGTGAAACAACCCAAATTTTGAAATTGGATGTTTTATAGGGAAAAAAAAAACCCCACAGATTCTTCTGACTTAATGTACTTAATCAAGCATTTGTTCAAAAGTTAGCAAGAATCCTTTTCAAATGTTTTATCGAGCCAAGTTTAATACCTGAAACACACCGAACCATGGACTCACCTAATAAAGATGAAATTACACATTTTGAAGCTATGTGAATAATAATATATAAAAGACACAGAGTGCACAACGCATCTTTGGAAATACTAAATACCTGAATACAGTGCATTACTTAATTTGAATAACACCACGGAATTCATCAGGCCACTCTTGTTTGCCAAGAAAGTGAAACAATTCCACACAGTTCAGCTGTTCTGGACATTCCTCCAACTGCAATGGAAACAACTTGAGTCAGTGTTGCCACACACGCTGGGTGGCCTCTGCCCGCACATCCCTGCTCCTTCCCCTGCGCCAACACTCCTCAGATCCTGCAAGAAAACCAGGGAGAGACAAATGAGCAGAAAATTACTGCTACAAAAATTAAAGGGCTTTCTGCTATTGCAGCTCAGCAAACCAGCTTTCCGCAGGGTCAGAGGAGTGCAACTGTCAGCACTAGAGCAGGAGTAAAGATAGGCAGCTAAAAGCAATTACTGTGCAAGCAATACTGCCTACATTTAACAACAAAAGCACCTTGGAACTATGACTGTAGACATTAAATAAAACTCATACCTGAAAAAGAATTTCCATTTAAAATAATATTAGTAATAAAAACTATGGCTCCTGTCAACAATAATCATCCACCACAAAGCCTCTCCAAGCACCAAGCACAGCATTACAACGTGTCAAGGCAGAATTAAAAAACTGCCCTTCTCTTTCTCATGACACATTAAACACAAAAATCATTGTACTTAACTTTTACAATCTTAATTTCAGGAGTCAGAAACAAAAACCTTCTGTAACATGTATTATTACGCTGAGAAACGAGCTCAAGATGTATTTTCTAGCCTTACTGACCTTTCTTTTCTCCCACCTTAACCAGACCCTTTGTCACCCATGCTCAGCATTAGAGAAAATTTTGATCTCCTGACTCACAAATTGCTTTCAACACAATCATATTTTTCAGCATAAAGCTTCTTTCCCATGTCCTCATATAAATACAACAATATTAAGAATGATGAGAAATGTCCTAAACTTCATTAGTCTTAACTGTATTTCCTATTTATTCAGCCAATCATGAATAATAGCTCCTTGGCTAATCCTCTCAAAATCATCTTTGCTAAAAAGCTCATGAAAATGGATTAGCCTTGTAGAGCACAGCTGATTATTTCACTTACAGTCTATTGTATCAAAAGGTGATAGGTGGAGAATTTTAACCAGAGGACTTTAATTAAAACAAACAAACAAAAAAATCCCTTCAGGCCTGAACTTAAGATGGAAGGACATGGCAAAAACAACATCACAATATCACAAGGAAAAGAAAAAACACAAGGTAACCATAGCTTCAACCATTCAACACCCTTATGGAGACAAAGCCTTTCTCCTCCTTAAAAGAACCTGAAAGTCAATACAAATCACAAAGTACATATCCAGCATAAAACTTCAGGAATTTAGTACTTGCAATTTGCTAGGTTTGATTTCTAGTCTTCACTTATGGTAGGTTGCAAACCTCCTGCAATAATCTGAAGTGACAAAGATATAAGCAGAAGGACTAGATGCAGAGGACAGCCACCATCCTTTTTCAAAGGAGAAGGAAAAAATATTGAGGGGATAACAAATTTTTTAGCATTTGGGACATTATGAGCTTCTCGAGGTTAAAAACTCAAGAATATTTTTTTGTTTTAATTCAGGCAATAAAGCTTTACCATTTCATCTGCCAATCTGTGAGCTAAATACTGTTTTATCTGGACAAAAATATAACCAGTTTATTTTGTCCAAAAGAAAACAAGCTAGGACAAGCTTATTAAATATATTGTTTGAATTAACTGGAAAGTGCAGAAATTCCTATTATCACAATGTTACAAGAAATGTAGTTCAGACTTCACAACAGAAGAAGCAGAACAATGGCAAAACTCCATAACAAATGTACAGTCTAGATCTCAAAACAAACAAGGGCATCAAAAAAATCTGACCTTTACTATCCATACATAGACATCTATTATTTATCAGTTTCACATTATGTTTGCAGCGATAAAAATCTACAGATTTTTTTTCTCAATACCTGAAAAAGCTCAATTATTGCAGCTGAAGTCTAAAATTCCACAGGTAATAATCAAGGAAATTAAAGTGTTACAGGCATTTTGAAAACTGGTTACAGGACTTTACCATTGCAAAAGAGAAGACAAGGCACTACTGATAAGACACACACCCCTGCCACACATACACATTTCAAGAGATTATTGTGGCACATGAACTTTACTGGAAAGTTTAAGAAAATGGAAGTACAAGTTTATGCCTGACTAAACATGAAACCACCTCCTCTGCATGTGATCAACTGCAGCATCAATACATGGGGTGTATTAGCTACAAACACAAAGCAAGAAGCAACACAGGCCAGTGCTGCTCCTGCCAAGACAGCTACAGTTCCTCCACTACCAGAGTATTCTATTCAAAGTATTTTTTGTGAGAGTGTTAACTTTTTCCTGATCTAGATATAACTGAGTCCCCCGGGAAGTTACTTGCTTGCCATCATCCCAACACTGCATGTACCTCCATTCTTAGAACAACGAGGAACCACCACATCAGACAGAAATTTCACACGAAGTTTCTAAATCCTTTCTGTTCCAAGGTTAATCCATCTACTGAAGTCTCAGAGTTCCCATTGTGATTTTTTCCTTCACAGACTTGGAATAGGTTTCTGTATATTTTCCTTTGATTTTCTTTACCCTGTGAGATAGAATTGACCCCTTGCCCTAAAGGGGGCAACAGGTTGTATTTCACATGTATTAAATATCCAGTGTTATTAGTCAGAGTAGCCTCCAGCTGTCTGTCATGGGGGGAGAAACAGGAAAAAAATCCCTGTGACTGGTAAAGGAAACAGTGTCTTTCTTTCCACATATCTCATCTGGCAGATAGGAGAGGAAGAAATAGTAAAATATTCTACTAATACAGACCTTTCTTTATTACTCTCATTGCTGCACACTCCTTCTGATGCTCACACAGGCAGACGAGAAAGGCCTGCTACAAACCTTGGCTCCTTCACAACTTCAGCTACAAGCTGAGAAAAGAATTCACCTTCTACCTTGTGATAAAAAGCAGACTCCAGGAATCTCTAATTATAATTATTGTGGGAGTGTGGTCAGGAAGATAATAAATCAGATTGCCATATCAAAGGTGTACAAAGAGGGGGGAAGTGGGAGGAAAACAGGAGTCAGGCTGCTGTAACAGAAGTAAAAAATTCTCAGGGTATGGAAAGGAGGAGGGCAGGGAAGGCAAGATAACAGCCACAAATTTATTTTCAACTAGAAAGAAAACAAAATATTTGGCTACAAATTCCTTACAATACAGCCAGGACGCAAACATACAAATAAACAACACTCCAACTAACCCCTAAATCTAGTTTCCCATAACTGCATTTTTATAACAAGACATTTTTTCTTTGGCAGGCTGCCTTGTTGGATTACACAGGGTGGTTATTTACACAACAGTTACTTGTTAATGACATAATCAGAACAAACTGAAGAAAAATTCAAACTCAATGAAACTCAAACTCTTTCAAGGTTTCCAGTGAGGATTTTGTGCATAACTCCAAACTTGAGAAGTCTGTGTTCAATTCCTGGTCCCAGACACATGCTTCTTGTGAGACCTTACATGCATGTGCATGCCCACACCATCTATTTGTGCTTGTTTATATAAAAGATTTTTTTCAAGCAGAACTGAACATTTCATTCAGCTATGAATGCACAGAAATGATGATTTACACTAAATGCTTTATGACTACCAAGATTAAGATTCCAATTTTTAGCCTGTCCATCTTCACGCCTTCATTTACAAAGAAAAGACATTCTAACAGAACACACTACATTCCTTCAATCATAAGATAAATGAATTTGTATCTTAGACACAACCGTATATATTCACATGAGGAAAATACTGGCACATGTTAATAAATATTTACACAGTAAAGGACAACCAAACTACTCTGGTTCCACATTTCTGGGAGGAAAAAAAAAAAAAAAAAAAAAAGGCAAGCCATCAAACTAACTTGAGCTGTCAAATTATTCATTATTCCCATGCAGGTGCAGTGAATAAAAGCAAATACAACAGGTTTACTCCAATCCAAAAGTGCTTCACATATGTGAGCCACAACCTGGCATGACTTGGAAATGCATTCATGAATCTGAGATCTTCAATGCAAGAAAATTACTGAGTTAGTGTAGAAATCTACAATTTAAGCAGAAAACCAGTGAAAAGTTGCAGATACCAAGTGATGAGAGAAACATAAGAAAACAAGAAGCCAATGATCACTGACCAGATAGAGAACTGTTCTAACAAACAACCATTCCATTACCAGCATTTTTTTTCCACTGTAGGCTTTTCAAAACCAGAAGAATCAAAGAAATAAAGATTCACAATGCAGCCGTCCTCAGCATTGTTTTTCACATGCCAAAACTGTAGAACAGATGTGTCCAAAAAATTACATTATTTTATGATTTATTATTAACTCAAAACTGAGCTTATTGACTCAGAATTGACTGAGTTTGGACACTGTTGCTTTTCTCAAGCAACCTACAAAAACACACTTACCTAGCAAATAGGGATTTTTTTCAGGAAAGCTGCTGAAACAGACATCCCACAGAAAATTCAAATTCCGAATTCCAACAACCCGTATTTGCCTGCTATTACTATATAATTAGTTAATATAAAATATTCATATACTAATGCTGACTTCTTGTAAAATTGCTTTATGGTTAAAATTCAATATTTCCCAACTTGGGCACATAGCTATAATCTCTCTTTTCAAATCAATTTCTTTTGAAAGATAGCATCTAAAAATTGAGGCTCATACAAAGCACAAAACATACTATTACACAATCTGGACAAAGAAGAATTGAATTCTGGTGATTTAAGACAATCTAAATAATGGGGACTTTAAACTATTATTCTGTTTAGATCTTACATAGACAATTATAGGCCATGAAAGAAGCTGCTATGACCTTTTTGCTGAATGAAGTACCAATGTTGCTTTACACCAGAACATATGAAAAAGTTAATTGGTCATAAAACTCAGGGCATTTTAAAAATGAACTGCAACATAAAATTACTGTAGCGCATGAAAGCCTCAATCAGAACTCGTCTGTGCTGTGCGTAGAGTCAGCGTCAGTCTCTCCCTCTCATATGAATAGATGCAATCTCAGCAACCAGACACAATAAATACAAGATGAAGGGAATGGTAAGCAGAGCAGCAACACAGAATTAATTCCAGAGGCTAGGAATCACAACATGAAAATTATTTCATTATTTTAACTTGTTAATTATTCATGCAGTAGAAATACAGGAAATGGCAGGAGAAATCTAATGAAAGAGCCAGCAATTGAGAAGCACTGATGAAGAGGATTAGAAAGGTACAGAAAATAAGTTATGAAAAATGGTGGATGAGAAAAGAAAGGGGTTTAGAGCAAGGTTTCATATTCAGCAGTAGGGCCAATGTAAGGCATTCCTTCTGCTGCTCCACTGCTCGCTACTCCTAGTCTAGCATCGTGGTGTGCTGCTTCCTCCTTACTAACAGTCACAATCATTTATGAAACTGTACTATGAGTCAGCCATGGCTGAAAAATAACCTGATGAATAAAAAAAAACAAAAAAATTGACACAACTAAGAGGAAGACGCAGGAGTAGAAATAAGCAGCTGCAAGGGGCAAGGGAAAAATAGGTCATGCCAACACTTCTTTCAGCAAAAAGGTGAAACCATGGGTTTAAAGACCAATGTCTACGTCCAGACCATATAAACACATCTCTCAACTGCATCTTTTAACTTACCATGCTACGTGCAAAGCAAAATATGTTTGGATCACATCAGGTGACAGTGGCAAGAAGAAATACACTGGAAAAGGTGGCCTAAGCACTTTGCTCATGCTGGGAAAGACGAAGGATAGGTCTTTCACTGAAGAATCAACGAATGCAGTGTATTTCCAGTTGCTCTTAGTGACTTCTCCTCCCACTTCATCCCCCAGGTCAAATCCAGGATTGCATATGCGTGATCTACAATCTATTGTTCAGGTATGAGAGTCACCAAGTCGGACACTACATTGCTTACATGCATGAAATGGAGATACAAAGAAGGGTCATGAAGCGGGCTACTGAATATCAGGCAGCAGGACGTGGTACTGCCTGGTACACAGCAGTACTTGGTACTTCAGGTGGAGACAGTGCCCACATTTCTGAGATTCAAATGGAGTTTTCTATTATTTGCTCCATTACCTCTTCATACAATTTCATCATTAGGAGACATCTTTCTTTATCATCATCAATTTCAATCATTTAAAGACAGAAAGGCTAAAGCTAGATCTTTACTTCTATTCAGATACTGCTACTAGATAACATTGATGCCATTTTTGGAGGAACTGAAGAGAATGCAGAACCAGTTACAAAGTAGAGGGATGGAAATGAGTCAAAAATAGCAGGTTAGGCCAAAGTTTTCATACTCATTTGTGATATGTTTATGTCAATTCAACATGGGGTGAGGGGGAGTGCAATGCAGGACAACCTAAAAGTAGCTTGCAGCTACATTTGTGAAGTGGTTTTCATTATAAACCCTTATTCATAAAAACACAGACTAAGAATTTTCACACTAAGTACAATTCTAGAAACTTTTTTACTGCTATTAACAACCCAAGTTAAAATCTAGATGAGGCAATAAATCAAAAATTGTTCTCTGAAAGCTCAGCTTTCATTTGAAAAACATAATTTTGTAATATATGGAATGAACACCCTGAATGTATGATCCAAGGTACTAGTTAACATCCACCTGATCTCACAGTGAACGGAAATTCACATCTCATCAATGTGAAATGTCCTGGTGATTTCAACACTTACACATTCGAATGTCCTTTAAAACAGCTTTTAACATTAATACTTTAAAATGTTTCATATTTAAAAATGATTATTAACTGAAACATTTGTATATACCCACACAACAGCAGCTTTTCACCTGACTGGACTTAAACAATAAATATCACAAATAACCTCTAGATGCTGCCTTTATCATTTTTACTGTAAAGACTTTGAAATTGACAAAAATTAGGACTATAGGGAAATAATTCACACATAAAAGAAAACTACAAGGAAAAAGGAATAAGCCTTTCTCTGCATTTATTGCATACAATAAAAGGTGCAAATCACCACAAAGAAGACTTCCAGTATTAAGAAAGATTTCTTTTATGACAAAAACAGTTAAGCACTATTAAGAACAGTTGACTAGTGAGATTGAGAAATTTATATTATTTAAAGCTTTTATGACTTTCAAAAGCCTAGTGGTACTATCTCTTCCTTTAAATCAGTTCTGACAAACTTAAATAAGCCTGTTTTATTCAAAGCGATGGCAGGAAGCTACCGAGTTTCCTGCTTGTGTTAGTTTTGTGCTGTTTTAGTGAACTGAATGAGCAAACACTTGACAAGCATCAGAGATGGCAGAGAGGAAGCAGTAATAACACGTGCCCAATGTCAGGGCTTTTAACCTTCAGCAATAATGAGTTATGTCAACTCACTGCATCTCATAAGACTATATCTTAAAAAACAGATTAAGCAAACAGATTAGACAAACATCTGCCAATAATGCTGCAAGTACAAATTATCCTCCTAGGGCTGAGAGGAGTAGACCAGAATCCTCGAGGTCATTTCCAGCACCACTTTATTTAAGCTTTAAAAAAGCAACATATATTTTGAATTTTGAAAATGTTTTGAACCCATGCAGAGAAACTTCAACTGAAATTCTACTTAATAAATTAAGAGATAAATATTTGCCTGCTTAGGACTGTCCAATTAAATGCTACATCTACTGTAGTGTGCATTTATCTCATGTATGTTTCCTGTATAAAATACCTTCTTGCTGGAAGAATAAGCGTAAAACATCTTATGACTCAATCATGTCAAGTAACTTTTAATCTGTAAGTGGGAATGTAATTTTCAAGGCCTTACACTTTTCAAGAAAATCTGCTAAATGCTATTAGTTGTAAAATGCTGGCTGTACATACCGGCTCCTTGGGTACATATCTCCAGTGTTACTCCTATTGCTCAAAGCTAGCTGGAGAAGGAGACTGAAAATTACAAACTGCTAAGGGTTCAGCTCTCTTTGGACAGGAATGAAACTGGAATGCCTTACAAAAGACTTGTAAGGTGAAGCTACATTCACAAGTTACACAGAATCACTAATCTCACTAGTGACGCTTCTTAATCCATCATTTACACCAACCTGTAATTGCAGGTCTGGTAGACCTATTCACATCCTATTGTTTGCAGGAGACTTCAAGGAAAGAGGAAAAAAAGGTAAAGCTAATCAGATGTCGGATAAATGCAAAGGCTTCCTCACTTAAATATCCTAATTCCTTATTATTAATGCATAAACTTGGTTACTTGCTAGTTTATGCAGACAAAATACTACTTGGTTAAGCACATATAGTTTCCCTTTTTACAGATTATTCAAGTACCTCTTCTTGGAGCAGCATACTAGCCAGAAAATAAGCAATCCATTGAGAAGCTTGAAAGTTAGAGAAAAAGCACTTTAAATGTCAATACCCGATGTAATTTGGTAAGCTTGTGTACACTTCAAGCATCACCTGTTCTGGAGACCATACAGAAAGAAATACAATGTATCACCTTGACCATTTTGCCTATTCCTTTTCAGAAAACCACGAATGCTTCAAACAAGGGAGACTCTTATCTCCACAGAACAAAATGTGCTATATTAGGTTGGACTTTCAAGACGACTTATACATATGGAAAAGCCACCATCATCAAGTACAGTTCAGAACAAGTAGTACGAATGGAAAAGATCCTAACCCAGTTGCTATAAAATTAAATTTGCCATAAAAATTAATTTTGCCATGGAAAATTAATTTGCCATAAAACCAAAGTTTTTTGGCAATCATTACATTTATATCAGGGAAGGAAGCATTGCCAACATATGTTCATCTTCATCTGCTTGCTAATAATTGTTTCCACATGCATTCAAGTTCCTGGTCATTAACACAGTATTTTGTTGATTTTTCCTGTCCAAACATACATGTGCCTAACGCTCACACACACACACAGAGCTCCACTGCTATGAAACAGGGGAAGAAGCCAAAAGCGACTGGCAGCTCTGTACTTTCTACAAAGGCGTATGTGTAGCACAGCAAGTCTTGAAAAAAAAAGTAGAATAACTTAATAAGATACACCAAAAACATACAGAACAAAAAACTACCATTATACATGCAAAGACAACATCTTTTGTAAGGACAACATACTTCACAGCACTTAAACAGACCTTTCAATCTCGACATAGGAAATCCCTCGAAGCCAAAACGGGCTGACTCCACCAAAACATATGCTTTCCACCATAATTCCAGATTTTCTCCAGAGACTTCCGCCAGAATATAATTTTATCACTGGGTGCTGGGAAACCATACTAACGCACATCCAGAAATTTAGGGCAGTGATCACAAGAAAAACCTGCCTTTTGTCTTGAGAGTTATAATGACCTTTTTCACAGTATTTCCAACACGATCAGATGAAACAAAACTCAGTACAGTTCACATTGTGACTGATGTAATAAGGACTGGGAGCAATACCGTGGAAACGAAAAGCTAAGGATCTTTGTCTCCTTCTAGACAAATTGCCAACCCTCAATAGTTGGAGAGAGAAAAAACAGAGCATCCCAAATAAAACACTGCAGTGCATGTTCACCATTTCAGTAAAGTCGCTGCAGCTTTTGGCAACCCCATAGGAAATTTGGACCCTTTAAGGAAAGCCCAAGCTAATAAAAGAGCTAAAAAACAGTCCTAGCTTAAAAATTATAGGATAAAAAAAATAACGCAGTGGCTGTAGAAATAAAAATAAACCCCACGGAACTCACCGTTCGCATCGCAAGCGATGCTAAATAGATAACCTCGGCAATAACTAGTCATAAAAATATTAAATGCTGCATCTTCTCGCCACCGCGCCGGTATTCAGGGGCAGGCGGACAAGGGCGGCGGGCCCAGCGGCAGTGCCTACCTGCGAGAGCTGCCGGGGGTTGGGGCAGCCGAAGAGCGCGGAGCTGGAGCTGAAGCTGATGGCCCCTCTGCGGCTGAGGACGTGCTGCGGCACCGGCCTGTCCAGCGGCAGCACGGGCAGCTGGTAACATACTTCCATTGACGAAGCCTCCGTGCGCCGGCCCGCCGCGGGGCAGCGGCCTCGCCCGCCGCACCTGCCCGCGCAGGGCTCGCCGCAGCGGGGAAGGACGGGCGGCGAAGCCCCGCGGGGGCCCGGCGCCTCCTCGCCGCCCCCGCGCCCCCCGGGGGGCCGGGCCGGGCCGCGCCGGGCCCCGCGCCTTTGTGCTTCGCCGCCGCCAAAGCCCGGCGGGAGCCGCCGGCGGGAGCGAGGGGGAGGCGGCGGAACGGGACGGCTCTGTCAGCGCCCGGGGCGGCGAGTCCCGGCCCGCAGCCCGCGGCCGCCGCCGCTCCCTCCCTCGGGCGCGCTGCCGCCGGCGGGAGCCGCTGTCAGCCCCGCTGCCCGGCGCCGCGCATGGAGGGCCGGGGGCCGCGCTGGGGGAGACACGCGCCGCACTCGCCCCTATTGTCCGGCACAGCCGGGAGCGGGAGGAGGAGGAGGAGGAGGCGCCGCTCTGCCGAGGGGAAGGGGCCGGGCCGTCAGAGAGGGGACCCGGGGAGGAGGGGGAGGAGGAGGAGAACGGAGAGAAGGAGGAGGTGGTGGAGGAGGAGGAGGAGGAGGAGGAGGGATGGCGCCTCCGCCCCGCCCGCGCGCGGCGGCCCGGCTGGAGGAGCAGGCACGAGCCCGGCGGACCGTGCGTGGGTCGCGCGGCTGGCGACACGCGCAGAGCGGCGTCATAACGTCACCGCTGCCCACACTCTCCCCGTCCGCGCGCACCAGGCAGGGGCGGCTCGGCGGGCCCCGCGCGCCGCGCGCATGCGTCCTGCCCCCTCCCCCTCGCGCCTTCGCAGGGGCGGGGGGCGGCACCGCCCTCCTTCCCTCCCTCCGCTCCTCTCGCAGGCACCGAGCCTCCGAACGGATTGGCCCGGGAGAGGCCTGAGGGGCATCGAGTCCAACCTGTGACCGAGCACCACCGTGACAACTGGACCATGGCGCAGAGTGCCACGTCCAGTCTTTCCATAAACACTTCCAAGGACGGTGACTTCACCGCCTCCCTGGGCAGCCCATGCCAGTATCTAGTGACCCTTTCTGTGAAGAAATTCTTCCTAATGGCCAGCCTGAACCTCCTATGATGCAGCTTAAGACTGTGTCCTCTCATCCTGTCGCTGGTTGTCTGGGAGAAGGGACTGACCCCCATCTGGCTACAACCTCATTTGAGGGAGCTGCTGAGAGCTATAATGTCACCCTTGAGCCTCCTTCTCTCCCAGGGGGCTAAACACCCCCAGCTCCATCAGCTGCTCCTCCTAAGATTTGAGCTCCAGACTCTCGAGCCACTCCATTGCTCCTCTCTGGACTTGCTCCAGCACCCCAATATCTTCCTGAATTGAGGGGCCCAAAACTGGGCACAGTACCCAAGGTGCAGTGCTGCTCGGGTGAGACCCAAGGGGTCCTGGAAGCCCCGGGCCAGAAAGTTGCTAAGTGGGGGTTTGACTCAGTGCCCCCTTGTCATAACATGTCATCCAAGAGAATGGCATGAGGTTTGTCAGGAGAAGTTTAGGTCAGATATTGGGAAAAGGTTTTTTACCCAAGGGGTGGTTGGGCACTGGAACAGGTTCCCCAGGGAAGTGGTCCCAGTGGTCACCAGCCTGGAAGTTCAGGAAGTGTTTCAGCAATGCTCTCTGCCACATGGTGACTCTTGTGGATGGTCCTGATGCACAGGGACAGGAGATGGACTATGATGATTTCTTCCAACTCAGGATATTCTGTGTCCATCAGCCCTCAGTTCCCCATTCCCCATCCCACAGGCTGTGCCCTGACGCTGGGGGAGCAGCACTCAGGGGGCGGTGGTGTCACCAGGGTCAGATCTGGATTCTCTGGCTGCTACTTCAGGAGGCTGAGCACCGGTCAGTACAGCCTGGCCTTGAAAACACAGCTTGGACAGCTGCTTGAAAATCAAACATGGAAAGACAGTTTTGTTTCAAAATGCATCATCCATCAGATGCAATACACTGGGGAGTTTGTATTTGCATTTGAACCCTTGTGGTTCATTTTTAGAGTGGGGAGAGTGGGATTTTTTGCAAGACAAAGAGGTAAAACCATGTAATTTTTGTTAACATAAAAAATGAGGTTCCCACAAACTACACAATTCCACAATTCCAAGAAGTGATCTACTAGTCCATAGCTATGTACATCATATTATAGCTGGGACACCTAGAAATAAACTTTGCTTTTTCTTTTTTTATAGGACTAAGCCTCCCTTTGTCTCTCTGTAACTGTTTTTTTTCCCATGCTTTCATCTCTTTTATTTCTCCATCATAAAAAAAATCCTAAATATAGCATGATAGGTAAGGGAACGTTTCTGTTCTTTGAATAATATATGAAGTGCCTGTACCCACTTAAAAATCAGATTTTGCAAAATGATTCATATGATTTAATTTTGCATAATACATTGTTCTTCTCAGTGCTTGCTTACTGGCAGAAAGGTTTAGATTTCACATGATACTGGTTATTTATAGGCAATGACACAGCTTTGGAGGAACCCATTTGGAAAGAATAGGTGGTTTGTATGGAGGATTTTCATCTGTTTGAACTAGTTCTAGAAGCAAGTAGTTTTATACATGTGGACTGATGGCCATTTCACCTTGAGCTGTGAAGTTAACAAATGCACCTCATTCTTTTGCAGAGCTGTAATCCCACTTTGTCTCATGGATACCCAAAAGAACTTATGGACACATGAGGACGACACTGGATCAACTGCTGTGTCTTAAGAGCTTTTTTCAACTGTTTTTTCCCTTTTTTAAAAAAATAAAAATCTCACAAGCATTCTCAGTATGATTTTATAATGCCTGCATGCAATATTTCGAGATACAATAAGCACATGGTAGTTCAAAGTAAAATAACATACTCAGCTTTTTTTTTCCCCCAGTAATTAAGACATGTCAGGTTTTCTTCTGCATTCTTTGACAGTTTACTCATATTTGGCATGCTTACATTAAATCAGCAGTGCATTTGAGTTACTGATAGAACTCCACCAGCTTCACTGGTGTCAGGATTTCCCTCTCCCAATAAGTTTTCAAAATTACTTTTTGTTCTTTTCAACTGATAAATAATTTGTTTTCTATACTCAGGTAGGATGGATTTTTATTCTAGTCAATCTGAAATTCAATTCCTCAAAAATATGTAATGTTTTTTAGGGGGGGGAAAGGTATATTCTTACTTTCAAAATACAAGTAGTGTAAATCGCAATCCTATATGGCCAAACTATAAGTGAAGATTATTGATAGTGTGTTTTATGGTACCTATCAGCTCTGCATACTTTCCATCTGAAGGACACTTTAATTTTCAGTCTGAGACAGTATATCCTTTAATAACATACCCAGTGTTGCCCCTCAGATTATCTTTGATCTCTAATTAATGTTACATGAACACCTTCAGGAAACTGAAATACTTTATTATGAAGTAAGAATAGATTTTCCAGACAGTGACTGTTTCCATAAGTGAGATGTTCTCAGGACACAAATTACTATTTTTTAATAAATACAGAAATTATTATTATTAGCCCAATGTTGCTTTCTTGAGAAAGACTCTTAAAGACTCATAGAATGGTTTGGGTTGGAAGGGACCCTAAATATCATCTAGTTCCAACCCCCAATCTTACCTCAGGATGACAGACAAAGCCTTAAAATTATGGGGTAAGTCACATATTTTCAGCCTCAATATGTTTGTTGCAAAAATAATGCATATTCTGTGACTTACATTCTGCTAATTCTGTCAGTTGTCTTCACTTGCCATGCACTAAGATCTTGTAGAAAAAGAGGGTTTTATTGATTTTTGTCATAGAAGTTAAACAACTCCAAAATATTTATTCAGAGCATTTTGTTTGAAATAAATTTCAGCCATGGAGTTCTTTGAGTACCATGGTGGTGCATGTCTTAAATGCATCAAAGGATATTATGAGGTGCCATAGTTCATTTGTGTAAGCCCTGTGTCTTGTGAATTCTTTATCATGGCAGATACAGCTACTAATTAGAATATTCAAATCTAGGGAGCATCAATAATGTTTCAGTGTTTCTTTTCACATTTGCATTAATGTCTTTTACACATCATTATTATTTTCAGGGTGCTAGCAAGGAAGAAGCATTACTGATGGCCAGATTTATCACAAAGAACAGCGCTTGTGAAACTGGAGAGATGGAAGATCACAAAATCAGAGTTAGTTTAGTTTCCTGGTTACAGTAAAAAGATGAAACCACACAGGTACTCCAACAAGACATCCTGCAGGATTAACTGCACGGCTCAGAGTGCCTCTCTGGGGCACACCCAGCTAACACTAGCAGAACTGAACAGTCTGAGCAGAAGAGGATGCTTTTCCTGTATTCTCTGTGCAAAATGGAAAGTAAGCATCCTCAAAGGCATAATGTGCTTGTGTTTTGAAAACATCCTGAGAACAGAGGAAATATTTATTTGTACAGGTACATGATCAAAACAAGCACAAGACGCTTTAGCTTTTCTTCTTACCTGAAGAAGTTATGTAGTCTAAAAATCAGGGTTATTCTCTAGACAAGTAAAAAGTGTCTTTGTTTGTTACATCCCAAATAATGCATTTTTAGACATTGTTTTTGCATTTCTTTGGCATATGACCAGATAGTCCTTTTTTTTCTACCCAGAGTTATTGTCTGAGTGAATACTGTACATTTCCATAGGAATTTCAGACATCTGGCAGCTCAGTTGAAATGTACTTCTCTCCCTGTTTGGTGTGTCCCTTCCCTCTGCCTTGCCCTTGGTCTGCATTGGGCTCCTTTGAATTGTTGGGCAATCCAACATTCTTGTCTCCGCTTTGGTTTGACATCCCCTGCACCCTGGATATTTTCTGCGGAACTTTGCATCATCCCCTCAGTGTGTTCATTCTTCCTGAGTGCGATAACTTGCACTTGCCTTCGCTGGAGTGTATTGTGATTTCCTCAACCCATTTTTTTGGTTGGTCAAGACTGAATACTAGTCCTGTCCTTCAATATACTTTCAGACTTTCCTGGCTGTCTGTCATCTGCAATTTTAATATGCATGCTCTCAAAACAGCTCAGCAGTAAAAATTCCATGCATGAGTTAGTCTAAGACCTGGAAGAGATCTGAAGAATGGTATTTAGTATATCCTGTCAACTCATGCTAACTCCTCTGGGAATGTTTTACAGTCATTTTTTGCACCCATATTGCAGTAGCTTTATCTTTTCTAGGGCCTAGGTTCATCATTCCTGACTTTAGAGGCTTAACTTGGAGAGTAGTTGCCTAAGGCTAATTTCATAGTCAATAATTAAGGGAAAGACAGCAGGCCCTTCAAGTTGTTCTTTGAAGTTGTCTTTCTCTTCACTGAAAGGAAGGAACATGGCGTAACCTTTCTCCTAATTTAAGTGTGCTTCAGTTAGTGTCTGTGAAGTCAATCAGATGAAGTGGGATATGTGATGGTGTTTATGGCACTGTCAGGGTGGGCCATGGAGAAGGACGGCGTCAGCGAAGACAAGCTAAGTCACGTGTGCTGTGTTCCCATTAGCTACAGGTTTTGTCACTCTGCTGGAGAGGCAGATAAAGTTGGTTTGACTTGTCTGGGCAGACTGCTTGTTTGCTTTTGCTTCACTTTCTGGTATTTTAAATATTATATTGAAACCTGTTCAGAATATTTTCAATGTTTGTAATAACTTTAGTTTCACTAAACTGACAGTGGCTAAGAGATATGTACCAAAACTATGCCAAAACCAGCAAGCTGAAGCAGAAAGTTAAAGAGTGATCCCAGAGCATTTCAAGTTTTAATTTGCTTCCAGCCCCAAGAATCATCCTCTACGCTTAATTTAAGACTGGAGTTTTACTGACAAGTCATAGCCTCCAGGAACAGGACTGACTGTGGAAACAGGCTAACAAAAGTCAGTTCCAAACACAGCTACAGACTGTCACAAATTTAATATGGGTTCAAAGCCAGCTTTTTCTAACTCCACTGAAGATATGATTGGGAATAATTCTTTCTAAATGCACTTCTTAAAAGCTTTAGCTAGAGTGCACGTAGTTTAACTGGTTTCAGCCAGTGGAGTTCTTATGATTACGTTTACCTGGACTAAAATCCTTACACTACATTTAAATGACTAAGGGCGTTGGTGTCAGCATAAGCCTGTGGAGAAAGCTTCTCTTTGTGTCATTTTTACATGAATAATAACAGCTGATGTGCAGAATATTTTTAATATCAGAGTGGGAGGATATGAGAACCCCAGGTGCAGTTTCTGAGGTGCAGCTTATAAGTTTAATGGTGTTATTAGAATCTGAAAATTCATAGCTTTTTGTGTTGGTAATGGAGGTGGGTTTGGACCCCTATGAACAGATGTAGCAAACTTATTGCACATTCACCAGATGAATCATTTCTTAGAATGCCACTCAGTGTACAGTACCAGGCAACCTCCATGATAAACTGTAGAGCATCAATCTCCCATTCTATCTTTAGAAAATCTAATGATTTATTTTGATTTGGTTTGGTAGCTTTTTTTTATGTTTTATGCCTCAGTACCTCATTAAAATTGCACATCCTTCTAAATTTCTTTACATGAAGGCGTAATTTTTAGCACAGTCTTTGCAAGGATTTTCTAAAGCAATTTTGACTTTTATTTTATAAAAAATTATCTGTAATTATGGATTAGAGTTAGGTTTGGATTTGGAAGTCATGTTTAAGTTCAAAAGATCCCTGATGTTACAGCTGATCCTTTACTGGCCTATTGATATATAGTAAAGATGTCGTGTAATATTAAAACTGAGACTATCAAATGCTGACTGAAGTGAAATAATGAGCTAAAGTTGCTGCTTACCACCTAGGCTGAAGCAAGGGTTTCATTAATCTCATTGTGTTGTGTTGTTAAAAATCACAGGAAAGCACTTTGCTGTTTATAGGTCAAAAATTAGACCTTTCTTGGGGTCCTGCCTTTTTCTAGGGCAGAAGGGGCTTTCCACTGAATTAATTCTGCAGAAGGTTCTGTGGTGAAATGAGCCCACAGGAGAAGCAGCTAATGCAATTCCTGTTTAAAAAAATAAATAAATCAAGCATGAGCTTAACTAGTCCTGGTTTTTATAGGACCAGTGCTGGCAATAACGCTAGAATTTCTTCAGACAAAGAACATTTTAATTTATATCTGGTTGTATTAAAGATGAGCACACTCCCTTGTTGCGGAAGCTTATTTGTATGAAAATGTAGACTAGTTGCTTTTTTATATATGCTAAAATTAATGAAAAATTTCTAGCAACAAAAGGGACACTTTAGCAACAGTCTCTCTTTGGTATATGAAGCAAATCAGAAATGGGAATTGGAGTAACTTGCAGCATTTGCACTTCTGATAATTTGGATGACTACATACAGGAACCTGTAGTCTTTCCCTTACACCTACATTCCTCTTGCATTTTGGCTTTTTTACTATTCAATTTTATTTTTATTGAAGGGCAATTGTGTGCAATTATTCCCTCACAAAAAAGTTAAATTGAAATAAATATTAACTACTATTAGAATTAACAGACTCATTC
The DNA here is from genome assembly GCF_027477595.1 of Haemorhous mexicanus. NCBI lineage: Eukaryota > Metazoa > Chordata > Aves > Passeriformes > Fringillidae > Haemorhous > Haemorhous mexicanus. Next base: position 123,477,314 of record NC_082341.1, read on the forward strand.
AGAGGATCACGTTAGTAGTAAAACTGGATACTAATTAGTATTCAAATAAAATTACTTCATTATATTCCAAGCAGTCATTTTTCTGCCTTTTCAAAAAATGCTTAAGCATACTACCTCAGTTTCTCCATTAAATTTGAGCTTGTTTCAGAAATTAATCAGGATTTAAATCTTTTTTCTTCCTTTTCAGCTCATTGGTGGAACTGCTCTTCTATCAAAACCTACAGCAGTAGAAGCATGAGGATTAAATATTTGAAGCTACTCTTGTTTTTCTGCCGTGTAGCATCCTGACATTTCTTTGTGAAGGAAAGAATGTGTCAGGGTTAGCATTAGCATGACTTCTCCTGCAAGTCTGGAAAAACATCTGTCATTCTGCCAGTCTTCCCATTAACTACCTGAACAAATGCAGCGAGAAGATTTCATTACTTTCAAGAGACTAGCCCTGCTTTTATTTAGGTTTATTCTTCGCTAGACCTTTTGTTTTCAACAATTGCAAAAAGGTAACTGGCATCCTGTCACATTTACAACTCACTAAAGTTCTGTGTGCTTAATGCAATTAAAACTGGAAGGAATATTGCCAGTATGTAAACAAAAATGCAACAAAGTAATGGGAGGATTGGTTTACAGAAATTCCTGAGCTCCTTTGTCTTGACCAAAAGAAAGAAAATTGTTCTTATAAGACAAGTGCATTCTAAAAGGATTAGGTCTGCTAAACTTTTATGTTCAGATAAAAGAGAGTCTGAGTATTAGGAGAACATTTTTTCATCAATTTCTTAAAAGAAGCTTTGCAGTTAGTTAGAGACAAGTCTAGTGTTTTAAAAGCTGTATGGGGGAGGGGGTGGGGAAAGCGGGCAGTAGTGCAGTAAAGCAAAGAGGCTGAGCCCTGTAATGGTGTGAAGCGCACTGGAAATGTGGTTTTAAAATACACATTTTGCTAATACACGTTGTGCTAAATCCTGCTGTGCAGAGAGGCCATGCCCCTCCATCTCACTCCTCCTGGCTGTTTGCTCCTACCACTGCTGATGCTCACCCCTAGAGTTAGCCAAGAGAGTTTTAGAGAGTTAAACTGGAAAAAAAATTACTCTTAGCCCCACCCCCCTTCCTCACCCCCCATAAAAGGTGGGACCAGCCAAACAGCACAGCTGGTTCAAGGTGCAGGTATGTAACTAGCCATGGGAGTGCCCCTTTTGGGGTCAGCCTATGTTAGACCACATCATCTGTATCATAAAAACTCACCTACATGGTGTAAATCAGCATTATGTAAGGAGTTACTCAAATACCATATAATTCAAAAAGTGGTTTATTTTAGAAAATCTAGTTTTAATATCTCACAGAAATATATTCATTGAAATACATGAATAACATATTGAAATATATAACAGATAAGAGCTATATGTAATGTACGTATGGAATATATTACATATGTCAAATATTTATGTAATATATTTATGATACAAGATAGACATAGCAGAAATTGTGGGGAAAATATGGGTTAATTGGAATAAAGTGTTAGTGGTACAAAGCATATACTTATTTTTATGCGTGTTCTTACATGCTTTGCTGAGCTGGGATTATGGAGAGCACCCTCTAGTCATGTCAGAACATCAGTTAAATCTACATAAATCAATACCATGTCAGCAGTTTTCTAGATTAAATTACATTACTAGGAATTTGTAGACTACTTTTATACAAGTATAGACCTAAGAAAATAAGCAGCTTTTACAATGTTTCATCTTACCCTGGACTCAGAATGTTTGTTAATAGAATTCTTTAGTATGAAATTTCATGCTAAAATGTATAAAATCTGAACAAATGTACTAGTCTGCAAATTGTTCCAAACCTGCAAGGCAGTGTGTTTTATAGAATACAGGAAAAACTGTGATGTCTGCTTAGCTCTATGCAGGAGGTTTTACTTACACACCCAACTTTTGACTACACAAAATAAGTAGAAAGCCCTGTCTTAAAAGACAGAATTAGTGTAAAACCCCAGAAGAAATGCTGACATTTCTGCAGACTATGAAGAATTGAGAACAGGCCTAAAAAGCTTAACTTGGTGAAAGATTGCCTATCTTGCTGTGATCTTGAAATAGATGATCTGTGGGTAAATGACATGTCATTGCGTCTGTAGCCAAAATAATCAATTCCCAGATGATGGGAGAATTTAATTTGTTAGAAGTCAGAATTAATAGTAATACACTGCAAGTCAATACCATTTGCATTACAGGTGCCTGTTTTATTGCAAAATGCGGATAAATGTACAGTGTGAAGCTATGCTCCCAAACAGCAGATAAATTCAAAGCCTAAATTGCTTTATAATTTAATTTTCAGTTTTATTTTTGTTTTCTTGTCACTTTATCATATAGGTATGCATGGATGTCCATTTGTGGAAGCAATTGATGAAATAAATCTTTCTAAACACTACTTGAAAAAAAAATAAACAAATGTTCATCACTCAAACTTATTTTTATTGCTACTTATCAAATGTAGGAAAAAACATTGTTTTGTATGCAATTTGTAACAATACATTAATTTAAATTTCATGTGACTTTCAAATTAAATAGGAAAAGGAAAATAGGTGAAATCTGCTATTGCCTGGCACCAGCAAAGGAGATTGTGATGTGAACCAACAGTAGCAGCATATACTGATCAAGTAATGTCCCCAAGTGATACATAATATGGATCCTGTTCTACTGGGATTTGACATACATTCTGCAGAAAACCATTTCCCCTTTCTATGGCACAGACTCCATGCACACCCTGTAAGTCTTTATGATACTGCTACATTCCAACCAAAAAGTTCTGGTGGCCAATTTCTACTTGCTCTAAGAAGGGCTTTTACCCTGCTTCCCAGAAAAAGCTCCACATCTTCAGATTTGTGATTTTGGAATAAAATTAACAGTGGAAATCTGGAGAGTTAGCCGTTATTTGATAGTCTGGTTTCCAGTTGTTAGAACTGTACAAAGCTTCATGCAGAAGCCGATGCAGGGTTAACCTTGGCTGGGGACTGATGGTGCAGCAGGGCAGCAGTAGCTCCCATGCCTTCTTAAGTAGCTTAGGTAGTCTGCTGCTAGGATACCAGAGTTTGGGAATCCCTGGCTAATATTTGCAAATTGTTTTGAAATAATATTTTGAATTGTTTTGAAATAATATTTTGAAATACCATATAAAAGTTTGAAGAGCTGTTTTTTAAGGAAAGCAAGAAAATGAAGTAACCCAATTCCTCTGAAGTGAATCATCCTCCCCCTGCCACTTTTGGAAAAAAAAAAAAAACCCACCTGTAAAGTTTATTGTGAGTAAAACCCATAAGGTTCCCCAGTCATGTACAGTAATTTATGGAAAATTTTATAAAGAAGACTTGCAAATTATTGGGTGCTCATTATCTGTCAATCTCAACTGTGAGTTCTGTCACTGATTTATAGAGCGTTGGGATCTCACCTTCAGAATCAAGAGGATGTAAAAAATTATTTTGTAGAGTTTATAGCAATCATAAAAAACTTTCTTGAATTCTGGACAATTTCCATAAAGCCCATAGGATTCCCTGATATAATAGATGCTTTGTAATCCACTTCCCTGAACTAAGAAATACGAGTTATGTTAAGGCCTGTGAATATTTCCCTCTGAAAATTGTTTTCAGGTAAAACGTAATTTATTGATAGCAATTACCACTGCATTTTGTGGCCTGAATTTTCTATTGCAATCAATAGATAAATCATAAAGTTGAAAAGTTCAAGATGTTCTTTGGCAGAGAATAAATGCCAGCAGTCTCTACCTTTATAGTTATATTGACCTTATTATTGGCAAATCAGCCGACTTGAAAATAAGCAAGTACTAAGCAGTGGCTTTAATTTCAGTGCTGTTTTCTTGCTCGGAAGGACAGCCCGTGCTCTGTTGTCACAGCTGCCTAATTGAAATTTGATCACACAGCTGGATCACTGGTCACGCACCAGTGACTGCTCAGCAGCTTTGGCAGCTCTTTGCTGTTACACTAACTTTTTGTTTCCCAATCATAAGCAAATTAAAGCAGGCAGCTGCAAAATCATCAATAGGTTAAATTCATTAGCTGTTCTCTCTACGAAATAAACAGGAAAATGAAGCTCTTCTTGGTCTTAATTAGTTCTTATAAAAGTTGGCAGGGAAACAAAGACATTTGTACACTCCTTTATTTTTATAAGAGACTTGCCCGAAGGAAAAACCTCAGACATGTAATTTCCTTTTTTTTTTTTTCCCCCCCATTCCCGTGCTTAATGCTTTCAGTCAGAAACTAACCCAGCACTCTGCCTCTGAGGGTAGAAAGAAAGGTGGTTTGGCAAGGGGTTACGCTATGTCTCTTTTGTGCGGATCAGGGCATGTTCGGGGGAGCCTGCACAGGCTGTTTCCACAGCGATAGGCCACACTCGCTGCTTGCCGTCTCCTGCACGGGTAATTCCTCTGCAGGAGAAGCCTTAGCCCAGTGCTGTGGTTCCACAATCATTACCGCTGGCTCTGGGCCATGCCACATCACCCAGCAGTACAAATTTGATCTGGATCAGGTGTGGGCACATGATTACATTTCTGTCAAATTAGCAGGGCGCTTGCTGAGGATTCTCTGCCGCCTGTCTGCTTTTATCCTGGTTGCAGAGGAAATGCACTGGGCCGGAACCACGGAGCGTTAGGGCCGTGTGGGCAACCAATACCTGTTGCAGCACTAATCCTGCTGGGGCAAAGGTAACCTGCCAAAGTTTTGTTGGAACAAATTGAATTGGCAGAGCACATTTCATCTGGAACAGCACCTTGTGTCACGTACCCATGGCAGCGTTAAGCTGGCAGCAGAGGCCTCCAATGTGTTTAATATATAGTTAAACATTGGCCTATCCTTTAGCCACAGACTAAGTCCAGAGCAGTTTTATTTCTCCTTGTTTGTACTATTTTCCACAGAATTTACTTGTACTTCATGCTTGTATGGTGTTCTGGCTCCTATATCCTTCTTAAGGTGCAGTTCTGTGGTGAGCTGAAAACAATGTAAGGCTTTACTGCCGCTGAAAAGGTGTGATGTCACCACTTCCATTGCATCAGCTCTAGTAATGATGCCAGTTGCGGAGTGAGTCAGACTAGAAAGCTGATTTTGCTGAAAACTAAGGAAAAAAAATAATAGTAAGAAAGAAAATCAGTGAAAGTTTGCACCACTCCTTTGCTGGCAGCCCTAAGATTAACTTGAGCCAGCTGTGACCCCACGAGTTCAGACTTTGAGTTTCAGCTCTGGCTATTTTCCAGCTGAAAGGCCTTGTCATAACAAGGTAAGGAAAAAACCCCTTAAGAACAGCTGTGATAAATGGTTAACAATGAAGCCACTAATTTACTGAAATGTTAGTCTTCTGACCATTGCAAAATATTTCCAGTAGCTATGTGCATAATAACATTCATGTTTATGGTTTTGCTTATTTACTTTACTGGTGAAATATTTATGCTAATGAAATACTTTAAAAAAATTTTTACTTTCTCACAGTAAGTAACATTCAGGAAAGAAAAATATCTTAGACTTCTGTCTTCTCATCCGTTAATCTGTAATTCCTCAACTGGAATTGCATTTTGCTTTAATTCTTTGACTTGTAACTCAACCACTGAACAGGCATTCCTTTCTGGCTCTAGATAAGATAGTTACTCATCAGCACTTTAGAAAGAATTTACCTTTCTCAGGCATCAATTAAGTGAGCATTTCTAAGACAGGGCAATAAATCCAATGTGGGGATTAATGAAGCTTTAGAGAGAAATGGCTACTGCCTGCTATCTCCCCTGCTGCATGCCCTCCCTCCTGGGAACTATGTACGTAAGCAGCCAGCTTGCAGGAATTTTGGAGAGAATAGCTGAATGGTAGGTGCAGGGTAGAACTGAGGACTATGTGGGGATTTCAAGAAAGAGCTTGCATAGACAAAGACTGCAGGAGATGTCAGAGGGTGAATTAAGAAAACTATGTGAAGGAGGAGCAAGTGGGGAGAACTGTTTGGTGATGAAGAAACGTTGTATTTGGTGGGGGGGACAAAAAGCAAGTCTTGATTCCCAAAGAACAGGTACTGTGAAGAGGTGGTACTGCTGTTTCCTAGTGTGTTGCTGGTAAAATAGCCTGAGAAATAGGTCAAAGCACTGATTTATACTGTTCAAGCTAATCTTCCTGATTCTTTGCTGTAGCCGATTAGGCCATGCTAAAATGAATGACCTTGCTACCAGAACTGTAGATTTGTAAATTTACTATAAGAAGTTGCAGAGTATTGCCTTAAAGCACTACAGCTGTTTGCAAAGTAAATTACCAAGACACTGCCTAAATAAAGAACTAGGGAACTCTCTTACTTCACTTTTACTCAAAGCCCTAGAAAACTCACCTCTGAGTTGTCAAAGTTAAATAAACTTCCTAGTCTTTGCTTTTTGGAAAGTAATTTCATTTAAAGATGGACAGGTTATTGTGATTTACATCTTAGTTAAGGCTACCTCCATAACCCACTTTAAATTAGGGAGGATAGACAAAACTTTCTCCTAAACTACAGATGGAAATAAAATTCCTGGTGTTTCCTGAGTAAGTTGTTGAAAAAGTTAAGTCTATTACTATTACCTAAAACGTCCTGTCAGGGGCCTCTAGTTTAAATCGCCAGGAAAAAAAATGTTCATATCTTGTCACTTAAGTAGTCTGCCAAGGCTTTGAATTGAGTTTACTGGAATGAACAAGGAAGTTATAGGTCTGGATTGCTTCTTTGTGTCAAACTGACCATGTAAAGGCATGAGAAATTTAAATATGTGACTGATTGTTCATTTAAGGCTTCTGCTTCTTGAGTTTGCTACTTTTTTCCAGTACTTCAGTTAAAGATATTAAAAACCCAAGCTATATTTAAATTGAGATATTCTATGTGAATAGTAACAGAAGGTCACAATATGTTCAGAGAATTCAAATATATGAATGTTCTCTTATGAATACTTACTTTATGTATAGATGGAGTTGCAGATGGGTTACCAGATGGAATACCTTCCTTCAAATATAGTTCCATGTATTTAAAAATGGATGCAATGCAATCATATTATTTAAATCAATTCTGTTATTGCATTCGAAGCCATAATGACAGTAACTATTCTGTAACAGAGAAATGTGGCAAGAGGAATGTAACTTCTTGATGTAAAATTGTTGGGCTTGACTGACATCTAAAAAGTCTCTCTCTGAAAAAGGGACCTTAACCCAATGCTCTTTTCTTTGGGAAATTGCTTGAATGTCTAACAGCACGCAGTAAAGTTCAGGCAGGGCACCAGATGTCCAGGAGCATGTGAAACAGAACTGGATAAAAAGAACTTACAAGAAGAGCATCTAGGGACATAGCAATTCGGAAGTACTCTTCCTTCTTAGCAAAATTCAATCCCCATGCCTTAACCAGAGGCCCAGCACATCTTGGCAGAAGCATTCTTTTTTTTGAACTGTCCCCATCGTTTGCCCTTTGACTATCTTGCTTAGCTGAATGTTACAAATATTGATATCACCAGAGCGTAAAACAAAAGAAAAATCCTGCCCAGAGAGTGAAAAACTAGAACACACTATCCCTGTATACACCTTTTCTGAATTCACATATTATCAGCCTACCACACTTCACTTATATCCTCATGCTCTACTTGTGTTGTGTCTTCTTTTTCCAGGCTGCCATTCACTCACCAGTGAAAAGTCATCAGCTAGCAAGAGTTTTTGTTCCAGTATCCTCACATGCCTTCTTTTTATTGGCATGTCTGCTCAGTCACCAATATAAATTCCAGCCTCTTTGTGGACCACCATTTTGTTGAACAAGGCACAGAAATTAGTGATAATAGTAATCATAGCAGGGAAGTTTCGGGGAAAACAAACAGAGACACCTACAGCCAGTTGCCCAGAACCACGTCTAGATGGCTTTTGAGTATCTTCAAGGATGCAAACTCCAAACATCTCTGGGCAACTTGTGGCAGTGCTCAGTCATCCTCACAGTGAAGAAGTGTGTCCTGATGTTCAGAGGGAGCCTCCTATGTTTGGGAGTTTGGAGTCTGGGCCCATTTCCTCTGGTTGTGGCACTGGGCACCACTGAAAAGAGCCTGGCTCTGTCCCCATTGCTCTCTCCCTTCAGACATTTGCACACATTGATGAGTTCCCCCCATGGAGCCTTTTCCATCCTGGACAGTCCCAGCTCTCTCAGCCTTTTCTCACAGGGCAGATGCTCCAGTCTCTTCATCATCATCCTTGAGGCCCTTTTTTGGACTCTCTTCAGTATGTCCATGTGTTTTTTGTACTTGGAGGCCCTTCTCTGGACCCAGCACTCCAGAGATGACCTTACCAGTGCTAAGTAGATGGTAAGGATTATCTCCCTTAACCCGCTGGCTTTACTGAAGCATGTCAGTGAGACAGTTTATATCAATCACCGAGTTCCTCAAAGTAAAATCTGAGATTATCTTTCCCTGCCACAGCTGGAAGAAAGAGTCAAAAGCTGTAGGTTCTCCATAAAGGTCAGGAGTGCTTTATCTGATCACCTTTATCTCCTACATGCTTTGATGTTGTCAGTATTAACCCTATCAGATTCAACAAACTAAGAATATAATTCAGCTTTTAAAAATTGTCTTTCCTTGCCTTGGAAGTTAAAATTCACACCGCGGTTAAGCAATGATGCCAGTACTTTCATGCATGTGTATCTCAGCTCCAGGCTTTAAGTTCTTGAACTCGCTATGAGCCTGGAAAAAGAGGGAGTGGTAGGAGGAAAGACTGAAGTGACTCAGAGTCCTTCAGTCCTTAGCTCTGGTTATGTGTAACTGGAGGCTTCTGAAGCAACCCCAGACCTCCTGTTCTGTCTGCACCATGTTTCAAATTTTTTATGTCTGATATTCAACTTTCAATTTCCAGGCATGTTCTGATTTGCCTGTTTTGAAAATACATGCAATGTATACATGAAATGTAAAGTATAAGCCAGATTTTTCAGATAGAAGAGCCTTTGGGACTAGAACTGTGTTTTAGTTTTGCATTGCCTGCCACAAGTGGTCTTGTGGTGCCCTATCAGGTGTTACAATACAACCCATAAAAATTAATGAGAAGTATGAACAGGTAATAAATTATCTGGTTATTCTTCTAAATTGCATAGATGATCTGACAAAAAGATTTACGACAATTCAGCAAATTTTGAGTCTTTTAAAGATTATTTAGAATGTGTTAAGGATACAGAACACCAAGAGGGACAAAACTCCCTAGATTTGCTGGGATTGTGTTCATTTCCTTCAAAGAAATTAGGAGCGCTAGCCGGAAAAGCAAGGCAGGTTGCGGAGCGGTCCCAGTTCTGCGCGCCAGAGGGAGCTGGATACACACGAAACTGCAAATCCCAGTGTGTGCCCAGGAATGCAGAGCAGGGATCTTGTACTTTTAAGAGGATGAATATAAATACGAGGGATTTGGATAACCTGGAAGTGATTTTATTTTCTGCCTGTTTTTATTTCTTTTCCCTAAATTTCTTCTTACCATTAGAAACAGTACGTTTTCTTTTGGTTTGTATAGCAAGAATGATAAAATCATTTCAAAGATAGCAGTCAAGCATGCTGATTGAATAATCTGGTTTATTGTGTTCATGCAATGTAATAGAATTAGATATACCTACTCTTATTGTCCTGGGAAAGACACTTTGACTATGCTATTTTGACTTCTCATAACTATGAAAAACATTCACATTTTAGATTGAGATGTCCTTTGCCTTGTCCCCATACAAAACTGAAATTTGAGGGAAAGTTTGAAATTAAGAATATCCCTAAGAACTAGAGAAATGTTAAAATCATATGCTTCACATTAAAAAGCATCCAGTTAACAAATTTTTTATCAGCTATCCTGTTGTTGTTTTGTTTTCATATGGTCATAATTCTATAATCATAAATATACTTTATGTATATGTGATCATAATATACTTTATTACTTATTTGACCATAATTGTATAATATATGTGATATATATATATATATATGATCATAAATATACTTTATACATATATGCTTCATATGATCTTAGCTACAACCCACGATTCCTGCCCTCCTGGCTCTGCTCATGGATGGTGGGGGATAGATGTGAATGAAAGAGTGAATTTGAGCCTGAAAACAGGGTGGTGAGGGGAAGGTGTTTTAATTTTTGTTTTGGTTTCTTACCATCCAAATCTCTTCTAATTAGTTATAAATTAAATTCATTTTCCCCAAGTTATGTCTGTTTTGCCCATAACAGTAATGGATAAGGGATCACCCTATCTTTATTTTGATCTTTGAGCTTTTCTCTTTATCCTCTCTTCCCATTCTGTTGAAGGGGGGATGGTGGATGGTGTGAGGTGGGTCGAGGTCCAGCAGCCAGCCAAAGTTGACACAGTACAAAGGATATGGTTTGGAATTGGGTGATCGAGGAAGTTTTTGAGTGCAAAGGATGAACTATTTGGTTCCAAGGATGATATACCAAAAAAAAATGAGGTTTTTAAGTCTCTAGCATTTAAAGTCTTCCCTGTTTCAAATGGAAAGGAATGGCTCTCTAGGTTTTCATGGTGTAAGGGGAGAAACTCCATCAGAATAAAAGACGACACCCTACATCTTCTGTATTGATATAAAAATTTACAGGAACTCAGGACTAAGTCCTAAAGGGACTTCTTCAATTAATCCTGTTTTGGAAGAAATTATGTAGTAAACCTAAGTCCTGGCTGGTCTTAAAGAAGTGAAATTTAGAGCAAGAGACTGTTTTATATTTAAAACAATTTAATACATCTGCATGGGAAAAAAAAAGAAAAAAGAAAAAAGACAAACTCAATACCTATCAGAAGTAAAGCACAGAAGAACTAACTCAAAATACAGTTGTCCCAAATTTTTTGGTGTCATTAACTCTTGGATATATCAGCTCTTAGACTCATGAATGTTTTATTTGCTCTTTCATAGATCTTCCTGAGAGATAACCAGCTGGATACAGGACAACAAAAGACGTAATCAGACTCCGCTGACCTGTTTAACCCTGATTGTGAAGGATGAAAAGCAGCAGCTGCTTTCTGTGGAACAGCACTTCTGGTGGCACCTGCTTCTTTCCTTTGGGATGATATTGGCATAAAGACATCAAGGTATTGAACTCATAATGTTGTGAGTTTATACATGCCAGACTGTGTGCCACCACTTTTGAAGCAGGTATGTTATTTGAATAACTTTGCCTATTTTTCAGCACAAATCCAAATGAACTATGGGTATTGTAAGAAAAAAAGGCATATTATTACAACCTCTGTATAAGATGCTTAATGCTGGGTAGTGTAAAATTGGCACAGAAGGAGCTGAAGTTAACTGGGGTCCCATCTTCTTACGAGATGTGGAATTGTTACCAGAATTTGGATTGTGTTTTAATAATTTTATTGTCATTCAAGGAAGAAAACAACATTTTCTTGACTTTGTTCTACTGGAACAAAAATAAGTAGCTCAAAAATAGGATTCTAATGTAATTTCAGCCATGAGTAATGGCTTTTAGTATCTAGTGACTGTTAAATTGTTTAAATTGTGATTGTTGCATCTTTCTTAATAAGGAGAGTTTAACTTTTTCTAGAAAAGTATTGTCTCATTGCACTTCTAGTATTTTTATAGAACTGCCTTAAGTTAGTAAGAAATAATTTTGAATAGCTAAAGTTAAAGCTTCAAGTTGATTAATCACTAGAAGACTGAATAGGCTATTGAGTCTGAATTTCCATAGCTGACTAGGTTATTAAAATCATTTTATGAGAAAGTACAAATTACATGACCTTGTAGTTCTTCAAAATTAGATCCACCATAACTTTATTTTGGTTTATGCTTCAGGGCTGTCAGGTAGCTGATCAGCATTATGTCACGGATTTTTAACTAATGCTGTATATCTGTGACTCCACATGATTACTACTATTAACTAGTGCATTAACAGGCTTCATGTGCTTTGCATGATTCCAGTGCCCGGATAGATCCCAGGATTATGCTAAATATGCTCTAGGCATGCCATCATGAACAAAAAGTATGTGTTTTATTACTGCAGGTGGTAAAGTAATATCTAGATACTCATATGCAATTTCATTTTCTAATTGTTAACTTAAACCCAAAAGTTCAGTACATTTAATTGAGGGATTGTTTACCACACTTCAAAGTAGAAAGGTATTTTTTTTCAGCAGGTCAAAGGACTCTTAATTGTGAGTTCATTGATCAGAAAAAGAAAACATCAAAGTAAATACTATGTGCCAGAATTACTACTTGGATTATGTTTCTCTGTGTACTTACATGGTATTTGATTTTCTTTTTCATATTGAATAATACCAAAGAACTTAAAAGTGTTACTGAACCAAAATGTGGCTTAGTAAATAATATATGAATAATGTCATGATAGTGTTTCTAGCTCAGTAATGAGAAGGGTGTAATAAAAGAGAGGGTAGTCTTACCTAACAAAGCTGGTTTACAGAAATTTTTCTTATGACTGGGGTTACAGCTCACTTTTAGGCTTTCTCTGTGATCACTTTTCAACATTTGGAGGGGGGGGTCCAACATTCAAAGAAAAAAGTTGTGGTGAGAGTTTTGTTGTGGCAAGTCTGCTATCAATGTGCTGTAGCTTTCTCTTATGAATCATAGGTATCTATATCTTGTGGTTTAAATTATGGTTTATGTAGAATCCCAGAATGGTTTGAGTTGGAAGGGACCTTAAAGGTCATCAAGCTCCAACCCTCTGCCCTGGGCAGGGACACCTTCCACTAGATCAGGTTGCTCAGAGCCTCATCCAGCCTGGCCTTGCAAACCTCCAGGGATGGGGTAGCCACAGCTTCTCTGGGCAACCTGTTCCAGTGCTTCACCACCCTCACAGTGAAGAATTTATTCCTAATATCTAAATTTAGCCTCTTTCAGCTTAAAGCCATTCCCACTTGTCCTATTACTGCATGTACTCATAAAAAGTCCCCTTCCACATCTCTTATAGGTCCCCTCTAAATATTGGAAAGCTGCTAGAAGGATTTTCTGCTCTTTGAGTTATTTTGTGTCATTGCCTAGCATTAGCTAGGTTTGGTTTAAAAATCTTTCATTCTTCAAATCCAAAAGGATGAACTGCACACCGTAAGGAGGTAGTCAAACCACTCAGTGAAGAATCACTGGTTTGTCTAATTCTTCTCTGCAATAAAGGAAGGAAAAAATGTTAGATCTGAAGTGGACTAAATCTGTCAGTCTGTGCTTGCACTATACTGTAAGCTTGCACTATACCGTAATGATAAATTTATCATTAATTCATTCCTAAGTCTTGTATCTCAAATAAGATAGGACCCTGATAGAGGTCAGTATTTCCCATGAAGAACTTTTTTATAAAGTTACTTTTATAATACCAGGGTCAATTCTTGGTATCTACTTTCATCATGTAGGTCCAGATTCACTCCACTGGTTCTCAGGGTCATGGTTGGGAGTCACAGAATCAATCAGGTTGGAAAAGATCATCAAGTCCAATCTATGACTGAACACCACCATGTCAACTAAAACATGGCACAAAGTGCTGAATCCAGTCTTTCCTTAAACACCTCCAGGGACAGTGGCTCCAGCAGCTCCCCAGCAGTCCATTCCAATATCTAATCACTCTTTCTGTGAATAAATTCTTCTTATGTCTGACTTAGACCTCCCCTAGTGCACCTTAAGAGTGTGTCCTTTTGTCCTGTCGTTGGTTGCCAGGGAGAAGACACCAGCCCCCAGCTGGCTACAATCTCCTTTCACAGAGTTGTAGGGATTGGTAAGGTCACCCTTGAACCTCCTTTTCTCCAGGCCAAACACCCCCAGCTGCCTCAGCTGCTCCTCATCAGACTTGTGCTCCAGAACCTTCACCAGCTCCATTGCTCTTTTCTGAACTTACTTCAGCATCTCAATGTTCTCCCTGAATTGAAGGGCCTGGAACTGGACACAATACTCAAGTCATCCTGAGCGCACTGTGGCGATAATGGGGAGAAAGTGCTTGGCCAGTTTTCTTGGAGTCTGTATGTCTGTTGACAATATAAGGAGTCTAGTTTGATTCAGAGTCAAATTTAATCACAATTTAAGCGCCTAAGATTGGTTAGACTGAGCCTGAACCTTTGCATTGAGAAAGCAAAATTTCTCCATTGCATTAGGTAATACTCAGAGGCACAAAGCTCTTACCCCACTGTAAAAAGTCAATAACCTCAGCAAATAGTGGAATATTTCTCCTAAGACTTAGTAAAGAAAAATGTAAACAAACACAAATAAAACTAGGTGGAAATATAATGTTTGCGTATAAATGCTATAGCAAATTTATCTATTCATTTCAGTGACAGCAAGACATCAAGTCTTTAATATGAACAGTTCTACCCAACACAAAAGCTTCTGTTCTTTGTTTTTTGCTTTTCCATTTTCTCATTTTTTCCTAATTGTAAAATATATTAAAATGACAGAAGATAATATAGAAGAGATTTTATTCTAGATTCACTTTCATGTATTTTTAACCATTTGCTGCCTGAAAAAAATCTATTAAAATGAACAATAAGAAGTACTATCTCTATATACTTGCAGTCCTTGGTATTTTAAATGATGTTCTACATTAGCAGCTTTGGTAATGCACTGCTATCATGGCTGAACAAAGGCAACGTGCTTTGTCAACATCAGGTGAAGCATTATACGAAATCCTGGCACTAGAGAAGGGAGCAACACATGATGAAATTAAGAAGTCCTACAGGTATGTAAAATGTGCTTTGCAACAGGTCAAAAAATGCTTATTTGTCTGGCATGATTATGATGGTAAAACCTTTTGAGTAACCTGCACAGCAGACATTCATTGTCACAATCCTTTCTTCTTTTTAAATTTGTGAGTCTGAAAAGGATCAGAGATGATGCAATGCGAATCTACTGATTTCATCCCACAAGCAGTCTGTGAATAACATGAAATATTTTAATCTAAGTGAATGAGAGGTCAGACTGCTGGGATAAACTAACCTGGGCTATTTGAATACTGCACCCAGTTCTTGTGTTAGTATTTTCCTGAGGTTTGTTGAAAAGTAAAGCTAATGCAATGCTGTAATGACAATCTGAGAACTAGAGTAAGAGACATAAGGAGTTAAATCAGTTTATCTCATCAAAAAATTTTAAAAATATTATTTAAAAGAAAAGATAGATTATTTGATTAGAGTGCGTAATGTCCTTGAAGGGGAAAAGTGCCAGGTGTGAGATTTATGAAGGCAGATATAACCAAAAGCAGAGCTTGGGATCCAAAAATTATTTGAGCTGAAAAAGAGGTACATGGTTTTAACTGTGAGTGTAACCAACTATTGAAAAATACTGGCACAGGAATGCTTGTTTCTCTATTGAAAAAGAAGAGAGGACTTTAAGAATAGTTTGAGTCAAACACAAGTTATCAAAATGGTGGCAAATATTTTATTGTTGAAATGTAACAAGACCTAGAAGTAAGACCAGAAGATTTTATGGGTAATTTTGCCCTTAAATTTGCTCAGCTCCTGTTGAAAGAGAAAAAAAAAATTCAATGTCATGTGTGAAGTAGATGTTCTTGACACTGAAATATGTCAGACATGTATCACAGGTTTAATAAATATTGTAAAACATTTATTAGAGCATATTTCTGGCTATTATTGGTTGCACTGTATTACCAGGCAAACTTAACACAGCTTACTTTTCCTATCAAATGTAAGAATATATCTGAACTCAAAAAGGTTTAAGAAATAGGTCTACTTGCATCATTTAGCTTGAATTTTGGCAAGGTTCTGTCCTCCAAGTTTTTGAACAAATTGCATTTCTCCTGCTTTCTGTTCCTAAAGGCACATATAAATGAGGGCACATATTCAATGAAGGCAAAGGTAGTGAATGTCCAAACACTTCATACAATGGAAGGAGAACTGTTGACATCCCATGGTTCTGTTGTCTTGCATAATTATACCATTGGGAAAAAAGCATACTATGGTATCAAATTCACTTATGACTTGCACCTTCTGTGTCCCTGTAGTACTGCCTGGCTATAGAAATCATCTTCTGTCTCAAACTTCATGTTTTCCAGTTGCTTTTACATTTAATTTCCTGGAAATCCCCAAAGGAGAAAGTTGTCATGGAAGAATGTAGAACACAATTAACTCTGTTTAATGCTGAGCATGAATATGGATGATTTACACAGTGATCTATGGCAAAACTGACAGCGGTGCTTCCTCCATCTTTATTAGTAATTAAGAAAAAAAAGGCTGCTTCTGACTAAAGTGGAAATGTCAGAGGGATTCACTTTTAATAGAGTAGCTGTAAATATTTGTAAGATAAAATGATGAGTCAGTCTCATAGATTTGCTTTAATTATAATTTAATTTATCTTAATCCAAAAATCTGCTGCTGAAATGGTATTCTTTAGTACAAGGTATAAAACCAGCCATACCTGATTCTGAGTTTTCTGCCATTATTAATTAAGTCACTGTTAATTATACCACCACAGCCCAGGGCAAAATTTGCTTTTTAATAAACATGACAGACATGACTCTGTGATTTTATTTGGAGTTTGGCACAATCTAATTTATCAGGGAGTAAAGCTAATGGGCTTTTAATCAGCAGAATTTCAAAGGAGATCTGTTTATTTTCAATATAATACAAAAATAATTTTAGAACCTTTTTTATGGCATAATAAATGAAACTGTACTTTGACTTATGCTTTGTTGTCTGACAGTGAAGTAATATGCAGAGAGATAGATACTAGATTTCTTCAGAAGTTTCAAAAGATCCTGTTTGATAGACTACTTAGAAGAAAATCATAGAATAGTAGAGTGGTTGTGTTGGAAGGGACATTAAAGATCACCTAGTTCCAATCCTCTGCCCAGGGTTGCTCAGACTAGACCAAGTTGCTCAAAGCCTCATCCAATCTGGCCTTGAGCACTTCCAGGGATAGGTCATCCATAGCTTCCCTGAGCAACCAATTCCAGTGCATCACCAACCTCACAGTGAAGAATTTCTTTGTAATAACCTAATCTAAACTTTGTCTCTTTCAATTTCTAGCCATTGCACTTTGTCCTGTCACTACACACCCACGTCAAAAGCCCTGCTCCGGCTTTGTTGTAGACCCTGCCTAAGTACTGAGAAGCTCCAATTATGTCACAATAAAGATTTCTCTTTTCAAGTCTGAATAGTCCAAATCTTCTGGCCTTTCCTCCTAGGAAAGGAGCACCATCCTTCTAATGATCACGGTGTGCCTCCTCTGGACTTGCTCCAAAAGGTCAACAACTCTGTGACGGTACAATGGTGATTAAGAAATTTATTAGAAAATGTGTACAGCACTCTTAATGCCATTTAATTCCTATGAAGCAAGGAGGGATAATGGCATAGTCAATGGCCTGTTCTACTCCTGATACAGCCTCTGGGTCCACCCCAGGCTCCCCGCAGCCAAAAGCGGACATAACACCTATGGTCCAGGAGGGAAGGAATGAAAAGCACTGGAGAATGCGGGCATCGATCCCGCTACCTCTCACATGCTAAGCGAGCGCTCTACCATTTGAGCTAATTCCCCACCCTGCAGCCTCTGGCCAAGCTCCTCTCCCCTCCCAGGCACCCAGCCCCGACCCAGGATGCCCTGCACCCAGAGCCTGAGCCTCCCATTCATATCACTCTCATACCACCAACCCAGGTCGTATGAGTATCACCGTCCTGCTGGAGGTGACTTTGCCCTACTTCAGTGCTCAAAATCACCATCCCCTGCACAAAGGTTCATTCAAAACTGCTGGGGCAGTACTATTCCCACAATTCAGACAAGAGCTCACAACTGAGCAGCTCATTCTGGGGAGTCTCCTGGGCAGGACCAAAAGGCAGTGCCAGTGCCAGTCTGGGATGTGTGTCAGAGGCAAAAGGTGACTCCTTCGAGCCGGAGTTGAACCAGCGACCTAAGGATGGCCATGCCTGGGAGCCTACAGTCCTCCGCTCTACCAGCTGAGCTATCGAAGGAAGCATGGGCATACACCCAGGACCTCGCCCAGCACTGTGGCCAAGACACAGTGCACCATCATGCCTCTATTGCCACATCTTGCTTCAAACAGCCTCAGCTCCAACATCACAGCTCCTTGCTCAACACTTTAGCCCATCAGTCATGCAAACCACAAACAGAAATGCTCCATAAGCTCCTTGGACATCATCTTCTACACATGGACTCTCTTCATGCCCACACAGATCTTACCTATATCCTGCCGCATTTTCCCTTGATTCCTCTTTACTGTGCTCTTTTTTGCTCCCTGCTCAAGCATAAGTCCAAACAAAATGACTGCCATTTCTCTCTTCTGCAACCTATGCCTAAGCACTGCAACAAGTCCTCCAAACATCTCTTTCTCCAAATTGAACATGCCCACTCTCCTCAGCTGATCCTTAAAGAGAAATCCATCAGTTCCCTGAGATTCTTAGCAGCCCTCCACTGAGTTTGTCCTATTTCACTGATGTCCCTTTCTGTATTTGAAAACTGCCAAGCAAAGAGAGAGAACATAATTTCTTCTGTTAAACTGCCCATAGGAATCTTGATACAAGCCTAGATGTCTGCCTCCTCAGTAAATTCAGGGCACACCATAAATCTCCACAGGAGACAGATGGATCCCTGACAAAGGGCCCTGTATCCAGGCAAGGGGAATGAAAAGCACTGGAGAATGCGGGCATCGATCCCGCTACCTCTCACATGCTAAGCAAGCGCTCTACCATTTGAGCTAATTCCCCACCCTGCAGCCTCTGCCCAAGCTCCTCTCCCCTCCCAGGCACCCAGCCCCGACCCAGGATGCCCTGCACCCAGAGCCTGAGCCTCCCATTCATATCACTCTCATACCACCAACCCAGGTCGTATGAGTATCACCGTCCTGCTGGAGGTGACTTTGCCCTACTTCAGTGCTCAAAATCACCATCCCCTGCACAAAGGTTCATTCAAAACTGCTGGGGCAGTACTATTCCCACAATTCAGACAAGAGCTCACAACTGAGCAGCTCATTCTGGGGAGTCTCCTGGGCAGGACCAAAAGGCAGTGCCAGTGCCAGTCTGGGATGTGTGTCAGAGGCAAAAGGTGACTCCTTCGAGCCGGAGTTGAACCAGCGACCTAAGGATGGCCATGCCTGGGAGCCTACAGTCCTCCGCTCTACCAGCTGAGCTATCAAAGGAAGCATGGGCATACACCCAGGACCTCGCCCAGCACTGTGGCCAAGACACAGTGCACCATCATGCCTCTATTGCCACATCTTGCTTCAAACAGCCTCAGCTCCAACATCACAGCTCCTTGCTCAACACTTTAGCCCGTCAGTCATGCAAACCACAAACAGAAATGCTCCATAAGCTCCTTGGACATCATCTTCTACACATGGACTCTCTTCATGCCCACACAGATCTTACCTATATCCTGCCGCATTTTCCCTTGATTCCTCTTTACTGTGCTCTTTTTTGCTCCCTGCTCAAGCATAAGTCCAAACAAAATGACTGCCATTTCTCTCTTCTGCAACCTATGCCTAAGCACTGCAACAAGTCCTCCAAACATCTCTTTCTCCAAATTGAACATGCCCACTCTCCTCAGCTGATCCTTAAAGAGAAATCCATCAGTTCCCTGAGATTCTTAGCAGCCCTCCACTGAGTTTGTCCTATTTCACTGATGTCCCTTTCTGTATTTGAAAACTGCCAAGCAAAGAGAGAGAACATAATTTCTTCTGTTAAACTGCCCATAGGAATCTTGATACAAGCCTAGATGTCTGCCTCCTCAGTAAATTCAGGGCACACCATAAATCTCCACAGGAGACAGATGGATCCCTGACAAAGGGCCCTGTATCCAGGCAAGGGGAATGAAAAGCACTGGAGAATGCGGGCATCGATCCCGCTACCTCTCACATGCTAAGCGAGCGCTCTACCATTTGAGCTAATTCCCCACCCTGCAGCCTCTGGACAAGCTCCTCTCCCCTCCCAGGCACCCAGCCCTGATCCAGGAGGCCCTGCACCCAGAGCCCACGCCTCCCATTCACATCACTCTCACACCACACCAACCCACCCACTCACTTTCCTGCTGGAGGTGACTGCGGACAGCACCCATGGTCAGAATCACCATCCCCTGCCCAGGGGTTCACCCAAAAATGCCTTCACTGGCTATCTCCCACAGCTCAGAAAGGAGCTGGGCACTCATTCTGGGGAGTCCCCTAGGCAGGAGCAGAAAAAGGCAGTGCCAGTGCCAGTTTGGGATGTGTGTCAGAGGCAAAAGGTAACTTCTTTGAGCTGGAGTTGAACCAGCGACCTAAGGATGGCCATGCCTGGGAGCCTACAGTCCTCCGCTCTACCAGCTGAACTATCAAAGGAAGCATGGGTGTGTGTCCAAAGGGACCTCAGCCTGGACACACTCACCACTTTGGCCAAGCCACAGTGCACCATCATGCCTCTCTTGCCACATCTTGCTTCAAACAGCCTCAGCTCCAACATCACAGCACTTTGCTCAACACTTTAGCCCATCAGTCATGCAAATCACAGAAATGTCCATAAGTTCCTTGGAAGTCATCTTCTACACATGGACTCTCCTTAGGGCTATACAGATCTTACCTATGTCCTGCAGCATTTTTACTTCTTTCCCTTTTACTGTGCTCTTTTTTGCTCTCTACTCAAGCATAAGACAAAACAAAATTATAGCCATTTCTCAATTCTGGAACCTACTCTGAAGTACCATAAGGTCATCTGCAAGTCATCAAAACCTCTCTTTCCTTAAACTGAATATGCCTACTCTCTTCAGCTCACCCTTAAAGAGAAATCCAGTGATTCCTTGTGATTCTTGGTGGCCCACCACTGAGGTTGTCCCATTTCATTAATGTCTTTTTCCATACTGGGCTTGATATTTCAGAGCTGCCAAACTGTCTGGGTTTAAGTCAAGCTAAGGGGGTAGACACTTTAAAGCGAGTTCCCTCCCATTTATTTTTAGCCATTCCCCTTCCACCAATAAGTAGAGATGAACATGAGTAGATATAAATGAAAAATAAGTTTACCAACAATGTGAAATAGCAACAGACAAGGAAAATAACAATAATAATCACTAGTTGCAAAATTTCTAAATCTCACAGACTCCCTGTAAACAAGGAGAAATTTAAAGTGGCAGAGAAAACCCTCTGCTCAAGATGGCACCCTCCATGAAGGATTGCATGTGGAGAGACAAAAAGAGTGGCAGCCCTCACCCTCTTTCGACTGCATGTGGACAGAGAGAACAAAAAGAGAGAAAAAAACCCACAAAACAACACAGATACCAAACCTCCATGATTACCAAAACTCCCCCTAAACAACAAGCAACAGATAACAAGGGCAAAACAAAAAGAAAGCCTAGAGTCCAAAACCAGACAAATGCCCTTCCTATCTCTCTGGTGGCTGCAGCTCTGTCAAAAACAGTGCTCCAGCCCATGAAACTCAATCCAGCTGGAACTCATATGGGGACTTCACCTTTTCATGAGGAGAAACAGCAGACAGTTGGCAGGGACGACTCAGACTCCTTGCCTTCCCACTTCCACTGGGCATTGCTGCAGGTTTGGACAGCCATGTAGAGTGGGACTGCTGCACTTTTCTTGGTGCAATGTTGTGACTGTAGACAGGTGAAATACTCTTTGAAGCACTCCAGGACCACAAAATGAGGCTCCTTGGAATTCTGAAGAAACTCTCTCAGAAAAGAAGACAAAAGAAAACAAAGGGGAGCTTCTACCCATGCTGCCTCTGCTCTCTCCCTGCGAGAACAAAAAGGAAAGAGCAAAAACCAAGAGGCAAGAGAGAGCTATGCCTGAGAGATCCTGGCTTTTAAAAGACCTGGCCATGCTGCAGCCCTGCAGTTCCATTTCCAGCCACAAGGTTTGCAAGAGAGAGTAACAATTCTGGGCACAGATGGATATGGAATATCGGTAACATTTTGGGTTACCTAGGACACAACCAAAGAACGAGAAAATCAATTAACCCATTAAACTTCCCATAGTGCTCTTGATGTCATCCTCCTCTGCAAATCCAGGGCACACCATATATTTCTCTACAGTCTCTACAAAGGTCAGATGGATCCCTGGCAAAGGGCCCTGTATCCAGGCAAAGGGAATGAAAAGCACTGGAGAATGCGGGCATCGATCCCGCTACCTCTCACATGCTAAGCGAGCACTCTACCATTTGAGCTAATTCCCCACCCTGCAGCCTCTGGCCAAGCTCCTCTCCCCTCCCAGGCACCCAGCCCTGACCCAGGAGGCCCTGCACCCAGAGCCTGCACCTCCCATTCATATCACTCTCATACCACCAACCCACCCACTCACCCTCCTGCAGACAAGCCCCATGGTCAGAACCACCATCCCCTGCCCAAGGGTTCACCCAAAAATGCCTTCGCTAGCTGTCTCCCACTGCTTAGGCAGGAGCTCATGGCTGGGCACGCATACTGGAGAGTCCCCTGGGCAGGAGCAGAAAAAGGCAGTGCCAGTGCCAGTTTGGGATATGTGTCAGAGGCAAAAGGTGACTCCTTTGAGCCGGAGTTGAACCAGCGACCTAAGGATGGCCATGCCTGGGAGCCTACAGTCCTCCGCTCTACCAGCTGAGCTATCAAAGGAAGCATGGGCATACACCCAGGACCTCGCCCAGCACTTTGGCCAAGACACAGTGCACCATCATGCCTCTCTTGCCACATCTTGCTTCAAACAGCCTCAGCTCCAACATCACAGCTCCTTGCTCAACACTTTAGCCCATCAGTCATGCAAACCACAAACAGAAATGCTCCATAAGCTCCTTGGACGTCATCTTCTACAGAGAGACTCTCCTTAGGGCCATGCAGATCTTGCTGCATATTTTCTTAATTCCCTTTCACTGTGCTGTCTTCAGCCCTCTGCTCAAGTATCAAATATAGGACAGCATTTCCTCTACTCCGTAATCTCCTACAAGCATGAAGGTCATGCCTAAGTCCTTTGATTCTCTTCTTGTCTGAACATTTTCACTGTTCTTGCTCGTCCATGTAGAGCAGTCCCTCCATTCTGTGAGGTTCTTGGTGGCCCCACCAAGATTCTTCCTTTCCATTGATGTCCTTTCCTGTGTATGTGATCACCTTCTCCCAAGCATACTGATGGCCTTTTTCTGAGGTCACTGCACATGATCCACATGTGTCTTCTATACAGAGGCACAAAGTTGGGCACTGTCATGGCTTTATTTTGCAGGCCATTAAATATCACACAACTGATCACTCACGCCCTTCCTCACAGTGGGAATAAAATTCACAGAGTGAGAAAAAGATGGTTTATTAGGGCAAACAAGAAATGGAAAGTGAAATAACAACAACAATAATTATAACAACTCTAATATTAATAGAACTAAGTCATGTGATGCACAACACAGTTGCTTTACACTCAATGAATGTTGCCCAGTGGGTTCT